>NC_065578.1:158782756-159093709 GCF_024542745.1 Macaca thibetana thibetana
GCATCTCTTTCCCTCTATAGACTCCCACAGGCTGAGGACTGCACCACTCCAGAACCGTAGCATCTCCCGGAAATGTTGCTGGCCAACGAATGAACACAAAAAGACCCCTCTGACATGGTCCTGGGGGTCAGGGTACCTACGTGCCCAGCTTGGCTCATTTGAGGCAAGACCAGCTTCTAACTTCGGGCTCAGGTTGTTGCTTTGAGCATCGCTTGCCTGCTTCTGGGATATGAGTGTGTCCAGGATGTGTGGTCTCATCTTCTCTCTGCCTCTCCGCAGTTGTGCTGGTACGGGGAGTGTCTCTGCAGTGGGCTTGTTAATTGGCGCTTCAGCTGGCTGATTGACTCTAATGCGGGTGAACATTTATTTACCCCAGCAGCCGCCTCTCAGACAGCCGTTAATTGCAGGCACGAGAGAGACAATAATTACGGGATAATGGGTGGCTTTTGTGTGAGTCCTTCTCTTTGCACTGTGTCAGCAAACACGGAGGGTTTGTTTTCTAACATTCAGCTACCCTGCTGGGGAATAACACAACCCCTCCCCCACTCACTCCGTCCCTGTCATCCAGTCCAACCTTCCCTTTCCTTCCCGTCCTGGGTGACAGAACATGTTCCAGTCTTCCAAAATATTGTCTCCTTCCAAGTCTCATGTGGTCATGACCCCATTTTTAGGATTTGTGAGGTCGAACTCATAGTGTTAAAAAAGTAGTGCTTAATTAACTTTGCCTAAAAATGGGTAAGCAAATGTTAAACTATATGCCTGTTCCATGTGCCTCCTGATCTTTGTTGTGTGTTTGTATAGTTGTAACTGACGTGTAGCTAGTGTCTTGTGTCATGAATTTCTTTTTTGTTTAATATTATTTTATACAAACACTCCCAGGTATGATAATGATCTATAAATTTGTCATTTTAAATAGCTATAAGTAATTCTGTCATGTTGCTCCATTACTGGATTGCTTTTCTCTTATTACTGAGAATTTGGGTTGTTTCCAATTTGTTGCTATTATGAATAGCTCTGCTATAAATGTCTTTATATGTACTGATTTCCCGCCCAGTTATTTCCCTGGGGGTTCAGTGAATTATGAAGTTATATTGATCTGGGATCCTGTTGGGAAGAATGGAGGGGCTTGGGGAGCTGGAGGCTACTGGGAGAGTTTAACTAATTCCCTCCTCTCCCACTCCCAGCATACAATTCCTCTTCTTCTCACCTCTTTTCACATCCATTTTGAGGATGATTCTTGCCCCGACTTCCCTGGTAACAGCCCAGGTTGGTGAGGTGGAGACTTGGCATTCTGATTATGTACTGCTGCATTGCAGGCCACCTAAAACGTCGTGGCTGAGAACAAGGGCTGATGGTTGTTGTTCAGGGTTCTCTGGGTTGACTGGGCTCGGGGAGGGGTGGCCCTTGCTTGGGTCATCTCCAGCTGTGGTTGTCCTCTGAAGGCTCGACTGGCAGGGCCACCAGGGAGGCTCCTCACATGTCTGGCAAAGGATGCCAGCTGTCATCGGGGAGCTCAGTGGGGCCTGTCAACCTGAGCACCACACGTGGCCTCTCCACGTGGCTTGGATTTCCCTCAGCGAGGTGGTTGGTTCTGAGAGAGAATGTCTCAAGAGAGCGCTCCAGGAGACCCAAGTGGAAATTGCAAGGCTTCTTATGCCCCAGCCTCAGGAGTCACACACAGTCATGTCCGTCACATTCTGCTGGTCCAACTGAGCCCACGCAGACACACGGGGTGGGGAATAGACTCCGCTTCCCAATAGGAGGGCACAGCAAAGAATCTGCAGACCTCTTTGGTCTTCTACTCTTGAAGACTGAAAGCATGTATTGGTTAGTAGCCTATGCATCCTACCAGGGCCTGCCTTAGGAGAGGCCATGTGAGAGTCCCTCTCCCCGTCCCCTTCATTTCCATGGAAGCAGTCTACTCCTGTCTTACTTCTGTTTACCAAAAACCTGCCCGTTTTCAGAAGTCATCTGATCTCTCAGCCTTCCCTGGTTGCCCACAGGAGCCACAAGCCTCCCTGTCTCTATCTGCCTTTGTCTCACATGGCTCTTCGCACAGTTATTTATGGGCTTGGCTTGCTAGGTTGTAAACTCTTGGAAGGCGAAGACTCTCTCATGTTCTTCTTGTTAATCTCGACACCCCACCCTGAAGACCTAGTAAAGCTCCTGGCATAGAAAAGGGCTTCCATAAATTCCATCTGCTTTCCCCGTTTTCACACATTTGAGACTGCACTGCCTGTTGAACTAATGAGTTCTTATGAACTAATGACCTTAATGGAGCAGGGGTGGTGGGAAGAGAACAAGCACTTGCCACACACTTTGTGTGTGCACTTAACAGAGCAGGCCAGGAGCTTTACATGTATTCTTTTACATAATTTTTAAAACAACCTGCAAAGTAAGTAGCAGCATTCCTGTTTTATAGAGGATGGAGTTGAGGTTTGGAGATGTTAAGTAACATGTGCACAGTGACATAGTTGGGGTCACCTAGTTAGAAAGTCATGGAGCCATAATTCAAACCTAGGTCTTTGGGAATTTAGGGCACATATTCCCTCCTGTACGCTTAACCTCTTGGAACCTCAGTTTCCTCATCTGTAAAATGGAGAGAATACTTCATAAGGTTGTTTAGATGAAAAGAAATAAGACTACAAGCCATCCAAGGCCGCACTTGGCATCAAGTAGGCATTCATTCCCTACTGCCTGTCACACCATGGCTTCTTGTTCTCAAGGCCTGGACAAGCACTTTACACACCTGGCATGGCTTTATGGCTGGCAATGCAGTTGATGGGTTTGCCCTCCTCATATTTGGGTGTGTGCGTTGTTCACCAGCACACATATGACTACTGTGGTACATGCCTCCCAATTACTCCTCCTGTCCCACTGGAGCACGAGTGAGTCATTTTCCCTGGATTCTGCACCCCGCCCCCCCTTCCCCAAGTGAGAGACCACCATCTTCCTTGTAACACAGTGCAGACAGCCAGGTCTCCAGTCACCCCAGAGGCTTCTCCTAGAGCAACTGAGGTGAGGGATTCCACCCTTCCACATTAATTGCTTTTGTTTGCTTCTTTAAAATTAGTTCCAACGAGAGCTCATTCATTCTTTCTTTTTCCTCATCTCATGCTCACTTGCTGGCTTCACTACTCAGTTCTGTTTTCCATTTTTTGGTCTCACTCTGTCTCAGAGCCTATAGGGGCCCCATTCAGAACGATTCTGCCATGGTGACATCTTGCTGGGTGAGTTAGAATGAAGGCTAGTAAGGAGGTAGCAGCTACGGGGAAGGGGCTTGCTTGGTAGAGCTGGGGAGAGCTATAATTTATGTCTTTTGCTTCCTGATTCCCTTCCTTCTTATTCCTCTGGCTCTGGTCTCCTCATTCTCTGGCCCGAGGCACTGCCTGGGAAGGGAGGAGCTGGCTGGTTTAGGCGTCCACTAGTCTGGTCTGATCTGTCCCTTTATTCCCCAACTCAGTTTCATCTCCCACTCCCCTGCCTGGCCTTGATATATGGCATACAGTTGCCAGAATCACAGAAGGCAGAGGAGATTGGATTCTTTCTCTTAACTCTTCTCATACCCTTCCCTCCAAGGGTTCAAACTGAAAGTCTGGGAGTCCAGAAAGGGATGAGATTTTAAAAGCTCTTTCCTCCCTGCCTTCAGGCTCTTCTTTCTTCCCAGTGCTAGTCCTTTGGAGGAGCAGCAGGGCTCAGGGGCAGGCAAAATGGAAGCCTTCCCAGCAAACTGCCCTGCCAGAGCCTTGGAGGAGGCCTCTTTAGACCTGGCTTTCTTTTTTTTTTTTTTTTTTTTTTTGAGACGAAGTCTCGCTCTGTCGCCCAGGCTGGAGTGCAGTGGCCGGATCTCAGCTCACTGCAAGCTCCGCCTCCCGGGTTCATGCCATTCTCCTGCCTCAGCCTCCCGAGTAGCTGGGACTACAGGCGCCTGCCACCTCGCCCGGCTAGTTTTTTGTATTTTTTAGTAGAGACGGGGTTTCACCGGGTTAGCCAGGATGGTCTCGATCTCCTGACCTCGTGATCCACCCGTCTCGGCCTTCCAAAGTGCTGGGATTACAGGCTTGAGCCACCACGCCCGGCCTAGACCTGGCTTTCTTTATCGTTCTGGTACAGCCCTAGCAGGGGACTTGTCACAGGCAGTTGCTAGCTTTTGTGATTCTGTTCCAGTCATTGACCTGGATGCCTGGAGTTTGACAAATCTTCAAGTACAGAAAAGCGTTTCCTACGTCCATGTGAATTTGCAAATGTATGTTTTTTTGTGCTTACAAGCCCATGGGAAGGTGAGGCAGGGAAGAGGAGGGCAGAATGCAAGCTGGGCAGTATGCAAGTTGGCCTAGTGCATGATCTAAGTATTTTATTTTCCCCAGTGTATGTATGTGCATGCACACACACACACACACACACACACACACACACACCCCTCTTTCAGGAGGTCTGCCCTGATGGCCTCAGCTAGAACTAACCTCTCCTTCCACTGAATTCCTGTGGCACCAGTGACTTGTATCACTCACAGCAAATCTATGCTTTCAGTTGTACGGTGGTAGCAGAAGATCAGATTGGATGAATAAGTTGGGGCTGGATTATAAAAGGCCTTGCATTTCAAGCCTCCATCCTGCAGGCAGTAGAGAAGCACTGCAGGTTTGTGAGCCAGGGCATGATTGAATTGTCACTTGTGGGGAGCAGGGAGACCAGAGGTGGAGGCACCCTGTCATCTCAAGGGCAACAGGACTGGGGATGACTTGGTGCAGGTGGGTTACTGGACCAGTTTAATCTGCGGTCTGAAGGCAGTGTCATGGATAGGGAAGACTGGTTGGTGATGAGGGTCTAGGATGCCACACTGAGAGCTGTTTTGGGAGCTCAGTAGGTGTGGTTGGGGACCTGTGTCTTAGGGTAGGGTTGGTGACTGGAGACAGAAGAAGACCAGATGGAATTAGGTACAGGGCCCTTACAAAGCCCTTCTTGACACTAGCAAAGTTCACACTGGGCCACCCCCTTATGCAGGGGCATTTGCCCTGGAATGCTTTAGAGGCTTCTCTTAAAGGTGACATGGCAGAATTATTTGCTGGCTATCAAAGTTATTGAGATGAGGTGACAGGGGCTGTGGCAGAGCAGAAGCTATGGGGTCCAGGTCCAAGGACAGGTACAGATGTGCCCTGCCCATGCCACATGGACGCTGTCATCCCCCATGGCCCAGCTCAGAGCAGCTGGCCCTTTCACTCCCCCGGGGCTCGGCATTTACTGCCCAGACAGAAAAGGGGAGGGATGACATGACTCCTTGTCTGTCTGCTTTCTCCCAAGGTCACCTTTGTCTCTGCTTGTCAAAACTGGCATCATCTCCCTGGCACTGCCAGCCCTGGAGCTGGGGGCTGCATGGTGTTCCCTCAATGTCTTCTTGCCTTAACGCAGTTGCTCTGGCAAAGAGCAGGGAGAGGTGCAGCGGCCACTGTGGCGTAAAGATGCCTTTGAGAGATGGGATCCCCCTCACACTCTTCTCTAGCCCTGAAGTGCAGCCTCCCTCCCTGCCCCCTGTTCCAAGAGGGGCCTTCTCCAGGGCCTTTCTCTGCTGGGAAAGGAAGGGAGGGACTTGGTCCAAGGGGGCCAGCCTGGCTGTCTATATGTTGAGAGGAGTTGTCTGCAGTGCTGGGCTGAGGCCAAGCTAAACACCCCTCTGCCCAGCTGCCTGAGCCATTCTGCTTTTCTAGATTGGTGTGGAATGGGAGAGATTGTGTGTGTGTGGCGGGGGAAGTGGAGGGGGCAAGGGTTTGTTATCTGCAGGTTAACCCTTGGGAGGCCAAGAGGAAGGCAAGCATCCAGTGGGAAAGTGACGCTGTCTGTTTTTTGGACAGGTGATCTCATCAAGACCAAGCCCTTTTGTGGAAGCTAGGGGATGGGGTGTGGATGGGGAAGGAAGAGGCATTGGTCAAAGCGTACAAAGTTTCAGTTAGACAAGGGGAATAAATTCTGGTGATCTATTACACAGCATGGTGACTATAGTTAATAATATAATAATAAAGTATATTTTTAAATTGCTAAAAGAGTAGGTTTTATTTTATTTTGTTTATTTTTTTTAGACAGAGCCTCATTCTGTCACCCAGGCTGGAGTGCAGTAGTGCAATCTTGGCTCATGTAACCTCCACCTCCTGAGTTCAAGCTATTCTTGTGCCTTATCCTCTCGAATAGTTGGAATTATAGGTGTGCACTCCCGCACCCGGCTAATTTTTATGTTTTCAGTAGACATGCGGTCTCACCGTGTTGGCCAGACTGATCTCGAATTCCTGGCCTCAAGTGAGCCACCCACCCTGACCTCCCAAAGTGCTGGGATGACAGGCGTGAACCACCTACTGCACCCCATCAAGAGTAGGTTTTAAATGTTCTCACCACAAAAATGATAAATATGTAAAGTGTAGATATATTAATTAGCCTAGTTTGATCATTTCACAATGTATACATGTATCAAACCATCACATTGTTCCCCAAAAATAGATGCAATTATTATTTATCAATTAAAAAAGAAGATCAAGTTTGGAATGATAGCCCCAGAACCATCCTCCATGGTGATTTTATGGGGAGTGCAAATGTATGTCATAGGTAATTAGGAAAGTTGTTTGGCAGGTCGGAATCTTTGACTCCCTCTCTTAGCACAAAGATTTGAGATTTGACTAAGAGGATACAAAGGCTTTGTGTCCCACTCATCTTGTTGCCTCTCCCGGCCACCCTCAGCTCTCCCGCTGTGATGGAGGGTTAGCTATGCTGTCTGCCTTCGTCCCTTGCCCAGAAGCATGTTCACCACAGGGGAGCTTTTCCAGGCACCTGAACGAAAGCATGTCTGTCCTTACTGCATGTCTATTTCATCCCATCCCAGGACTTCCCCCAGAGCAGGTTCTAGAAATGGGATTATCTTCCTTGCCACCCCTGCTTTCATATTACCCTTGGCCATTGTGTTCAAGACCTGGGGATAAATAGTGCAAGGCTAGGTCTCCTCAGAGCTCCCAGCCTCAGAGGGACCTTACCATTTTAAATAGGCTGATTAGGAAAGCTTGTCAACGGCCAGGATCACAAAGAATGGATGTTTTTTGTTTTTAAGGGAGTTTTTTTGCTAATGAAACCTTGAACTGAAGCCACTGAACTTGCCCGGTCTGGAAGTAGGTTGCTAACTGCATAGCCTGAGAAGGAGCTCTCCTCCAGGGCAGCTGGAGAGCAGGGGCCAGGAGGTTCCTCCCAGAGAGCAGGACCTGGGGTGCAGGATTCCCCCTTCCCTGCAGGCTGAGCCCTGGCCTTCCGAAGTGGGTGAGAGCTCTGAGCTGGAGAGTTAAAGACTTGGGTTCCCAGCTGGCTTTGGCACTTCCCTAAGGATGTGTAACTTCAGACCATTCACTATCCCCTTTGAGCCCTAACTGTTTAAATTAGCTGAGAAGGAGGGATAATAATACAGTGCTTCTCTTTTGGGTTATGTGAAGCTGCAATGAAAAAAGTCAATGTGTGTAAAATGCTAAGCGAATGTCAGAGATTATTATTAATATTGTTATTGTTCTTAGGAGAGGCAGAGACCTGGAGTCCTGGGTTTGAGCTCTGCTTTCACTTGGAAGTTTCTGCAGCCCACAGCTTCCTCCCCAGGAGAGTAAAGAAGGGGCCTTTGGGGTAGGAATTGCCTGCTCCTCCAAGCCACTTTGCTTTGGGCGAAGCCATGGAGGGTTAGAGAAACCCTAGTCATCCTACAAACACAAATCCCAGGGCCAGATCATTCCTCCCTGCCCCTGTCCCTTCCTTCCCCTTCTTCCTCATCTGTTCACTCAGCCAGTTTTCATTCCCCACCTGGTGGAGCTGGGGGGCCTCTGGCTCTCCTGGGCAGGGCGCCTGAGGCCTGGGGGCCTGGGTCTTCTCTGGCTTGGTTTGTCGTTTGCCTTATCCTCACTTGGCAGAGGCATTGCAGAGCCTAACAGAAACCTGCCTCCTCCTCCCTAGGTGGGGCAGGAACTTTCGTTTATGATAATGATACTCTGCATTTATAGAGCGTCTTTTCTGCTGAGAACTCAGAGCACTTTTCCTTCTATGCACACTCTCATCTTTCTGGAAGTGCAGGCGGAGGGAAAGAATCACAGTGACTTTATAACTGAGGCTTGGAGGCACTGAGTAGCTTGCCATAGGTCACGCAGCCAGCAAGTGGCAGAGCCAGGATTTGAGTTTCAGAGTTGGGACTGCTGCCGGGATTAGTCTTGAGGTCCCTTGACTTTCAGCGAGGGACTTGTTGGCCTGTTTGCTTAGGGCCTAAAGAGTGAGGACTGGGTCAGGCGCGGTGGCTCATGCCTGTAATCCCAGCACTTAAGGAGGCCAAGGTGGGTGGATCATGAGGTCAAGAGTTCAAGACCAGCCTGGCCAACATGGTGAAACCCCATCTTTACTAAAAATACAAAAATTAGCTGGACTTGGTGGCACGTTCCTGTAACCCCAAATACTCGGGAGGCTGAGGCAGGACAATTGCTTGAACCAGGACCTGGGAAGCAGAGGTTGCAGTGAACTGAGATGGATTGCCCCACTGCACTCCAGCCTGGGCGACACAGCAAGACTCTGTCTTAAAAAAAAAAGTGAGGACTGATGCCTGCTTGCCTGGCTTTGGCATAGGTTGATTCAGAGGTAACCTCAGGCTCTGTGGTCCCTGAAGATCAGTGAGTGTGGGGAGGTGGGAGGTGGTGTGGCCTGCAGGCAGCTGTGCCTTGGCCATCTTGTGACTTCCTGGCGTGGGCATGAATATGGAACAAGCACCTTGGCTGAATTCTGGGTTAACCCTCTGTCCCCTGCAGCAACGTGCCCACAAAGGGTGAGCTAGGGTAGGCTCCTTTTGGCTCCTTGATTGGTCTGAGGTGGTGTTTCCTCCCAGCACTCCACCCCTCAGGAGGCAGGTGGATTAGTCCACTTGTCTGTCTTCCTGGAGCAGGCTGCCAGGAGCCAGGAAAGGAAGCATTTGGACATGAGGTGTGTTTGCACCCCGGCTCCTGCACACCTTTCTAGGCTGGTAAGGGGAGGCTCCCTCTGAGGAAACTGGGCTGGGGATGGACACTGGGACCTCTGGGGGTATCGGGCTTTGGGGACGGGGTGATAGCCAGGTGACTGTAGGGGCATGGGGCTTTGGGAGCAGGGAGGGGACAGCCGGCTGATGGTTGACTCAGTTTCCATGTTCCCAGGGGCCTCTCTAACACTCCCCTCTCCATCTTTCTTCCTTCACTCCTTACAGTTGCTTTCTTTTTCCTTTCTCTTTTTCTCTTTTCTTCCTTTTACTCATTATTTACTTGGCAAATTTGAGCTCTGAAATAGGCCAAGCATGATTCTCTCACCTTCTTTTTTCTCCCTTACAAAGGACTTCTCTAAAAACTGAATATTCATCATCTCCCTTCTGAACTCTCTGTCTCTTTTTCCACCAGTTCTCTTTCCTGCAGAATGTTCTTCTCTCCTCTCCCTGGGATCAGTAGCACCAGGAAGTGCTAAGGGAGGAAGCAGCCTGGGAGGTGCCAGCTGTTTGCCCAAGGTGGGGTTGGCTGTAGCGTTGGTTATTGGGCTGGGCTGGGCTGGAGCATGGACTTGGGTGCTCAGCTCTTCTGTGTTCTTTTCCTTTCCACACCTTCTGCCTCCTTTCTTCTTCCCATGTCCCACTGCTGGTACCTATCTAATGCAGGCAGAAAGGCAACAAGGCATTTGATCAGTTGCTGCAGGTGCTGCCTGGCTGAGATGCTCATGCTTTTTTTGAGACAGAGTCTCACTTTGATGCCCAGGCTGGAGTGCAGTGGTGTGATCTCAGCTCACTGCAACCTTCGCCTCCTTGGTTCAAGAAATTCTCCTGCCTCAGCCTCCAGAGTCGCTGGGATTAGAGGCATGTGCTACCACCATGCATAGCTAATTTTTTTGTATTTTTAGTGGAGATGGGGTTTTGCCATGTTGGCCATACTGGTCTCGAACCCCTGACCTCAGCTGATCTGCCTGCCTCGGCCTCCCAAAGTGCTAGTATTACAGGTGTGAGCCACCGTGCCTGGCCGAGATGCTTCTTTCCAGAACCCAGGGTACCAAAAGGCCGAACTCAGTATGAGGCTGGAGATGCTCTTTGTTTTCGGCTCTGAGCCAGGGTGATCTAGGGAAGGAAGGGTGCTTCACATTGGAAGACAGAATGAGGCTCCTTCACAACCTCATGGTGGGGCCTTGGGAGGGCTGCTTCCTCTTTGGTAGCACTGGCTGTACCTGTGTCAAAGGCTCCGAGGGGATCTGGCCATAGAAAGTGAGCTCTAACTTGTCACAGTGGTTCTGCTGGGAAGGGAAGAACAGCCTGAGGGTTCTCTCTACGAGTTCTCCAGAGCAAGACCTCCAGAGGCCTGGCCAGCTTAAAGGAGTTTATTGCACTATCGCCTAGCACAGTTACTCCTAATCTGTAGGGTCTGATTTATATTTTTAAAGCTTTTTATTAGAGAATCAAGCATACACAAAAGTAGAGAGACTAATACAATAACACCAGTGTGCCCAAGTTTCAGCGGTTTTGAAGACATCTCTTAGTCAGTCTTGTTTCAAGTATATTCCTGGTCCTTTCTGCCCTCTGACAATTTTGAAGCAAATCCTAGACAGCTGAATATTTCATCTCTAAAGAAAGGGACTTCCGGCCGGGTGCAGTTTCTCACGCCTGTAATCCTGGCACTTTGGGAGGTCAAGGCGGGTGGATCACCTGCCCAACATGGTAAAACCCCGCCTCGCAGCTTTTTGGCTAAGATCAAATGTAAAGATAGGGACTCTAAGAAAAATACCAAAACATGAGCACACCTAAGCAAAATGAACAATTCCTTAATGTAATCAACTATCCTGTTAATGTTTACATCTCCCTGATTTTATATATATATATATGTATTTCTAGTGTTCTTTTAAATTTGGATCCAAATAAGGTCTATTCATTGTGATTGGTCATTACAGCATTTAAATCACTCCTAATCTGTAGTTGTTCTCTCTCTTCTGAAGAAACTGGATTATATGGCTTTTTTTTTTTTTTTTTTTTTTTTTTTTTTTTTTTTTGAGACAGGGTCTCACTTTGTTGCCCAGGCTGGTCTCAAACTCCTGGCCTCAATGATCTGCCCGCCTTGGCCTCTCCAGTAGCTGGGATTACAGACATGAGTCACTGCATGCAGCTTGGGTGATTGTCCTGTAGAGTTTTTCACATTCTGGATTTGGCTGATTGCATCCTCATCGTGTCATTTAACATGTTATGCTGTCCCTGTAGTTCCTGTAAATGTAGTTAGATTTAGGGCTTAATCAAATTCAGGTTCCTTTAATTTACTTATTTGTGGGACGGAGGCAAGAATCCATTCGTGGTATGCACATCTCTCAGGAGGCACACGATGTCTGGTTGTCTCTTTTTGTGTGTGATATTGGCAGCCTAGATGATCTTTGCCTAGCTCCATTAATCCATTACAGGCTAATTGCCTATTAATGACTCTCTAATCAGACGTTGCTTCTTTGATCTCACAGTAAGTGATCTTCTGCTTTGGAAAGAGGCCCTTCTCTGGGAGGTGTTGTTGTGGTAGAGGCTCTGGAATGGCAACAGGGTGGCCCACTCCCACCTGTTCTGGCTTCTCTGTGGATTGGTAAGACAGTGGCCCCATAAAGGCCAGGTTGAAGGTTCTGGAAAGAGTCCTTTGCATTGCTTTCCAGTCATGTTTAAGTCTTCGTACTGATGGAGAGAGTCAGAGCCTGAAACATCCTAAATAACTTTTCCAATTAGCTCTGAAATACAGTTCAGCCATGTTTAATCAGATTAATGCTCAGACATAAATCTTTCTTGACTATCCCCTATAATCACCCCGGGCTCTTTCTACTATCAGTGACTTAATAATAACTCTATAATAATAATAATAGCTTACAGTCTACAAAACATACACACACAAGAAGTGGTGCAACACAGAGGGTAAGAGTGGAGCTTTGAGGTCAGCTGGCTTGGCTGCAGATTGTGGCTCCATCACTTTCTAGTAACTTCTCTCCGCATTAGTGTCTATCCAACCTTATAAGGTTGTTATGAATATTAAGTGAGACGATATAAACAAAGAGCTCAGCATAGTGCCTGGGATATAGTAGATGTGCAATAAATGTCAGCTATTGTTATTTTGAAACCATCTACTCATAGCAATCTAGTATCTAGCTGCAAGAGTGTGCAGACACTGCACAGGGACAGAGTAGCAGCAGACAATTGAAAGTTGACAGTGGCTCATGCCTGTAATCCCAGCACTTTGGGATTACAGGGGAACCCGGGAGGCAGAGGTTGCAGTGAGCCAAGATGGCGCCATTGCACTCCAGCCTGCGCAATAAGAGCGAAACTCTGTCTAAAAAAAGAAAAAGAAAGAAAATTGGCTGTGGGTTGGGTGCAATGGCTCACACCTGTAATCCCAGCACTTTGGGTGGCCGAGGCAGGCGGATCACCTGAGGTCGGGAGTTCAAGACCAGCCTGGCCAACATGGAGAAACCCTGTCTCTGCTAAAAATACAAAATTAGCTGGGCGTGGTGGCACATGCCTGTAATCCCGGCAACTCAGGAGGCTGAGATAAGAGAATCCCTTGAACCTAGGAGGCAGGAGTTGCAGTGAGCCAAGATTGTACCATTGCACTCCAGCCTGGGCAACAAGAGCAAAACTGCATCTCAAAAATAAATAAATAAATAAAATAAATAAAAGCAGCTTCTTTCCTTTTTATCCCAGTCAGTGTCATCAGAAAGCAGACAGGGCTCCAGCTCTAATTTTGAGAATAATGAGGTTTTATCCAGAGAAGTCAGGGAACTGGCTTTCAGAAACACAGTGAGTCAGAGGATATGCCTCAAATGGGAAAGGAAAGCCAGCCATCCCAGCTCTCTGCTACCTGCCCTGTCCTTTCCTTAGGAATGGGAGCAAGTGAGGAGAGAGGAGAGAGGATTGGGGTTTGGCTTAGACCTGCTCTTGTATTTTTCCCTTTTGGAGGCCTGGGCTGTCTCTTGCCCTTGAGACAGGCCCTCTGAGGCCTTGGTCTAGAGAGCCAGGTGGCTGTGCCTCCTCCCCAGGAGCTTGTGGTCCCCTGCGGCCTGGCACAGCTGCTCACCCATCTGCCTGTGCAGATCAGAGGTGGAAATCTGCAGTTAGACAATTGGACACCACAACGTGCCTGGACAGATGAGGAAGCCTACTTGCAAGGTGCCGATCAACCACGGGGCTCCCAGCGCTCTCCTGGGCCTCAGTGGGCCAGAGATTCCAGGCCAAGAGGGGCTCCCAGAAGGGACCTGTCGGCATCAGGGCTCATTTGCCCTGTGCTAGCTCCTTATCACTGTCTACTTCCTGTACCTCTCCACATGCGGGGCACTAGAGACACAAGATACCCTCTGTGGGCCTTGAGAGGGAGACAGAAACGAATGGAGCTGAGGATAAATCGGCAGCAAGGCCTCAGTGCCAGGTGGGTGGGAGAGGTAGGAAGGACAAACAAGCAGGAAGCCCTGGTCCTGCTTTCTTGGGCATTAAATGAGGAAGAATGGTGCACAGTGAACAAAATGAAATGCTGTATTTCTGTTTCACTGGGCTCGCGCCTGTTACATCCTTGAGCTACTTCTTTTGCTGGGAGTTCAGCCTTGTGACTCAAGCATGTGAGCAGAGAGTGGCAGGGTTTCTCTCCCAGGAGGAGGAAGAGGGGGTGGAGAGAGACTGGGGAGAGGCTGAAACCCAAGTAGCTGCTTTGTCCACAATTCCCTGCTACAGAGGCTGCCGTATTCAGCACACTTCTGCCTGGACCACTCCCTGCCTAAGTGCAGAGGCCCCAGGGTTTGGGCAGTGAGCAGATCCTCGCTCTATTTGGATCATATAGGAAGGAGGGAGCTAGACTAAGGATGATGAAAGACAGCGTATGCTGAGTGAGGTCAAGTCCTAGTGCTGAGCTCCATGCTGGCACACAGAAGGCACTCGTAAAATATATATGGAATGAATGAATGAACCAGCCAACCAAGGAGAAGGAAAGGGGTTTGATTATATTTATCCTCTGACTCTTAATTCTCTAGTTTGATCCTTAGCAGTCAGATTTAGGGCTTGGACAGCAAAAATTATTTGCTAGAAATGTGTTGTGTGTGGGTGTAAGGCTCGATAATCTATCACCTGGAGCCCTGCTTTGTGAATTAACCAAACTTTTGGTTCTCTTCTTTCTCATTTGTCTCCATGCCTCTGTGGTGCTCACTTGGGTTTGGGAGGTGGTACGGACTGGGGCAGCCATGCAAAGGCTTGTTAGAATGAGAGCTGGGAAGCCTCTTCTGTCTGTGCTCTCATGGCCCTTTTTGGGTTCTGAATATGGGTCTTGATTGTCTCTGCTTCTTTGCCAGTGCTTTGCACATAGTGGGCACTGATAGAACATTTGATGAGCTAAGACGTGACTGTGTGTTGGCACAGGCAGGAGGGAGAAGCTTTATTCTCCTGGCTGGATTGGGTCTAAGGGACAGAGGAGCTGAGTATCTACTTGTGCCCTCTGGTCTCCACAAACTGAAGGGCACAGTTGGAGCCGGGCTCTGTTTCAGCTGGCAGAAGGGGGCATGGAACTGGAGCTGCCCTCGGCCGTGGAGAAAGTTGGCCACAGCAGGACTGGACACGTGGAGTGCTCAGAGCCTGCCTCACAAAGCAGCTTAGGAGAAAATTAAGTGGACTCAAGCCAGGGGACGCATGGCTCACTGTGCTGGATGAGGGGGCTGGGCAGGGTGAGGAATGGGGCTCGCTGCGGGCAGAGGGACTCTGCCCCTTTTGTGTTCAGCCCAGTCTATATGTTAATGGCAGCCCAGCGGTGCTTGGCATTGGCAGCCTGGAAACGGTAGCTACTACTTCTCCCCATGCTGACCTTCCACCCCTTGTTCACCTGGGCCCTGAGATCTTTGCAGAACTAAGTGACCTTAGGGACAGGCAGACTAGAGTCTTGCACCAAGGCCTCCTGCGTTTGTTCACAGGCTACTCTAAGAAGCTACCAGTAAGGAAGTTTCTCAGGGCTCAGGGTCCTGAGCACCTTTAGAAGTTTCTAATAGGATTTTGTCTTCCAGATAGGAAGGAAAACCCATCCAGATCTTATAGAGGAACCAAAGCCCAGTGAGGCAGGGACTTGCCCACAGTGACATGCATGCTGAGGGCTCACCAAGCAGGCAGCTGGGCATTCGGGCTCCTAGGCCTGGGACCTGAGCTCTCAATATTTCTGAGCATGAAGATCTCGTGTGGTGCCCATTGGTTCTTTGTCAAACCAGAGATTTATTTATGTGAGTTCTTTGGCAGGGCAACCAATTTGTCCCAGTGTGCCTGAGATTCTCCCAATTTGAGCACTGAAAGTCCTGGGCAAACTGGGATAGTTGACCACCATGTCCCTAGGGATTCTCCCCCTGCCAGCCCTCTAAACCCAGTTTGCATTTCTCTTTATTGCTTTAATTGCAGGAAACATTTCTTACTGATATTCATTTTCAATGGGCTGACCCCAGAAAGCTGAACTTGTAGATAACTGGGAAGAAACGTTGCCCACCCAAGGTGCCTGGCACTAGACTTTCCTATCTCTCAGGAGCGCTAAGACAATCAAAATAGTTGCATCTCTCTAAATGCGACTGGTGTAACTGAAGTACAGCGTGGAGGTGACTTCTGCCTCTCCCTTGCTGAAAGCTCTGATCAAATTCTGTATTCCTGCATCTCCTCTCTTCTAAGTAACTCAGGCATCGTGTGATCTCCAGTCTCCTTTACCCAACACAGTTCCTAAGCCCAAGGACAAAGACACAAACAGGTGACACAATACCCTTTTAATGAATGGAGAAACTGATGTCTATGGAAGGTTTAGTAAGCTGTTGGCCTCAGGTCAGATAAAAACACCAGGATCCAAATCGACTTCCAATTCAGCACCTTTAGACTTAAAGCCTTCAGCTTTTGTGACTTCTGGAATAGTCTCTCCACTTTCACTCATTTCTTCTGAATTGTATCCCTCCCAGATAAGACTTTTTCAGAGAAACTCAACCTCAGAGAAAACTGTTTCTAAGTTCTCTTCATTTGGTTCCTTTCCTTGTCTTATTGATGGTGAGACATTTCTGTCTCAGCATGAGCTGCCTCTCTAATGGGGACCGCAAAGTAGCCAGAGCTGGAGTTTCCTATTGCCCAGTCCTGCCCTTCGTATCCTATCCCATAAAGGGCTTATTCATTGAGGCCCCTTTCTTTATCCTATTTATAAATCTTTTCAGCATGTCTTTGTCCCCAGTGACAAACCCTATTCTATCTTCTACTTCAGCCTTTGAGATACTAAAAATTTCCTTCCATCTTCAAAATCCCTTCACAATCCATAGCCCTGACTCTTACCAGGGATGCCTGGCAATCAAAGTCAGAGCAAAGAACTGCCCTTTGCAGGACTGGCCCACGGGTCACAGCAGGATTCTGGGATGTGGGCCCCAAAGAGGGCTCCTGAAGTCCTCCTGTGGCTGAAACACATCCCTACCGGCTGCACTTTTATTGTACCTCATTGTCTCTAGGAGTGACTCATGCAGACTCAGGTAGAACCCTGGGGCCCAGGACAGAAGTGTTACTTCAGGTCTCACTCAGCACTCATTCAGCATGCTTGTAATTAGAATTGAGTGATCTCATGGATGAACTGTACTGGGCTAACTTGAAGAGCACAGCTCTGGAATCAGTCTGCCCAGGTTCTTTCCAAGTCCTGCCACTCCATCCTCAGGCAGGATATTTAACCTGATTTTGTCTCAGGTTCCTCATCCTAAAAGAGAGGTCAGAACAATAACCATCTCAAAAGGCTGTTGTGAAGATCAGATGAGTTGCATTTAGAATTATTCCTCACACAAGTATGCACTCAATAAATAGCTATTATTTTAATACTAGGTAGCTTACACCCTCTGCCATTTACCTCTCTAGTAAGCTGTTTATTCATTTGACAAATACATACTGAGCACCTATTATGCACCAGGAATACAAGCACAACCTTGTTGAAACTTTCCAGTTACACAAGCAGTTTATAATGCTCTCTAATTTCACATTAGCTTTCTTTCTTCCGAAATGTCCATTTGGCTGTGACAGCAGTTGAGAAGTCATCACTTTGGTCACATCTAGCTCTCAGTGATCCTGGTCTGCATGTTGTGGGGCAAAGGCTACTTGCCTTGGGAGTCAGAGGACCTGAATTTCTATTGATGATTCAGCTGGTAACCAGCTGGAAGCTATTGGACAGGTCGCTTCATCTTTTCTGAGCCTCAGTGTCTCCATCCTACCTTGAGGGGTGCTGTGGAGATAAGATGAGATAACGATGCAAAAGACCTATTAAATGTCAGGTGCTAGGATGGAGCAAAGAGAAGACAGTCCTTGGGAGACTGGCCCATCTAAGTGCAGAGGCGGGCCTCCCCCAGGCAAGGCTCTGAAGATAATTAACATGAGTGCAAGCTCCCGGAGGGCACTGAGTGTCAGGGCCCAGCATGGTGCGCTGTGGCACATAGTAGATACACAGTTAATGCCTGCCACATAGCTGTAGACCCTTAGCAAATGTTTGTCAAGTGAATAAATGTGACATAAAGGGCTCCAACCAATGTAAAAGCGGGGAAGGCATTAAGTTCCAAGGAAATTCAAAGCAAAGGGAATTTTCCTCAGGTTTGGGCATGGTCTTTCAGGGAGGGTTTCCTGGGAGAGATGATTTAGATTTAGAATGGGAAGACCTTGCATCCATAGAATGACACTCCATGGGACAGGAAGGGAATTTGCAAAATACATAGGGCCAGTTAGCTTGATTGGGGTGGGAAGAGCAGTCCCCAGAATAAAAGGAGTAGGATAGGAGTTTACATGCTCAGTAGCCACAACTGGGATTTGAGAGAGTAAATGCTTGGTTGGGGGAATGTGGAGGAGCATGTGTGAGGAGTGTGATTCTGGTTGGTAGGGAGTAGACCACAGGAGGCCCATTATCTGCTGCCTGCCCATTAGGGAAAGAATCCCACTGGCTGATAGCTCTGGATAATAGTGACAGTGGTTGAAGCTGTGGAGGCCTGGGACTGCCTGAGACCACCTGCTAAGCAGCCAGCTTCTATCGTCCACTAACTGCACTTTGAAGGTGGCGAAAGCTGGATGGCACCAGTTTGCTGTGTGACCCCACTGGCTTCCCAAGTCATGCCAGGGAGCTGGTGTGGCTCATTACGAGTCCTGGGAACTTCTGTTGTGGTGGAAAGCAAGGGCACAGAGAACTTCCAGAAGGATGCCAGGGCAGCTAGGACTAAAGTCATCCAGTTTACAGCCTTGAGGTGAATCGATCATCATTTCCTTCCTTTAAACAAGAAGTCTGGGCACAAATAGGCACTCATTGTTAGTGTGTTAAATTGGACAGCATGAGACTAAAGGGGTGTGTGTAGGGTGCGGGTTCAGACGGACCTGAGGGCCTGTGCAAGCTCTGCTGACTGCTGTGTGACATTAAGAAAGCTTCCTAACCTCTCTGGGCGCCACTTTTCTCATATATGAAGTCAGAGTAACAAAGCCTTTTGCCAGAGAGTTAATTTGAGGACTAGCTAAAGTATAGAGAACAGTGGCTACATAGCACATGATAAACTGCTCCACAAGTGGTGGTGGTTTATGTTTTTAGTTTATTCTCAATATTTTTTAGTCTCCTGCTAAGGGAGAGAAGGCAGAGCATGCCCTGCCAGAGCCCCAGGGGCAGCTCCTGGGCCTGCCTTTCCTGATTCAGCAGTAGGCTGGGCCCACTCGGGCCTGCACTGCCTTAAGCACTGGGCCAGCAGACTGTGAGCCTGCCCTTTTCTCCTTTGTATTCTGGCAGACACACAGCAGACATTTATTAAATGCTTATTGAATGAAAGATGCATTTGACATGGTCCTTGTCCTTTCAGTTTCACAGTCTAGCAGCGGAGACACACATGTAAACAAAGGATGAAGAAAAGTAAGATTGGATGCATAGAGTGGTTTGCAAACACAGAGGGAGGAAGACTGCCTGGGTGGAAGTAAGAAGTGGTTGTAGGGTCAGGTTAGGTTGAAACTTAAAGTATGGGAAGGGTAGGCTGGAAGGTTTGAGGTTCCAGCAGAAGAAACAGCATGCACAGAGGCTGAGATGCAGGAGGAAGCACGGGCACCGGAACTAGATTAGCAGAGTCAGAGGCTGTAGCACAGAGCGCACTGCAGCGGGGCAGTATGGGAGGCTGGAAGGTGGGCCAGCTTGTGAAAAGCCTTGACAGCCCTATGCAGGAGGCTGAACTTAATCCTTTACAAGTTATAAGCAAACATGGGGCACAATCAATTTGCTTCCTTTCCTCTCCTTGCTCCCATCCTTATGGTCATGTGCAGATCCTCAGGATTCTGAGGATCAGAGAGGCTTGTGACCTGCCTGAGGGTGCACAGCATATTAGCTGTGAGGTCAGAATGAGAGTTCAGCCCCTCTGGCTTCCCCTGAGCGGTGCTTTATGTAGTGGACTGTCCTGATGATGTTGCTTGACTCCCTCTACCATCCTTGTGGGCAGCCATGGCCTCTGGGTAACCCTACTCCATATTCTGACCCGAAACAACAGCTTTGTCCATTTAAAGGGTCTACTGTGATTGAGCCCGGACCTCCCCCTTCACCATCCTCCCCCTTCTTTGGCACAAAGGAGAAGCTACAAGATCCCTTGGAAATAGCCTCCTGCTTCATTTCCAGGTGCTGGGCTGCCTGGCACGCACCAGACTTGGCTTGAGAACATGTTTTTCAAAAGAGATCAGGGAGGCTTTGCCGAATGTAATGGAATTATTCTGAGTTTTTTGGGGGAAGGCGAAGAACCCCTCTGCCCACTCCCCATTGTACACACACATACTCTAGAGATGAGCTCCAAGAGTGCCGCAGGCCAGCTCAGTGTGCCGTGCATACAAGAGGTCTCCACAGAGCACGTGGAGGGAGCAGTTGACGTATGAGCAATAGCCATGTGGGGAGAGATAGGGGTCCCAGCACTTTCCAGAAAAGAAGGAGGAGCTGTGGGGCCCTAGAGGGGCTCCGTATAAACAGGACTGACCAGAAAGTTTCCCTATTTCTTTGCCCCAGGGAAATTCCAGAGAGAAGCCAAGTTGCTAAGTTATGGTTTCTAGTTGTTTCCCTGCGTCATGCAGGCACCAAGCCTGCTCAGAGCCCCTTCCTATAGAAGCCACTGCTCCCTCCCACCCTCAGTCTCCTGGGGAACTGAGCCGTGGGTATGGTGAATCCAGATGGAGGGCATGGCTCCTTCCTCAGGGCACTGCTGGCACCAGCTCCCCACCTGAGAAGCACCCCCCATGCTCACCCCTCCCTCAGGGGTTGGGAGTCAAGTGGAGGGGTCTACCCAGTGTACATTGCATGCCGCCATCCTCCTAAATCCGCTTCCATCACCCAAGACAGCACCGAGCCTCCATTAAATGGGTGGGCATGGAGGCATGAAGGGGTGGTGGAGCACAGCACTCCCCCAGGGAAGAGGCAGCTGGTTCTTTGTTCCCTTCTTTGTGGTGGTAAAGGAGAGAATAAGGAGGATGGGGCAGCAGTGTCTGAAGTCCTGTGGCTTCCTGGCCCCTTGGTGGCTGAAAGGCCACTCTGCTACTAGTGCTCTCTAGTTACATCCCGGGGGGACTCTAGGAAGACAGCCTGTTCCACTCATCCCTGTTAGAATTAGACCCGCAGAGGGTGGTGTACCAGGATTCAGTTGCACTGGCTTGAGATGACCATGAGCTCCTGGTATCCACGCACCCACTCTTCCTCCCTCCCTCCTCATCCCCACCCACCCTACCTCTTTCTCCCTTGTCTCTTTCCTCCCTCTGTATGTCTCCCTTCTGTCCTCCCTTTCCTCCCTTTCTTCCCCAAATATTTATTGAGAAATGTTTATATGTCAGATACCAGGAATGCAAAGATGAGTAAGACACGGCCACTGCCCTCAAGGAACTCAGAGTGCTGTGGGGGAGACAGACATGTAAACAAATGACTGCAATGCAGGACAACAGGCGTGACTCAGAAATACCTGCGTCTGACTTACAGACAAAGTGCACAGGAGGGAGGGACCACTCCTGTTGGGTGGGGACAGGGGACTAGAAGTGCCTACTAGCTCTAAAAGAAGCCCACCTTACTGGGACCCTCCCTCGCTTACGTTCACACAGTGTGACAATGGGTAAGTCTCTTAATGTCTCTTGATCTCCATTTCCTCAGTTATTAAAAAAATAATGTATGTTTGGGGCTTACCACAGAATGGAAAGATATGAAACATCTTGAGTTGTGCCCAGTATGAGGAGATAGTTAGCCAGCTCTCATTTGTAAGGACAGCGATTGGGACACGGAATTTTGGAGGAAACAGTCTGTAAGACTGACAGCCTGCTCCTCCTCCTGCTCCCGGTGTTATGAAATGTTGCATAGCACAGGAAAGGACTGTGGGCGCCTCACGGGGGAAAGGAGAGTGATTCCACAGTTACAGCCCACTCTTGTCTTCTTTCTCCTCTTTCCTTCCCACCGGAAGTATCTACTGGGTTGATGTGGCACAGGGTCAGTTCTAGAGATGAACCGAGTACCTTGTTTTCGGGTGACTTTGCATGGTTATCAAGATGGGAAGGAAGCAAGGGCAGATTGAGAAAGCTAGGGACCACAGGAACTTGGAGATGGAGATTACCTGATTTTCTGTTCTCGCATTTACCGGACCAGAAACCTTCCGTCTCTGCACTGCAGGCTCACTCATAGAGTGGCCTCTGGCAAGTCAGAGAATCTTCCCCTCCTAACACCTCTGGACCATGGAGAAAATGAAATGAGACATGCTCAGAAAGAACCCGAGTCTTCCAGAATAAAAGGTGTGGGAGAGATGTAATGTCATCTGGTCAGCTTTCTACTGTTCAAATTAAACAAGTACTTAATGCATTATATGGTTATGAGCCCTGTTAACCGAGTTTATTATCACCAGCTATTGTAGTAGAAAGCTCTGGACTTTATAGTGGGACCCTGGAGTTATTGCTTCCTGAGTTCAAAGCACTTGAACATTAACTTGCTTGGATTTGAGGCGAGTGCCTATGAGGACACCCTTATGAAGCCACCCCTCTCTCAGACAAGGTCAGCTCCTCAGTGGCCAAAACCTCTGAGGGCCAGCCTTCCCCTGCTGTGCAAGAAGTTGGCTGCAAAGTGAAACAGACGCTGTAGTTCAGTGGTTCCAAGTCCAGACTTGGGAGGCAGAGTTCAAATCCAGGCCCTGCTACTTCCTAGCTGTGTGGCAACTTAACCTCTCTGTGGTTCAGTTTCCTCACTTGTACAGCAGGGGTAATAATAGTACCTACCCCACTGAATTTCATGCGGAGTAAATGAGTCAGTTTGAAGCACTTGGTCCTGTGCTCTCAGATCCTCTACACGCTCTGTCCAGCCACTGCTCCTCCAGTCACCTCTGTCTCCTTCTCTAAAGCCAGGGCAGACACCTGTGGAATCTCCCGAGCCCTGGGAATTGGGCTCCAAGAACAGATTGTCTTTGGAGAGACACTTCTTAGCTTCTCCCACATAGTGACTTTCAGTTTTTTCTCTACCCTACAGAAGAATATTTACCTTGTAAGCAAAGATACTCATGCACGCACATGTACACACACTTGCACTCCTGTGTGTATAAGCGTATGAAATAACACTTTTATATAGCACTTGTGTAAAGTACTTTTCCAAATGCTCCATGAATATCAATTATTACAGTCCTCACAACAACGATATGAGGTGGATACTGTTATCGTCCTCATTTTAAAATGAAGAAATGGAAGCATAGAAAGATTAAGTGGCTGAGCCAGGATTCTTATATTGTGTGTGTGTTTTAACAAAAGTGTCCCAAAATAATACTTATTCTTACCAAGTGCAGTATACGCTATGTTCTGTTCTGTTCCATTCAATTATTAAAAATGCATTTCTCCCATGTGCCAATTTGGATTATGTTTACTACTCTGAATTCCCAACTCACTGATGATTCCAAAGCCACAGTTTGAAGGACACTGTCTGTAAGACGGGGTAGTTAGAGGAAAACTTCTGAGGAGAAAGAAATGGCAGACTTCCTCCATGTGGCCTGTGTTCAAAGGTGGGTGGGGATCTAGCCGGGAGTGTTGGTGGAGCTCTGAGATGGATGAGAAGGTGCCTCCTGTTCCCAGATGTGAGGTTCTAAAGAAAATAGGCCTAGACCCTCAGCGCTGGCTGAGGAGGTGAAGGCTACAGGTGGGGCCGGGCTTGCGTTCCTGGTTGGGCAGATTCTACTGATAAACTCTCAGAAGAGGCCTAGCTGCTGGAACAACATCACTGATTGTTATCTTATCTCTTCCCAGACTCAAATCAGGAAAGACCTTCCAAGCTGGAGCCCCTGCCTGGAGCTAGGACCCAGGGCTGCTTGCTGTCCCTGAGGGCCTCTGTAGGCCTGGATTGGTATTCTATCAGCAGTACCCTATGCTTAACTTTTTGGTTTAACTTTTTGAGCATTTTTATATTTACCAAGTTATTTTATGCTCAAAAGAGCTGAATTTGGTGAGCATAGGTTCCATTCCATTCTACAGGTGGGGAAAAGAGGCCGAGAGATGCTCAGTGATTTGGTCCAGGCTGGAGGAGACTGGAAGGCACCTCCAGACGTCCAGTTCTGGTCATTTCAGCTACAGATGGCGCGGTAGATTATGTGATTAGCCTTGGAGACGTTTAAGGAGTGGATACGAAGAGGCCGCTTTATCTGTCTGGGGTTCATCTTCTGGCTCCTCTGTTCTTCAGCCCTAGTTCCCGCTGGTAAAACACCAGTAGGGTGATTGAGTCCCACCCTGGGATATCCTAACACAGATGCCAAAGGAAAGAGGAATGAGCTGACATCTTTATTGATTTCCCTAGTGGGGAATGGGTTCAAATGGGTAAGTTTGATACCTGTATTGAGCTCTTCAGTAGGGAATGGGCTTAAATTCCAGTTGGCCAGATAAAAGTTAAATCAAAGACTGGGAGACCAGAAAAGATGGAAACTGAGGGAAACTGTGACCTTTTAGAAGGACCTCCATCTCTCTGGAATGAGTTAGCCAAGTCACTGTGCCAATGAGTGGGGAGGCAGGGCACGCTCAGCTTCGGAGGCTCTGCCAGCTCTGGGTGGTGCTGAGTGAACCCTACCCCCACATATCCTGCAAAGGCACTGGGAACAAGGGGTTGGGTACCCCTGGACTCACCCATTGAAAGCATTTCTCCCATGTCCCTATTCTGAGCAGCCTGCAGCTGTCTTCCCCGGCAGCTGTCTCCCTGAGCCTACTTGGGTTTCTTGTGGGCACAGAGAGTGCTCTCACACCCACTCTCCACATCCTGTATCAAGAAAGTCAGGTTCTTACCCAACCAGGGCCTCTCCTCCCCTTGTCAGTGCCGGTGTTTCTTTTAATAGTTTAAAAAGTTAGAAAAATATTTTTCAGAGCTTTAGTTGCTCCTGAAGAATTCTAGCTTCCTCCCACTGGGAGTGAGCCTTCAAACATCATTTATCCATTGATCAATGAGAAAATATTTATTGAGCTGGAGCCACTTCATGCATTGCATTACATGCATCGCGGGACTCCACAGTCTGGCCCCGAATACCTGTCCAGCTTCATTTAGTTATGAGGAATAAGCAAGCTCATAAATAGGAAGCATTCCCACAGTGTCCATAGTAAACACACAGTAAACGTTTATAGAATTGTTGTTACTTCCCAACACGAACCTTGACCTAGTCCAGGGACCCCAGTAATCTCCCGTCTCCTTCCTGTGACTTCCTCTAAAACACCTGGCCTTGTCCTCTCATGCTGCAGCCTCCCCTGGGCACCTCCCCGGCTCCTCACTCACACTGCCCTCATCCCAGGCTGCCTCTGATCGAGGATGGTTTTGTTGGTTTGCTTTTATCTGTATCCACTCTCTAGATTAGGGTTTCCTTGAAGGTGGGGACCATATCTCGGCTCAGTCTCTAGCACTGTCATGCTCAGGACATTTCTAGGGAATGACTGGCTAACATATGCCTACAACTTCACGGCAGAGGGGGTTTTCTGTGGGCTGAGGGTGTTTAACTGGGGCCTTCTGAAAGAGGTGGCATTTGAGCTCAGCCTTAACATGGTGTCCACCTGCCTTCCCCTGGGAGATTTGGATTTAACAGGCATCTGGGGGAGAGGGAAGGGGAATGACACCGCCAGAGCAGGAATGCCTAAGGCCTTTCGGGGAAATATTGCAAAGTTCAGTCAGGTTGAACTAGAAAACTTACACATGGAGCCATAGAATATGACATTTGAAAGATGAGTGGGGACGTGCTGCAGTGGGCCTTGGATGCAAAGCCGTGGAGGTGGACTCTTATGTAGCAGGCAGGGGAGGGATGACCACTGAGGATTTCTGAGCAGGAGAGTCACATGATGAAACAGGCATTGAGCCATAGCCAGTGGAGGGGAAATTGGCTTTAATTTTAAAGGCCCAGGGCAGAGTCCTAAATGTCCTCTTATCACCCATTTCAAATGATTCTTAGTATCTAACCTAAATCATTCCTGCCGTAATCAAAGTCCAGTTTGTCTCACAGGAATTGGAAAACAGCTGGACAGGGCTGTCATTCTCCCATTTCTTCCAGAAAGAACACACATATCTTGGTGTGGTGCAAGAGTGTGTGCCAGGGTTCCGAGCCAAGCTGGCAGAGCTCTGGGGCACGTGAGAGCACTGAGGCCTGCATTGATACCTCTAGGGGTTGGGTTTGGGGGTCATTGAAGCCCCTGTGGAATTAGAAGACCTGGATCTGTCCCTGAGGTATTCCCTCCTCCCCAATACCAGCATACATGCTGTCCCCGTGCAAAGCTTGGGAGCATCCATACCAGCATTTCTACTGCCCCTGCGCCATTGTGGGGGTAAGAGATGAAGTGGATAAAAGTCTCTGAGGCAGGGAGATAAGGGCCTAGAAGAAAGACAAGCTTGACTCAAGGAAAGGCACAGGAGAAGAAGTTAAGGAGGGTTCTGCTATTTCTTGCCCCAGCTTGGTTGGGGTACCCATCTGACATCTGAGAGTGAGGTTGGCCAGCAGCTACAGAGGCAGCAGGTGTCTGTCTATTCCCCTCCAGTCTCCTTGGTTAGATCATCCCCGGGCCAGGGGGAGGGGTGGCCAGTTAGGATCAGTCTTGTCCTTCCAGGATCCTTCTCTGCATTCGCTGTTGGCCCAGTCACTCAATTATCATCTGCAGAAATATTGGATGAAATTCCAGAGACTTCAGTCTCAAAGAAGAAACCGTTTCTAGAACAGGGAATTTATTTATCTCCCCAGGCTCACAGGGGAAGTGGAACATTCCATTTGAAGGGTGAAACAGGAACAGGTGAGCTATAGTGCGGACAACAGGACTCCGAGACACAGGTGAGAGGAGTGGCTGAACCACTCACACTGCCCACCTCTGCCTCTGGCATCTTCTCATCAATCTGAGGGCACCTTGCTTCCTGTGCCCTGATCTCAAAATACTAGGATAGCAGGATATGGCTCTGGGACCCCTAAAGAAGACAGGTAAGAGGACATCCCTCAGACCCTGTCCCTCCCCATCTGGGGACCCTCACTTTCCCACCCACCAGTGCTGCTGTGTCCCACAATTCTGAGGGCACCACTCACATTGTGCTATATGGGAATAGTACCCCCTGGGGTTGTGCAGAGGCCAGGAAGTCTGTGCCAGCAGATAAGTAGGAGGACAGAATCAGACACTTTTCTGTGTTCTAGGCAAACAATAGAGACCTTTCCAGGAAGCTCGGGGGAGGGTGCTGCCTGTAAGAGGATCCCCGGGTGGATGCTCTGTGGGGTGGCTTGAACGGGTTTCTGCATTTACTGCTGCTTGCTTAATTAGACACCTACATGGTGCTCTCTGCTAATGACCATGTCTCCCAGGGAGATGACAGATAGAAAGGTGGGTAGCTGCAGAATGTCAGGTGAAAATCTCAAGGACAGCAACCTAAGGATGGGGGCACGGAGGTGGAGCATCATATGATTTCCTTGGGATAAAATGGGATATAGACTGTCAAAAAGAGTATTTTCTCATCAGGGACTGAGAAGAGAAGCAGTAGCCTCAAGGTCGGATTCTTTCTTCAATAGTAACATCTTATGTGAGCTCTGAACTCCTGGCTGTGGTTTGTGCTCTTGAGAAATGGAGAAGTCATCCCTATTTTTAGGGAGCCACCGAGGCCAGATGAACCCAGGAATGTGCATGTTTCTGGAGGCAGGCATCCTGGAGTGCAGGACAACCGGGTGTTTTTCCAGAACCCTGTAAGTTAGGTTGAAAAGATGAGCCATGTGGGGAGGCCTGACTATTCTGTGGAGTGCGTCACTAAGATGGTGAACTCCAACTGGACAGATTAGTCAGGAACCATCCTGGGATTTGGAGCTGAGCTTTGGAAATGGGCTAAGGGCTGGGCACAGTGGCTCCCACTTGTAATTCCAGTGCTTTGAGAAGCTGAGGTGGGAGGAACACTTGAGGCCAGGAGTTCAAGACTGGCCTGGGCAACATAAGGAAGGAAAGAAGGAAGGGAGGGAGGGAGGGAAAAGAAAAAAAGGAAAGAAGGGAGAGAGAGAGAGAGAGAGAGACAGAAAGAAAGAAAGAAAGAAAGAAAGAAAGAAAGAAAGAAAGAAAGAAAGAAAGAAAGAAAGAAAGAAAGAGGGCTAAGGGTCTTGATGCAAACGCTTCAGAGCTTCTCAGAGAGTGCACTAGAGGCAAACTGATTTCTACTGATGACTCGGGAAGTGGCTGCATTTTGGCGTTTGTGATTCTTCTGTGCCCGTCCCTAGTACACTCTAGCCCATCTTTGTAGAACTGGGATTGTTGGGATATGGGTAAAGAGGTCCTGTGGTCCTCTCCTGGGTGAGCCAGCCAAATATTTACCAAAAGCAGAGCTGCCGAGAAAAGGTGCCAGGACCCAGGTAAACGTTGTGTTTGTGCTGCCCAAACAATGCCACGCTTCATGGGGTCCTGAGCACCCCAGCCCCGTAGTAAGGCCTGGAGCCAGACCCAAGCAAGGGCAGGTTGTGGGAAAGCACAGGACTGTGTGCCACTTGTGGGCCAGAAAGGTGCCACTCAGCCGTTGAGTGTTTCTGGGATGCTTTGAATGGTTTTGCTCTTGGTTCTTCCATCCCAGGAAGGCCTGACCACCTCCAGAGGGTGGAATCTGGACAGGGACAGTAGGATTGCTGTGTCCTGTTCATCACTCCCATGCTTCTGATGGAAATTATGGAAATAAGCATGTCTGCACATTTCAGGGACAGAGTGAGGTTGGCAGAGATGGTCGACTGTCATGGAAGTCTTGGACTGTAGGGAAAAGACTGAGTTTTGAAGCTGAGCAGACCTAACTGAATTTTGGCTGTGTCACTGACTAGCTGTTTGATGCTGGGCAAGTTAGCTAACTCTTCTAACCGTGAGTTTTCCTGTGCTGTAAAATGGGAATACCACCTTCCACCTCCAGAGTTTCTGTGGGAATTCAATGAGACGATATGTATAAAGCATCTATCTGGCACTGGCTCAAGCATTAGGCATTAGCATTTTGTCATGTAGCACCAACTTAATGCCTGCAGTAGGAAGGGTAAGAAATGGGCTGAGACCAGAGGAAACACTTTTGCATGAGGGATTCAGTTTAGATCTTAGGATGCATTTTCTGAGTTTAAGGATTTTAGGTCCTGCATGGCCATGGATAATTGTGAAGTTTCCTCCTCTAAAGAAATAAAATGATTCCCTTTAGAGCATAACCTTATGGCTTTCATGTTGGAAAGTAGGAAAAGGAATTATATTCAATTTCATTCAATAAACATTTTTGAGCAAAGGTACTTTCAGTTCCAAAAAGTTGATGATTTTGTGTGTTTAAAAACCCTTTGAACATCTTGGAAGGAAGAAATATTTGAAAACTGTATTGTATTTGGCAGTTATCATTAGTTTTTTTGTTACACACTCAAGAAGCCCTAATCTGCTTAGTTCTGGAACTAGAAACAATGAGTAGAAGCAGAAGAACTCTTTTTTTTTTTTTTTTGAGACAGAGTTTCGCTCTTCTTGCCCAGGCTGGAGTGCAATGGCATGATCTTGGCTCACCACAACCTCTGCCTCCCACGTTCAAGAGATTCTCCTGCCTCAGCCTCCCAAGTAGCTGGGATTACAGGCATGTGCCACCGCCTCTGGCTAATTTTGTATTTTTAGTAGAGACGGGGTTTCTCCATGTTGGTCAGGCTGGTCTCAAACTCCCAACCTCAGGTGATCTGCCTGCCTCAGCCTCCCAAAGTACTAGTATTACAGGTGTGAGCCACCGCGCCTGGCCGAAACAGAAGAACTTTCTAATAGCACTCTTCAACAATGGAGTAGGCTACCTTCCAAAGTAGTGAGTGTGCTGTCTCTGCAGGAGTTCAAGCGGCCTGTGGATAATCATCTTTCATAGTGGTTGCAGAGGCCTTTTCCTGCACCAGGTGGGAGGGCAGATTGCTTAATGCTCAGATCCCTCCAAAATGTGGGAGGCTCTCATTCTGGGATCACCAAAATCTCCCAGCTGAGGATAAGGGGTTTCCCTAACTCTATGCTAATGCACTAGAGATTGGAATTAGGGCAAGTTCCTCCCCGCACCCGCACCATCACCGGAGGCATTCTTCCTGACTTCCTTCTCCAAAGCAGAGCCTCTTTTCTCTCCCTAAATGTCCTTTACTACGATTTTTTTCCCCAAATCCTTTGAGCTTTTGTGTACTCTTTCCCTGCTGCATGTCTCAGAACCAGCTTTTATTGTAGGTGAATCTTTGTTCTCTGTTCCTAATCATTTCTAGCAGGATGAGAGATTGGCAATCAAGCAACTATTTATTACATTCCTACTATGTACAAGGCACTGGTATAGGAGCCGAGAGGGAAGGCAAGGAATTGCAATAAATAGTCCAATCCTTAAAGAACTTCAGTCTCTCTTTTGGAAAGATTTTTTTGGAGTAAAAAGTCAGTTGAAGATCAAGGTTGTATGTAAATGACAGTTGAGTGGTAAAGACAGTAGTAGGAATGGGGGAAGGGGAGGGAGTAAGAGATGGCCAGTAGTAGGCTGAGGCACTTTGGTGAACTGGGCTAGTGGATTTCAGATCTGACTGCTGTTGGGATGAGAGACTGAAATAGGAGAGTCAAAGTTGACCTGGCAGTTATAAGCCCGCTTAACCAGGAGAGTTAACGTTGACATTGATAGAAGTAAGCGTGAACTTAGATGGGGAGCCCATTCATAATTGATTTTTTTTTAACCATGCATGCACAGTAGTCAAACAATACAGAAAAGTATTCAGTGAAAGTCTCTCTCTTGATCCATCTCCGATCTACGCCCAGTTCCCTCCTTGGAGATGATCACTGTTACCAGTGTCTGCTACATCCTTCCTGAGAGGCTGTAAGCCAGGGGTCAGCCAACTGTGACCCATGGGCCAAATCCAGCCCACTAGCTAATTTGGCATGACCCTTAAGCTAAGAATCGTGTTTATATTTGGTGCTGGAAAAAAAATCAAAAGGATAATGATGTTTTGTGACACATGAAATTCAAATTTTACTGTCCACAAGTAGAGTTTTATTGAAACACAGCCACACTCATTCATCTGTGCCTTTTCGTTTCTGCTCATTTGTTTACTTGTGGTGGCTGCTTTTGCACTATGATGGTAGCATTGAGTACAACGTGGACTGTATGGCGTACAAAGCTAGAAATATATATCTAACCCTTTACATAAGAAATTTGCTGACTCCTGCTTTAGGCAAATATAATAATATTGGTAGTTGTTAACATAAATTATTTCTTAGTCCAAGAAGTATCATACTAAATTGATACTATCTTCATTTAGTGTATCTTGGACAGTTCCTTCTCAATACAGTTGTGCATTACTTAATGTTGGGGCTACATTCTGAGAAGTTCATTTTTAGGCGAGTTTGTTGTCATGCGAACATTATTTAAAGTGTACATACACAAACCTAGGTGGTATAGCCTACTACACATGTAGGCTTTATGGTGTAGCCTATTGCTTAAACCTGTACAGCATGCTACTGTACTGAATACTGTAGGCAACTGTAACACAGTGGTATGTGTGCACCTAAATATAGAAAATGTACAGGAAAAATGCTATAATCCTATGGGAACACTTTTGTATATGTGGTCCATCATTGACCAAAACGACCTTATGTGTCGTGTGATTGCGCAATGGTATCGTTAGTCAGTGGGTGGTCAATCTTAATTTGATCGTAGCATGCCAAGTTTAAGGTTCAGGCTGGTTACCCTCAGGAAAATGCTCAGTAGGTGGTTGGGCTCATGGGACTGAAGTTCAGAGCCTGGAGGTTGAGATGTGAGGGAGAACTGCAGGGAGCCTTCAGTGTGAATCGGTCTATGACATCAGCCTGCAGGTCAAAGATTTCCCGTAACAGAAATGATGCATTACGTGCTGAGCACTGCGCAAAGTAAACTATGGATGTTAACAGAGTGACAGAAAGACAGTGAATGAGAGACATGAAACCAGTCCCTGGAGGAACAGTAAATACTACAGGCAATTTAGAATTACCTTCTTGAGTCAGCTGGTGACTGGAGGTAATGTGGAGTGGTGAGCAGAGGGGAAAGAGCAATGGGCATTTACTGAGTGCCTACCACGTGCCTAAGTATACATGTTACCTTATTTACTGTGACTCAGTTTGGATCCTTAGCCTCATTTTACGGATGAGGAAATCGAAGCTCAGAGAGATTAAGTGATTTTTTTTTTCTTGCAGTCAGTGATCCAAGTGAGTATCTAGTTGTATTAAAACACGGTTCCAACTAACATTGGCTGATTGATGATTGATTGACAGGGTCTCGCTCTGTCACCCAGGCTGGAGTGCAATGGTATGATCATAGGATCATAGCTCACTGCAGCCTCAAACCCCTAACCTCAAGCAATCCTCCCAAAGTGTTGAGATTACAGGCATGAGCCACCACCCGGCCCATCTGACTTTTAAGCCTCTTATTTCCCTTCTACCTTCCAAGATGCTGAATCGGGCTGGGAGTCACTCCCTGGCTTTGCCAAGCCGTGTCATCATTCTGGCCTCAGCTCTCTCATCTGCAGAATGAGGCGTTTGTTACCACAATTGCTATAGTCCCTTCTTAGTCTCACCTGGCCAAATTCTATTATGGGTGGAAACACAAAGGAAAGGGGAGCTCCATAAAAAGGATATGTAGAAAATTGGGAGAGGTGAGGAAGATGAATTTAGCAATTTATATATGTCAGACCCAGTTATCTAGAATCGGATCCTTAGGAGAATATTCCCTAATATGGAGGGAAAGTCTCAAAGTCTCTGCTCTTAAGCTGCAGACTCGCCTGTTGCCCTTATTGTCTTGATCCTGAGTGCCACTCAAGCACCTGGACTTGAACTGCTGGAAGGGCTGGGGCTGGGAGAGACAGTGGAGAGCACCTGGCAGGGCTCTCTCCCAGTGCCTGCACCTCTGGGCTCAGCTCGGCTGGGCTAGCTTGGCTTAGGGTTTCAGGAGGAGCTGCAGCTAGAGGGCTGTCTGATGTTTCCAAGGAGCAGGCTGGGTGGGGAGTGAGGGGAATGCGAGGGCTGCGGGTAAGCCATCAGACCCGAGGAACTGGGGGTGTGAGTGTGTTTATATAGGACTCGGCCAACCTGCAGTTTCAGATTTCAGAGCCAGCTTTATTGGGAGACGTTCCTTAGGTTTTCAGTTAGTGCTGGAGCAAGGAGAGAGCTGACACCAGAGTCTTCCTGGAAGGCTGGGGGAATTCTGGAATCCGCGGCTCTCTCCCTGTCTCCTTCCTTCTCATGGGCGCTGCATCCGCCACCCTTGGCAGTTTTCTCCGATCAGAAGTATTGCTTCACTCCTTCTCAGTCGGCAGTCTGCGTCTCCCAACTGGGTCCTAACATCCAGCATGGAAGGTAAAAAATCTAGGGTCCTGGGGATCTCCGCTAGGAAGAACCGGGGCCAGCCAAACTTTCAGTGGAGAGGACCCGGGAGAAAAACTCACATGTTGGGCAAAGAGGCGTATTTCACAGTAAGGCAGATATGAATGAGTGTGAGTGTGTGAGAGTGAATGTGTGTGAGTGTGTGTGTGGTGCAGGTACTTCTGTTAATAGTTGGGAAGCAAATCTTTTACCTCTTCTTCCTCTTCCTCCTTCCATTTACCCCTTCTTTCTCTCCTAGCAAATAAGAATATTGCATAAATGTTCATCTTTCTCAGGGTCTCTCATTAAAAAGTTAAAGAAAGTGTCTAATTTCTAGAAGGTGACTATTTCCTCCCTTGGGGGCAGGGGCTGCAGAGGGAATTTAGAGACATGAGTACAGAGCCATGTGTATCCAGAGTACTGATGCCCCTAAGGTAAGTCCTGGATATTGTAGGTGCTTAGAACACTTGTTTTTTAAAATTTTAGATGGTGGGGGGTGGGGTACACATACAGGTTCATTACATGGGTATTGCATAATGCTGAGATTTGGGCTTCTGTTGAACCCGTCACCCAAATAGTGAACATAGTACCCAATAGGTTGGTTTTCAACCCCTGCCCCCATCCCTTTCTCCCCCATTTTGGAGTCCCCAGTGTCTATCTACTGTTGTTATCTTTATATCCTGGAACATTTCTGATAAAGCTACCTGAAAGTCCTGTAGCTGTCTGTTGGGAAGGTGAAATCCGTATGGATTCCAGCATGGTCTCCATGTGAAATTAGCTTGAACCAACCCAAGGGATCAAAGCTATGAGGGGCAAGTGACAGGAGCACTTTCTTCCCAGTGCCTCAGAATTGGGCAGGATGGAAGCCAAAGCCTTGGAAGAGGGGGAGGAGGAACTGGCATTTTGCCTGAAAGCAGAAATTTGGGCAGGGCAGGTGATTGGTGGGTGGTGGGTAAGGTTGGCTGAATGTGGCCCTGTCTTCCCAGGGTTTGTGTGGTGTTTCTTAGTGGCAAGGAGCAGAGATCAGAGAACTGCCTCATACAGGGGCTGGTGGGCGGGCAGCCTGGCCTGGCTGCCATGGAGCAGTCACTGGTCCTGTGGGCAGCACATGCTGTGAGGCAGGATCTTGCAGGAATGGTGGGTGGCCCAGGCTCAATGGGACACAGCCAGAGGCTGGAGGTGGTTTTTGAAAAGCAGATTTGGGGTGGTGAGATATACTTTGGAGGAGGAATGTGGTGGAGAAAGTTAGAGAAAGAATATGGGGTGGATGGAAAGGAACAAAAAGAGGGATTGGGGAGTCCTAAACTGTGACACATTCCAAAGCTGCAGCCAGGCAAGGGATCTCAACTCTCAATGTACAGATAATCCAGAATAGGTGAGAAAACCACCATTTGCCTACTGACTTCTTTTTTTTTTTTTTGAGACAGAGTCTTGCTCTGTCGCCCAGGCTAGAGTGCAGTGGTGCGATCTCGGCTCACTGCAACCTCCACTTTCTGGGTTCAAGTGATTCTCCTGCCTCGGCCTCCCGAGTAGCTGGGATTATAGGTGCCTGCCACCACACCCAGTTAATTTTTGTATTTTTAGTAGAGACAGGGTTTCACCATGTTGGCCAGGATGGTCTCGATCTCCTGACCTCAAGTGATCCGCCCGCCTCTGCCTCCCAAAGTGCTGGGATTACAGGCATGAGCCTCTGCACCCGGCACCTACTGACTTCTGAATATAAAGAGAGAGATGTATGAGAGGTGATGTGGGCTGGGCAAAGTGCAACAAAAATACATTTTAAGCCTAAGAAATCATATAGTGCAGTTGAGTTTAGAAGGCAATCACACAACCATTTATTAGGCAATATAATTAATAGGTTGTACAGCCTGGTTATTTTTGAAACTATGAGGATTAAACTTTTTTTATTTATATCACCACCTACTTCCAAATAGAATTCATAGCATCTTTATGTATTTAGTAGATGCTGCTGAGCATAATTTTGGCCAACAGACTCATAATTTCTTCCTTTTGTTCAATTGTGCAGTGATTTGCAGCTCAAACCAAGTGCACTTTCATATCCACACTCCCATTCTAGCTCAATTTAGCAGGTGTTTACGGATCCCTCTTCTTCCCTAAGCAGTGTGCTAGATTTTGAGTATACAGAGATGGAAAAGAACTGGATCTGCCTTCAAGGATCTCTCAGTCTACCGCAATCCTGTAGGGACGACGGGAAAAATATTCCTACAATATAGATGAGGAAACTGGAGCCAAAAGATGCTGCTATGGTTAGTCAGCAGGAGGGGCGGATTAGAATCCAACTCCTAATCCAACATGCCACAGTACTGCATGCTCCTCCCTCTACCCCACTGCCCAGCAATGCATGCTCTTTCCTTTACCTGTTCGTCCCCCATATTTTCTGCATCAGAGTAATGAGAAAGAAGCAGTGATAGGGAAGGCAGAGTGGAAAACTGCTCCCTGGTATGGAACCAGTCCTCTCTGGGCCCCTCATCGTGCAATTGAAATGGCATCACTGGGTCTATGTCTTTGTTGTGTTACCAATTTGATGATCTCTACCGTGAACCAGAGGCATACTTTTTCTCTCAGATAATTCTTGACTTGGAGTAGATTGCCTTCCTCTCTATTCTCCCTGAATTATTTGAACAGGCAAGGATATGGTAAAATTCAGGGGCTCACAGAAATTTAAGAGGTTTCAGTAGGGTGGTAGATGCTCATTGGACACCTGCTTTATAAAATAACAACCAACGTTTGTTCAATGCCTTGTAATTGGCAGAGTGCCTTTAATATAAGTAAAGAATAGTATGCGTATTAATTTCCCCCTCCCTTCCATACCTGCCCTACTCAGGTTTTCTAGAAAGGTCTGAATACCAAAAGCATAGGATCTTTGTCTTAATTTTTAGGCTCAAGCTAAAAGGGACATGGAGCCGTCTTCTGGCTGAGTGATTCCAAAGTTTTGGTCTGTGACAGAGTTTTCACCAGTCTGAGGTAAAATAAGAACAATAGGGAAAATGTACCACTTTTTTTCAGAAAGCAAAATATATTAGAAGACATCTTTTGGGGGCAGGAGATGTGCTGAAATATTTACTAACATCCTTTTTCAGAGCTGATGGTGAGAGTAGATGGTAGTCAGGCTTTTAAAATGTCCTTATTTAGCAAAATTAAAAGTTGGCAACCTTATATTGGTTCCTCAAATTTCATTTTTTGAAATTTTTATTGGTCCATGAAATTCAAAAATTTTGCCTCCAGGCAGGACCATTTCCAAACAGAGGAGACTCTCCCTGATAAGGCCAATTTTGGGGCAGATTCCTGAAAACTTGAATTCTGATCTTGTCACTACCATCTTTCTCTGTGGATCTTTAGAATGTGATAAACCGATAAACACATTGAGTCTTTCTCCATTCTTACTTTGTGAGAGGTTTCTACCTCCGGGGTCAGGCCCCTGGTGAAGGAATGTGCTCTCACTTCCTCTTCCCGTTTGTCCTGAATAGCAGGGATAGCAGACTTTCCATCATCTGCAGGGCTTTGGGATTAGGCCTTGCCCATTCTTATTCCCAGAGTCATCTTTTGGAAATGAGGGAGGTCATCTTCTATCCTTGGAAAAGACCAAGAAGATCTGTGGATTGGATTTTGGGAACAGCGTGAGAAAACATGTTTTTAACTGGGTGGGTGAAGTCAAGAACATTTAAAAATCTTGATATCAGTTTTTGAAATGGTGGGTCTTCTTGAACTCTCAAGAATATAGGCTAAGCCTGGCATGGTGGCTCACACCTGTAATCCCAGCACTTTGGGAGGCTGAGGCAGGTGGATTGCTTGAGCTCAGGAGTTCAAGACCAGCCTGGGCAACATGGCAAAATCCCATCTCTACAAAAAATACAAAAATTAGCCAGGCATGGTAGCACACGCCTATAGTCCCAGCTACTCAGGAGGCTAAGGCAGGAGGATCGCTTGAGCCCAGGAGGCAGAGGTTGCAGTGAGCCATGATTGCACCACTGTACTCCAGCCTGGGCAATAGAGTGTGACTGTCTCACCACCAGCCCCGCATCCCAAAAATAATCCAGACTGGAGCTTTTGTAAATGTGGAGACTCCTGGGGGTATTAGAGTGTCTGAGTCTCCTACCTTTTGAGGATTCAGACCTGGAATTACAACAAATATGTGGGAAACCCCAGACAGGTCCCCAGCTGCCAGAATCTGAGACACATGGTTGGTGTGCACATGTGTGCAGACTTGTATGAGCAAAAGCTTTTAGGAAAAACTCAGTTTGAAACCACCCTAGGAATTGGACTAGGTGCTCTTTTTGAGGTTCATTCTAGGACCCTTTTCCTAAAAGCAGATACCCAGGAGCTTTTTCATCTAAGAAAACTTTCTGATTTTCTTCATCCCATTTTCATGGCCTGAAATAAGAGCCCTCCTAGCCTAAGAAAGTGGTTGAGGTTCCTAAATTAGGAAGGTTGTTCAATTGCGGGGAGAGGGTGAGAGGGCGGCAGATTCCCGAGCTTTCTCAGGGCAAAGAGGCATAAGGAAAATGACTAAAGGGAAGATTAGGCTCTGATCTGGAAGACCAGGCCAAGGTGTATGAGATTTTCTTTTCCAGACAGTTTCTAGATAGTGATGGGTCAATCCAGCAGCATAGCCCTTAAGAATGGTGATGCAGGAAAGCCTGAACCTGTGACTGATGATGGATACCATGGGGCTGTTCAAACTAGCAGAGGAGAGAAAGAAAGGAAAGGATCCAAGAAGTGTAAATTAAAGATAGCTGCCACTTGAGGAGTGGTACCTTCTGCAGGGTAGACCCCTCTGTGCTTCATCTGATGGCTCCACCTAGGGTTGGGCAGATGAGTGATGGTGACAGGTAGTGGTTGTCTTTTCTTTCCTTTTTTTTTTTTTTTTTTTTTTTGAGATGGAGTTTCACTCTTGTCCCTCAACTGGAGTGCCATGACATGATATTGGCTCAGCACGACCTCCATCTCCCGGGTTCAAACGATTCTCCTGCCTCAGCCTCCCGAGTAGCTGGGATTACAGGCGAGCATCACCACACTCAGCTAATTTTGTATTTTTAGTAGAGATGGGATTTCTCCATGTTGGTCAGGTTGGCCTTAAATTCTGGACTTCAGGCAATCTGCCCACCTTGGCCTCCCAAAGTGCTGGCGTGAGCCACCGTGTCCGACTGGCAGTGGTTTTCTTAGCCCACCTCTGGTCCCCTCCAGTGGTGGCTTTCCCCAAGGAAGCTTTCTCCAAGGAGGATCTTGTCTTAACTTTGGATAGGTTTGGGACACAGCATTAGCGAGTACAGCTAAATTCTTAGAGATTAGAATCTCTTCTGAGATGTTCAAGCCAGAAGGAAGAAGTTGTTAATCATTCAGCATGGCTTTTCCTGAATGCAAAGACCAGCCTGGGCAACATGGCAAATGCAAGGTCAACAAGGATATTCCTGGACCTTTGAAGATGTCCCCCTCCTTATCATGGTGAGATTATGGAAAGCAATACCCGAACTTCAGGGCCAGCTTTGTCTCTAACTTGCTTCATGGTCTTGCGCAACTCAATCCTTCTCTGTGGGCTTCGGAGTCTTCATTTGTAACATGAGGGAATTGAACTTGATTGCCACCATCCTCTTTGTTTAATTCTGTATGCCTCAGGTCTCCATGTGATACACAGTAGGGCCTTTCCAAGAATTTCATGTAAACTTTATCACTCCAAGAAAAGAAGCATCCACGACCTCTTTCTGAACTGCAGGTTTATTGCCCAACAGTTGTACGCCTGTTGGAAAAGTGACTGAAGGTGGCAGGATGGACTAGGTATTCTCATGATAGCAGATCCAGGGTCAGAACTGAGAAGTCCACTTGGATGACTGTGCCTTAGAGTGAGTTGAGTCCATAATAATCATCAGTAAGTCCCTAAAATGTATGACTAGAGCCAAGAGATCTGAGAATTGCCCAGCATTTTTCACTGTTACTGACCAGGGCTGGTTTCCCATTTTAAAAGCCTCCCGAGGCCATGAAACAGCATCAGGAGAAACATGCCAAACCTGTTCAGATGTGTGTTGATATGTTTGTTTCTCACCCTAGTGTCCCATCATCATCATCCCCCTCACAATTGGAATTCCTTCCTTCAATTCCTCATAAACTCAGAGAGAAGCCCCCCTTCTCTCACAGAGAACAGCCCCTCTTCTCTCTGTTTCCTCCACAGCTCTGTCATTTATCCCCTGGGAATGCCCCTAGGGAATAGGTGGTATGGATGAAGCCATGGGGTGGTGGTAGGGTGAGAGAGGGCTGGAAGCCCAATGAGGTGGGGACTTGGGAGGCGTGTTTGGATTCTGTGGGCATGTCTATACCTGAAGTCCAACCAAATAACACTTTGCCTCCGCCAGCTCTATTCAGCGTAGAAATGCAGCAGATTGCTGTAGGCTGATGAGCTGTTCTTTGAATCCTCTCCCCTGTCCCATGCCAACATGCATTCCCAGGAGCCAGCTCCAGACTGCAGGAACCCACAGACTCTCCAGACTGGTGATGAGGCAAGTGCTTTGACTGGCTGTCAGCATCTTTAGCTTAACTCTGGTGACTCTGCTGAAACTCCTGTCTTTGGGAGCTAGAGAGGTGACTTGTATAGCTCTATACTTCATTATCTGAAATATTTGGGGCCTATGGGTTAGAATGGTAAAGTGGTACACATTGTTTATTACATAAAACCTTCAGTAGGGTCTGGAGCAGCTCTGTAATCAAACACATTAATATCCTGCAGCCAGACTGAGAGTGTCACATGAGTGGGGTAAATAAAGGCTGTAAAGAGTCTCATGCCAGTTCAGGTCGCGGTTTGCTGCTGTATGTGCTTAAGTCAGGTTGAGTTTTGCTGCCAGTTAGGACAAAACTTTCAGTTCAGATGTTTGTAGATTTTGGAATGCTATGAAAGCATTGTGGCTCTGGATTGCCTCATATATTCTTATAAGGTGGGAATTGGTCTTCCCATTTTACGTATGAGAAAGCTAGAGTTTAGAGAGGATCAATAACTTGTCCATTGACATTCAGCTGATGAGTGAGCTGAGCTGTCATTCCAATCCAGATCTGTCTGCCTGCAGAGCTAGGCTTTTCCTCCAAGGTAATACATCTTTAGAATGAATGAAGACGACTCAAGGGTGGGCATGGGGAGCTCTGACTTTGACATCTTCTCTGATTAGGGGAGTACTTTCTGGATATCTGATAAGGATCATTTATTGGCTTGTTCTTATTTATACTTTGACTTCTGTGATCCCAGTAGGCTAATGGCTCAGAAGAGAGGAAGCTAAAGTTCAGTCAATTTTGTGGCTTACAAGAAGAATCCAGCTGACTTTGTGGGGGCTGTGAGAGCCAAGAACAAATGGGGTCAAGTTGGATTTAGTGAGAGATGCATCATCTGCAGTGGAAACAACCCCCATACAGAGCCAGTGAAATGCACAGTGCTTCCTGCTTCCCCACCCATTGCCTGACTGGAAAAGTGTTCCCTTGAGTGGGGACCTGTCTTGAGAGAAGGATTGTCCTCAATGATCACGAGCCCTGGGTAAGCTTGAGAGTGATGAGCAGCTTGAAACAGGGAGAATTCAATTAGGGAGTCTCTCTGGTCTTCATTAGTAATGTGAAAAAACAGTCAAAGGAAGCACTAATTCAATCTGCTGAAGATGCAGCCTACTTTTAACACATCATTGGAAAGATGGACCCTGGTCTGTGGTCTGGGCAATGGCATAGATAACCTCCCTCTTCTATCTTCTAAGTACTGTCAGATGGCGGCTGCCATATCTGGGTCATCTCTAGGTCAGGCAAGATCTGGACTCTTAATATCCAGGCACATGTGTCCATGGTGATCCTCTATGGTGAGGAGCCTGCAGTCAGTGAACTCCAAGCAGTAGAAGGGCCAGCCACTCTGGCAGGGGAGTGGCTTGTGCTTTACTAGGAAGACACCCATTAGGAAGCGTGGTAGGTTAGTTTTCACAGGAACAAGGAACATCTGCTCCAGCCAACTAGAGAACAGATGGGGGGAAAATATTCTTAAAGGGGCCATTAGCTCTTGGAATTGGTGCCAGGCAAGTAGGCCTTTCTAAAGAAGACATGAGGGGGCAGGTTAAACCTCTTGGCCTGAGAGAACTGTGAGGCCCTAAGACAGTAGAAGACCCACATTTGCTTTGGAAAGTGCAGGAGAAAGAATGCAAGATGTTTTCTCCCCTCAATAATGGCTGTCCTCTGGGAATATGTCTCAAAGCTGTGTCAGCTTGCTGGCTGCCAGCTCAGAGCTCCCTGAGTCCTTCAGTCAGCAGTCCTCCCCTGCCAACTTCCCTATGGACCTTAGCTCACCTATATGACATACCCCACTTCTGTAGCCAACTCCCTCTTAAACATCCCAGGAGCTCTTCTGCACTGGGCAGTAGGAAGCTCACCTGCTTTCACTGACCCTCCTTTTTCTTCCTGTCCTCTCAGATGGCCTGGTCTCTAGGATAGTCCCTGTCTCCCAGCACCCTTTTCTGCTGTCTTCAGACAAAATTCTCAGTGCTTTCCCTTCTTCCTCCTGTTTGCTTTCCTTTTCTTCCTCAGACCAACCATGTGTGCAAAGTCTAGATGGCGATTTTGGGTCCTCCAGAAGTCATCTTGTCCCTTCCTCTAGGATTAATTTGTGACTTCTGGGTACAAGTTACTGTCTACTCAAAGCAGCTTAAGCCCCAGAGGGAATTTAATTATAAGGGTGCTGGGGTGTCTGTTAGAGCTCGAGGTCAAAGAAATGGCTGGATCAGAGGAATGGACTAAAAGCAAGAAGCTGAATGCCACAGGTATGGTCTTTGCGCCTCTCTGTGTGCTGGCTTGTTCGTTTCTCTCATGACAGAGAGGGCTTTCAGCTTCCTGGTTAGTCTATAGGAAAGAAAAGATGGAGAAGCAGCTCCTTCCTGTGCACACCACCAATAGCGTTGCCTGGAGAAGGGCTGATCTCTTTTTTCTCTCCATCTCAGGTCCCATCCCTGGGGAGGGATTTTGGCTGAGCTGAGATCAGGTGGCTACCTCATGTAACCACAAGAGTGGGGCGGGTTTAGGCATATGGTTATTTCTGCTGTAACCGTGGATCTAGGGATGGGGCCAGTTTCTAGAAAGGGGTTAGTACTTTCTATTGCACATTAGCCCTTCTTGGACCTCTAAGCCTAGGGGAGTCTGGCCTGGAGAGTTTACACACCCCAACTCCTTTCGCTTGGCTCTTCTCCTGCCTGGCATGAGGACTGGCAAGGCCTACCAAAGAGCAGGGTAGTCTGACTGAAGGAACCTGGGGCATGGCTGTGTGTCATTGCTATTCCCCATGTGCAGAAAAGACCTGGAACCTGGACCTTGAAGGCCATTCAGTCCCCGACCCTCCCCTCAGGTACCACTCTATCCTTTTAGTAAAGTCTTTCATAGATGATTTGATTGTTCCATTTGACACTAGGGAGTCAACATTGAAAAGTCTTGCTGTTGGAAAGCTCATTGTTTCTAAAATCACTCTTTCATGATGTAACTGAATCCATCCATCGTCTCTCATTCCATCTGGGGCTCACAAGGAAGACTCAGGCCCACCATTTTGGGACTGAATTAGTGAATATGAAACTATTTTTGCATGAGGAGACAGGGGCTTGGCCCAGGCTCTATGGGATTTGGAAGCATTTTTGACTGGCTGCTGCCCTTCATCGAAATGAACCCCTGAGGAGAAGAGACACGTATCTGACTACTTGTAGAAATGCCCAGATCCTCTAGATTCCTGTTTCCCAACTACAAGCTCCATGGGACCAGAGCCAACTGTGAACCATGAGAAAGGTGTGGAGGGTCAGGCAAGTCAAGGGGGAGAGATATGAGGTGTAGGGGGAGGACAGCAAAGGGGTTCTAGACCAAGATTCCCTCTATCACTCGCATTGATGGACCTTGGGGAGGTTGGGCAATCAAAACCTGCAAAGAACCCTAAACCCTTTTGCATCTTTGATAAGAAACAGCTCATAGTTAGCAATGGAGAGGGGGACCAAATTTTAGTTCCTACATTTCTGACAGTTCCACAAGCTGGGGGGTTGAGACGATGATAACCAAGACTGCATAACAGGCATCGTTTTAAGCTTTTTATGAATATTAAGTCACTTAATCCTCACAATAAATCCTATGAAGTAGAAACTATTACTCACCCACCATGTTGCCGATGAGGAAACTGAGGCATAGAGAGATTGAATAACTTGTCCAAAGTCCCATTGCTAGTATGGAGTAGAGTCAGGATTCAAATCCAGGCAGTGTGGCTTCCCAGCCATCCTTCCTTTTCTCTCTGACCGATTGGGGGAACCAAACAGTTCTACCCCAGGTGAACAGAAGAAAACACCACCTGATGTCAGCTCCTCCAGGACGGTGACCTTGTCCTTTCCAGCCATGTGCTAAGGCCCAGTGCCTTACGCCCAGCAGAAGTTCTTGTTGGAAAGAGGAAAATTAAAGGGGGACGAGGATTAGTCTTTATCTTGAGACTTTCCAACAAGAGAAATTTACATTTAGACATTCCTTGTATCCATGTATTTTCCTACCAGAAGGTAGTGTTTAGGAGTTAAACGTCACATCACAGACAAATGTTTGAGCAGGAGATTTTTCTTTTTAGGAAGAAGGATATGTTAGTGACTTTCTCCATCTGATTCAGACTTTATCTCTACCCTTGTCACTAAATTCTTTTCCTTTCTCTCTCCATGAAGCTGGTAGTTAAAAAAAAGAAATCTGGAGGAATGGGTACGGTGGCTCTCTGGTTACAGTGGTAATAGCCATGTTCCTAAATCTGACCTCCTTTCTTCGGGTCAAATTGGATAAACTCTCCATGGTGCTGCAGGCTTTTTCTTTCTGCTCCCCTTCACTCTGTGATGCCTCAAACCTCATTTCCGTCCACGCTCTCTGCAGACACAGAGTACTGAGGTTGGAAGGAGAAGGAGCGGGACAGGCAGACCCCACTCTCTGCTCTGAGTAGTGTGTGGGAGGAGGCTGGAGAATGGAGCACTTCTCTCTGATCCTGCCTGACTCTCTTGGAGCCAGAGAAGTGGGGGTGTCTCTGAGTGAAGCAGAGGGAGGGCCTGGAGGGGCTCAGGAGCTGGGCTATTTCTGTAACACAGAGCACATCTGCAGCCAGCCACAGAGAAGGTCAAACTCTGGGCGCACGGCTGGAATGCAAGGGGCCAGGCAGCTGGGGGGAGCTGTGGTTTCATCCTTTCTGGCAGCTTAGAGGGCCGCTGTGATGCCCTTTGAGGAAGGTGGGGCTACTCACAGCGAAGCGGGTGGAGCAGGGAGGGACTCCGCCCTGGTAGATAGTGATGATGGTGGAGGGCATTGGAGGAGGGTAGGGGAAGGCATGCAAAATCCAAATGCCCATCACATGTGGTGGAGAGGAATTTAATTCCAAGGTGTGGGGGCTCTAATTCATGCTCTCTGTCATTAAAAAAAAAAAAAAAAAAAAAAAAATCAGGCAAAGCACTGTGTGAGAGGAAAGAGAAATAATGCTGACACAGGAACAAGGAGGCCACAGAAACACACGCATGTGAGTGTGCACCAGTGTTCAGAAGTCCACGCAGGGGGGGGTACACTTACACTGTTCCCTTCCAAGGCCATATCTAACACACATATTTTTATCTGTAGTCTTTTTCTTAATGAGGACCATGCCCCGCCCACCACAAATTGTATAAGCTCCAGGCCCCCAGAAACCCAGATCTGTCACTGCATCCATGACACTGACACACACCCCCTTCCTTGGTCCCCTGCCTGAATGTCATGAAGCCCCTTCCTCTGCACATGTGCACCCCGTAGCTTCTGTGCCTTACCCTCATCCTCCCGCATGCATGTGTGTGGTTTGGGGCTTCTTGAGTTTCCGTTTATAGTTAGAAAATTGCCCTGCTCTGGCTCTGGCTTTGTCACAGGAGGCTCGGTCTTGGCTCGGTCTGACTGCTGCTTGACCTTTGGCCAACCTGCCCTTGGCCTGGCCTGCTCTGGCCACCTAGAAGCATAATCTGTTGGTTTGTTTTCCTTCTCAGGCTGTGGGTCCTCCCCAGCCGAATCGAAGCCTCTAAAATGGGGTGAGGGTTTCAGATGGGTAGTTAGCCTTTGGAAGGAGCGCTTCCCTGAAGAACCAAAGGTGCTCAGGATGAGCAGCTCTTTTGTCCTATCATTTGCTCTAGGGGCAATGAGATTGCCTTTCTCAGGTCCAGTGCGCCCCAAGGGAACAAGGACTTGCTACACACCTTATACAGCTGGATAGCAGCATAAGCACTAGAATTGGTTTTTTTTTTTTTGAGATGGAGTCTTCCTCTGTCACCCAGGCTAGAGTGCAGTGGCATGATCTCAGCTCACTGCAACCTCCGTCTCCCGGATTCAAGTAATCCTCCTGCCTCAGCCTCCCAAGTAGCTGGGACTACAGGTGTGTGCCACCACACCTGGTTACTTTTTGTATTTTTGGTAGAAACGGGGTTTCATCATGTTGGCCAGGCTGTACTTGAACTCCAGACCTCAGGTAATCCGCCCACCTTGGCCTCCCAAAGTGCTGGGATTATAGGCGTAAGCCACCGCATCCAGCGTAGAACTGGATCTTCTTAGTCAGTTATTTCTGTCCAGTAATGTTGACCCTTAGAATGGACTTACTTTCAACTATGACACACATACAAAAGCCCGCCTCCCAGTTCAAATTATACTAGGAACAGACCTCCCTCACATTTGAGATTCTCAGGTGTTAATTATTCTGGCTCCTAAGTACAGGGGAGAGGGTACTATCTTGATGGATAACTTCTTTAGGAACAAATTATTAAGCATCCATCTGTATGTGTCAAAGTGTTGAGGGGTTTTACAGTCAAAATTGAGCCATTGTCTCCTAAGGATAAACAGTCCAAGGCAGATGCAGACAGATAATGATTATTGGCATTTATTGAACATTTACCAAGTGCCAGGAACTTTCGTAAATTTTTTACGGGTATAATCTTATTTACTCCTATGGTGAACAGATAAAAGGCCCATATATTATCCCCTTTTCACAGATGGGAGAATGAAAGCACAGAGAGGTTAAGTTCCTCACCCAGAGTCCCTTAGGTAGTAACTGGTGGAGCCAGGATTGGAACTGGGGCAGTCTGACTCCAGAGCCAAAAATCTCAAGGCTAATGCGGATTCAACTCAATAAAAATAAATGAAAGGATTAGCTGGTAGGATGATGCATGAGAAGGGAATTTCAAGTTGCACAACTAACATAAAGTGGGAAGAAAGCTGGCTTTGGGCTGTGTCCTGGGCTCTAATCCCAGTTCTCTCACTTCCTAACTGTGTAGCCTTGGGCTAATAACCTGACCTCTCAGGTTCTTCCTCCGCAACAGCAGGACAGCAATAGCTATCTCTGGGGGTTATGCAGAGAATTCGCTAGGCTTGGGTAGGTGTTAATTCCCTTCTTTCTGTGCCAGTTGTCAAGTATTCCTGGGAGGGTGAGGGGTAATTTGGGAATTCAAGGTTAGTTCTTATTTCAAGAAGAAATGTTCAACCAACCCTCCAATACCCTATCTTCTGGACAAGATTTTCTGCCATCACCACTTCCTCTGTATCCTCTCGGGACTGCCTGGAATTGTAGGAGAGACAGGCTGGAGAGAGAGAAGGGTGTTTGGCTTAATGCAGCTGTCAAGCAGCTGTCACCCTCTGGCCACTCTTTCTTCATCTTCTTTCTATCCTTTTAAAAACAAGGACATTCTCTTGCATAACCACAGTATAATTAACAGACTCAGGAACTTAATAACATCCATACAATTCTATTATCTAATATGCAGTCCATATTGAAATTTCACCAGTTGTCCTAATAATGTCATTAGAATCCAATTTAGGATCATGTCTCTTTTCTCTCAGTCTGGAAAGTCCCTCAGCCTTCCTCCATGTTCATGCATTGAAGTTTTCTTAAACAGCACAGGATCCTCTCTGGGACTTCCTGAGCCCTGTCCTGTCTTTCCTCATCCCTGAGCAGGGCTGACTAGAGTAAGGCGATTAAGATACTCCCCTTAGGTGCAAAGCGTAAGAGGGTGCCAAAAAACTCAGTAGTCAAGATAAATAACATTTCAGTGCAATAATTTAAAAATCAAAATCAACGCAAACATTTTATGAAGAACAAAATAGTAACATTCGAAATAAAGACAGGATCCAAAACAGTGCCACTTTAAGCCATATTGGAGGCTGAGGCAGAAGGGAAATTCCAGTAATGCTGGCCCTGTCTTTATTTGAAATGTTAATATTTCATTCATCATGGATTTTTAAGTTAATTTTTATTTCAAAAATATCGTATTAAAATAAGTCTTGGTTGGCTGGGTGTGGTGGCTCATGCTTGTAATCCCAGCACTTTGGGAGGCCGAGGCGGGTGGATCACCTGAGGCCAGGAGAGGAGTTTGAGACCAGCCTGGCTAACATGGTGAAACCCTGTCTCTACTGAAAATACAAAAATTAGCTGGGTGTGGTGGCACATGCCTGTAGTCTCAGCTACTTGGGAGGCTGAGGCAGGATAATCGCTTGAACCTGAGAGGCAGAGGTTTCAATGAGCCAAGATCACACCACTGCACTGCAACCTGGGCAAGAGAGCGAGACTCCATGTCAAGGAAAAAAAAAAAATTCTGATTACTGAGTTTCTGGATGCCCCTTAAACTTTGTGCTCCCTCCCCCACCCCCACAGAGTGGGCTTTCTCCCTCTGCCAGTCATCCCACCCTCAGAACAAGTTGGGAGAGAGAGGTGGGGCTCCATGCCAGGAGGAAGAAGGTTAGGGGACAGAGAGAAGAGGCGGGAGGGGAGGGGTAAAGAGGCCTGGAACGCAGCCGTGTGTCTGGCCAGGAGCTCTCTAACAGCTTCCAGCTGCTTCCACAACCTCCAGACTTCCGCCTTGGGAGTGGCATTTGGTTGTTTTTTTTTTTCCTGCTCTTCACCTCAAATGTGTGATCTAATTAGACTTTGCATCCCTCATTTCTGTCAGTCTTCCCTGTCTTGCAGTGTTCCCCTTAGTTGACCTGTCCCGACCCTGTTTCCATCCATCCCGGGAGCCCCTCAGGTGCTGCCACTGGTGCGCTCCAGGAGCATCCACCCAGTGCTGGGTGAGCACCACAAAGACCAAGCCAGGGTGAGAGACACAGGTGTGTGTCAGCCAGGGTGAGGGACACAGGTGGGCATCAGCCAGGTCGGGGCAGCTCCTTGTGGCCCTGAGAAAGGAGCTTCGGACTGAGGTTAACAGACCCTGAGGTTAGCCTTGCCTCAGGTATATGAGGTGGGTTATCTCAGCCAACACTTCCAGCTTCAGGGCTTTTGTTTTGTAAAGTGAGGGTGGTACTAACACTTTTCTGCCTACCTCATAAGACCATAAAAGAACCAAATGGGATAATGATGACAGTGCTTTGTGAACCGTAAAGGATTTTATTTGATATTTTCCCTTCTGTCATATAACAAATAATCCTTTATTTTGATTAAGACCGTGTTCAGGTCTGCTGCATTATTTGATCTAAATCCATGAGAAGAGTACAGGCAGATTCAGGACCCATGTTCATCTCTGCCTGTAACCAGCATTTCTGTCAGACTAAAGCAGGTCACTAGGAAACCCTGCCCATTCCCACCCTCATTCCATCACCATGTAAAACATAATGGGTGTGCCCAATAATAGGAGTCGTCATTTTAATGTCTCAATTGAAGGCTTTTCTTTTTCATAGATTTATTGAGGTATATGATAAATTGTATATATTTAAAGGGTAAAATTAGGTGCATTTTGTGAAACCATAACCACAATTGAGATAATTAACATATATCCATCACTCCCAAGTTTCTTCCTGCCTCTTTGTAATCCCTCCCTCCACCCTGGCCCCAGGCAACCACTGGTCTGCTTTCTGTCACTATAGATTAGTTTGCATTTTTAAGAATTTTATATAATGGAATCATAGAGTATATACTTTTATTTCAGGGAAGCTTGGCTCCTTTTATTCCGTATAAATATTTTAAGATTCATCCATTATGTTGCATGTTTCAATAATTCATTTCTTTTTATTGCTGAGTAGTACTGTGTTGAATGCATGTAACACATAACGTTGTACCCATGTGTTCATGGACATTTGAGTTGTTTGTAGTTTGGGGCTGTCACAGATAAAGCTGCTGTGAACATCTGTGTACAAGTCATTGTGTGGACATAAGCTTTCATTTTTTTCAGGAAGTCAGTGGGTTGTATGGTGCATGGATGTTTAAACTCTTCAAGAAACTGGGAAACTGTTTTCTAAAGGGGGATGTACCATTTATATTCTTACCAGCAGTATATGAGCATTCCAGTTCCTCTACATTTTTGCCAGCGCTTGGTATGGTTAGTTTTAAAATTTTAGCTATTCTAGTGGGTGTGGGTAGAGAGAGCTCATAGTAGTTTCAATTTGCATTTCCCTAATGACTAATGATGTTGTCTTTTCATGTACCTTATTTGACATTTGTATATCTTTGGTGTTGTTTGCTATCTTAACACTAAGTTGTGAGAGTTCTTCATAGGTTCTAGATAAAAGTCCTATGTCCATTATATATTTTGCAAATATTTTCTCTCTGTTTATGGCTTACCTTTTCATTTTTGTAACAATGTCTTTTTTTTTTTTTTTTTTTTTGAGACAGGGTCTCACTCTGTCACCCATGCTGGTATGCAGTGGTGCCGTCTTAGCTCACTGCAACCTCCCCCTCCTGGGTTCAAGTGATTCTCTGACTCAGCCTCCTGAGTAGCTGGGATTACAGGTGCACGCCACCATGCCTGGCTAATTTTTGTATTTTTAGTAGAGATGGGATTTCACCATGTTGGCTGGGTTGGTCTCGAACTCGTGACTTCAAGTGACCTGCCCACCTTGGCCTCTGAAAGTGCCGGGATTATAGGCATGAGCCACTGTGCCTGGCCTGTAACAGTGTCTTTTGAAGAGCAAACTTTTAAATTCTGACGAAGTTCAATTTATTGATTTTTCTTGATGATGCATTTTATGTCATTTTTAAGACATCTTTGCCAAATGCAAAGTCACTAAAATTTTCTCTTGTGTTTTCTTCTAGAAACCTTGTAGTTTTAGCTCTTCCATTTATGTCTATGGTCCATTTTGAGTTAATTTTTTAATGAGAGGGTCAAGGTTGTTTGTTTGTTTGTTTGTTTGGTATCATACCAATACAGTGCCATGTATTGAAAAGGCTGTCATTCTCCTTTGCATTGCCTTTATAGAAAAACCAATTGACCAAAATGTGTGGATTTATTTCCAAACTCTCTACTCTGTTCCATTTATCTATACATGTGTCTTTATGCCAACACTATGTTGTCTTGATAACTGTAGCTTTACAATAAGTCTTGAAGTCAGGTAGTTTAAATTTTCCAAACCTATTCTTCTTTTTCAAAGCTTTTGGGTATTCTGGATCCTTTGAATTTCCATGTGAATGTTAGAATCAGCTTGTCAACTTTACAAAGATCTGCTAGGGTTGTGGTTGGGACTGTGTTATATCCACAGAAAATACGGGGAGTATAGACAGTTTAACAATATTGAGTCTCCTGATCCATGAAAACAGTATCTGTCTCCTTTTATTTGGATGTTGTTTAACTTCTTTCATCAATGTTTTATAGTTTTCAGTGTATAGGTCTTGCGCATCCCTTGTCAAATTTATCCCTTAATTTTACACTATTATAAATGGTGTTTTAAAATTTCCTTTTTTCATTGTTTGTTGCCAGTATATAGAAATACAACTGATTTTTCTGTATAGACTTTGTATCCTGAGCCTTTCCTCCCTTGCTTGAAAATTCAATTTAAAAGAGCAGGGACCTGAAAATATCAAGGGGCAGGGCATTTGCATGACATGATAAACATTTACAATGGCTCTAAAAACATGAGCATCTTTCTGTCCTAAGTCATAGATAATTTCAGTAGCAGCCCTACAGTAGCTGTGCCTGTAAAGGATGGGAAGGAGGGGTGGTATGGTAAATTCTGACACTACACAAGTAGAACACCTCCAGATCTCTGGGATACTCTTGAGGGTGAATGGAGCAAGTGGGAATGCGGTGCAGCCCCTTTAAGGAACCTGGCCAGCCAGCCAACTGCGGGCTGCTAGGAAGGCAGCCCAGGAGATAAGATAAGGCCCCCTGGCATGTTTAAAGCAGGGTCCTGAGCCATAGCGGCTGGGCTACTGATAGGCAAACAGGAACCAGGGGTGATAAGGAGGAGGTGCCAGCTACTAAATCTGGGCTGGCAAGAGGAGTAGCCGCCAAATCACTCCTCTGGGGCCTGAAAGGAGAAAGGGCTATTAATTGTGGGTGTGTAGGGAGAGGGGGCACTTGTATTCTCTGTATATCCCATTTATGATCATGGTGAAAAAGAAAAATCCTACTGGGCTGTACTTAAAGGCACTCTGTTTCACATGGAGTAAATGCTCAATAAATATAGACTTATTGAGTTCCTTATGCTCTAGTGAGATGCTCTGATATGGGATTTAGAGACTACCTAATTTCTTCCTCAAATGAGGAAAATCCTGGCAAGGACTTACTCTCACAAGCCTGGCGCTGCTCATTTGCACGCATCTGCATAGATTTGCATGTGTCCTACTTGTAGATACTTTTAGATTTCCCCCAAATCAGTTGCCTATTTTTAAAGGGATAAAGAGAGAATTTATCTCTTCTTGTTCTTGCTCACCTTTCATCTGTATCCTCCAAAGATGCTAAAATAATTTCTGCAACTTTGAACTATAAACAATACCTGTGGTTGCATAGTTTATGCAGATAGAAGCAATTCTTTGCCTGATGATGTGTTTCTCCTCTTAATTTCTATTATAATTCCTGGTTCTGCTCTCCAAACTTCTGAGTGGGACAGAGAGATATTAAGGTTAAAAAAAGAAAACAAAAAACCCTCTAGCTGAACAGCCAGAGGCTCAAATTGCTTAGAAAGGAATTAGTTCACTCTACCTGGACAGAGCAGTTAGAGGCAGTTTCGTGGATCTGAAGACCACCTTCCCACTGCTTCCCATCCCAGGGCTAGGGATGCTGTGACTATCTTTGTCTGCTCTCCTTCCTCCAGGAATAAATAAAAATATCATCCCTCCCCCAGATCCCAGCTCCTCTATTGGCCCGCCAGGCAAATATTTCATAATGTGGGCTCATCCAATTGGGCATCGTGCCAGAGTCAAGAGCCTCAGGTTGCGAGTGTGCTCCAATCAGGCGGGGTGGCCTGGGTGGGACTAGAGGGCTCTCCTTCTCCACATGGGAGGTGGCAGCATTACTCAGGTGGATGGCATCCAGGTGGGAGTTGCTACTTTCTCAGGGCAGAGTAGAAGGGACAGGGCTGTCCATCAGCCAGCCCGGCTGGCTGAGGCAACCCAGCACTGAAGGGGTTAAGGCCAGCCAGCATGTGTGGCTGTTAATGATTGCTACCCACCAGGGACCTGGTGAGTATTAAAGGAAAACCTTCTCCCTATTCCTCAGTGTGAAAGGAGTCAGGACTAGAGGCAGCAGAGGGAACAGCAAAGAAGAGCCGGTGAGTAAGTGATTATCTGTCTGGTCTATGTTTGTCTGAGTAGCTCTGGAACAGAAAAAGGAAGCCTAGATATACCCATTCCATCAGCTAGAGTGGGCTTTTGTTACAATCAGATACAAATTCTCAGCTTGAGACCAGATTCCAGTATCATTACTATGTATTAGAAGGAAATCTTTAAAATTATCTTAGTCCAAGGGAGTGAACTACTCAGCGTGGAAGCCAGAGATACAAACCATTGTCTGTCCTGATATCAAGACAATGGTTTTGTGTGGACCTGAACACAAAGCTGGAGCGCTACTCTTCCTCCCTCTCTCTGAGCCATTGTCTCCAGAAAGGGGCTCGGTAGCTCTAGGCAGAAGCAGCGTCGGCCTCTCTTGTGGGCCGATTTCCTGGATGGGGCCACGGAAGGAAGGCGGAGGGGACAGAGCCACAGGAGACTGGCATGGCTGTGCTCCTGGTTTTAGCCTTTTACTTAGCAGAGTCAGGTGTGGTGAGATGTAGGGTAAGACAGAACCTGGCGGGGGTGGGTGCAGAGAGTTTCGGGGAGAACTCTTCACTCATTAAGAAGACAAGGTTGTCAGTTGAGAGCAAAACTGAAATCCAGGAAGAAAGAGAATCAACCTTTTGCATTTAGATTTCTACTGCCCCCATTCCCTCAACTTCCCCTTCAGGTCCCTCATCCCTTCAACCTCCAAAACATTTGTGCTCTTTGACCCTGGCACCTTCTAATGACAGTTTTGTGCAGGGGGTGTGGACAAGAATTCCTTGGCTTGGAGGAGGAGGTGGGCGCCCTGGCTTTTCTCAGCTGATGCTATCTCTCTGTGTGTGTACTCATGAATGCCCACGTGGTTTAAAAAAAAAAAAAAAAAGGGGGGGAGACTGTCACCAAAAAGGAACTGCTGACTTTACTCTCCTCCTGCCCCCAGCTAGGATCCCTTTTGTTCCCTTGCCTCTTTCTTGGGAGGAAAGAGATTCGATGACATAGTGATGCTAGGTTGAACCTAGGGAGGAATTCGGGGCCCTGGAGAGCCTGTTGGGTAGGAACAGGGTGCTCTGTGTGCCAGTTTTGAAGGCAGATTTGAGCGATAAGGTAAACCCAACCCCCTGGTGGCTTTCAGCTGTGGTGCTTCCTCTGGCTAGGCTGCCCATGGGCAAACAGAAACCGGCACAATAGAGGGAAGGTGCCAGTCACTAGACCCAGCGGGGCGAGAGCAGAAGCAGCCAAGTTTCTGGGCATTTGAGGCCAAGAAAGAAGGGGAAGTAGAGTATAGGAGAGGCATTGGGGATACTTGTGTTCTGCCTCCTATTTGAGAGTCAGCCACAAATGTGACTAGCCAACCGCCATCGCTACACTCCCAGAAGTGTACTGGGATCATTATTCCCAGGCAGAGGGACTTCACGGGGGATGCAACCTGCGCAGTTGCTCCACATGCTTGGTTTAATGCTCTGCTGTTGCTGTCTTGAAATCCTTAAGTTTTGCACAAGGAGCCCTGCAAATTGTGCAGCTGGTCGTATTCCCAGGCCATCCAGAAGCTGCAGCTGCAGAATAGTTGCTCATATACTCCAACCAGTGTAGGCAGGCTCACCTGTTACTCAGGTGTCACTTACAGAGGCCAGCTTCTGTCCTGGCTGGCACCTGTGCTGCATCCTTTTCTCTTTCCTCCTCTCTGTTCCTCTCCCAGGGCACTCTGTTCCTCCTTGTTACAGCCTCCATGCCCAGTCTTTCTTCATGGCTGCTGCGTGGCAGGACAGGGCAGAAACAGCAGTGTCCCTTGTCTGACTGCCCTGCCTTCCTTCTCAGGCCCTCTCTTTTCCTTATCTGGGCCGTAGCCAGCATGGTCTCTAGGCTAGGTCTAGGCCTAGGAGCACCTCTTCCTTTCCTCTGAGATTATCTTCCCTCCCCTCCGTAAGCCCTGGTTATCAGTGGATGCTCTCTGGCACCTGCTTCTTGCGATGTTTGCTTAGGAACAGGTTGTTTTCCTGTGATTTCCATAGGATCCAGGTCTGGATGAGTGCAGGGTGGGGAAGAGGAGGTGCAGGGAATGAAGAATCCTAAGCCTGCTGTCCTTGGTGGTACTTCCTCTACCCTGTCCTCCTCTATGCCAGTTCCTCCTGCTCTGGACCAAATGGCCCCACAGAAGACTTCCCTCTCCTCCTCCTCCCACAAGCATCAGCTGGAGGTTGGACAATCCAGGAAGGAAAGGGAAAGCAGGAGGGAGGAACAGGTCCTCTGTGTCTCTAGCCTCCTCCGCAACTCTTCTTCCTTCTCCAGCTCTTCTCTCCTGTTCTTCTTAAGCTGCTGGATGACATTTTCCAGTGTTTCCCACTAGGCCAGCGCTGTTAGTAATGATACTTTCAAACCATGCAGAAGAGTCTTAATGCATGTGATTTAAAAATAATGAGCCTGGCCAACATGGCGAGACCGTGTGTCTGCTAAAAATACAACAAATTAGCCAAGCGTGGTGGCCCATGCCTGACATTCCAGCTACTGGGGAGGCTGAGGTGGGAGAATCGCTTGAGTTCAGGGAGCAGAGGCTGCAGTGAGCCAAGATTGCACCACTGAACTCCAGCCTGAAATACAGAACAAGAACCTGTCTCAAAAAAACAAAAATAAAAACAAACAAAAAACCAAAACAACAACAAAAACAACAAAAAGCACAAAAAACGAAAACAATGGATTGTCCAGATTAATTTGGAGTGAACTTTGGAATATATCATTTTTTATTTTTAACTTTTTGTTGTTGACAGCAGATTTTCCTTTCTTTTTAGCTTAGCTTAGGACTATGAGGGAACTTGTATTTACTGAAGACACTGAGCTCACATCAGCTGGTGGAAGGATACACCGGCTTAGAATTGCATTTCATAGAATTCAAAACTGGAAGGTGGCTTAGAGAACATCTAGCCTGGTGCTGTCCAATAGAATGTTCTACAATGATGGAATTTCCTATGACTATTCTGTCCCATATGGTAACCACTAGCTACTGTGGCTCTTTAGACACAGTGAAATGTGGCTAGTGTAACTGAGGAACTGAAATTTTAATTTTATTTAATTTTAATTATTCAAAATTTGAACTGCCACATACGACTAGTGGCTATCAACTTGGCGCAAATTTAGGATAGTGCTATTTATTTTATTCCCTTATTTTATTAATGATTATAACATTAGCTACTACTAAACAACTGGATGCGCCAGGCATTCTTCTAGAGGTTTTAAATATGTGATCTTATTTAGTCTTCCCAGCAACCCCAGTATCGTTACATGTTGCAGGTGGGGAAACTGAGACCCAGAAAGGGACAGTGACTCGGTACTGGTTAGTTATCAAGACTCCTGACTCTGAGACCACCGGCCTTATCCTTTTCCTTAAGGACAATCCACACGCTGTCCATTCCTTGCCATCACATGCCAGCTTTTTTCACAACTCTCCAAATCCCTTTCCAGATCTCCCTCTTCCTCTCCGGGATGTCAGGGGAGCTCACAAAGGATTGTCTCAGTCTGCAGCAAGTGCTCTCCTAGGCACAGTAGTTTTCTGGTTGGTTCCATGGTGGCCCTTGTTCCTAGGCTCCCTTTGGATCCTCCACCAGCAGGCAGCAGTGCAGGGATATCGCTCTGCCCTCAGAGCCCTTGGCAAGCTCCCCATGTACAGGGGAAGTGTTCAACATTTCCCACAATCCACCTGCCTCTAGCTTACCCTATTACTCCCAGTCTGAGAGAGAAGATCAGCTGAGCCCTCCTTGTAGGCCAGAGGCAGAATGGGTCTCCTTGGGCAGGTGAGGAGCAGCACTAACTTAGAGCCTGCTGTTGGCCCTCAACCCTTGTCATGCTACCCTCCAGCCGGGAGGTTCCTGCTCTCCAACTCTAGCTGGTTTACTGCTTTCCTCTTCCCAAGGCAAAGCTTCTGCTTTGTAGACTCTTATCAGAGTCTGGCTGGCCAGTAGGGAGGGGAGGGACAGGAGGGGGCATGAAGCAAATGCACCGTGCATACTGATCCCCGCAAGAGGGATTTGAGGCTGAGCTCCTGTCTCCTTCAGCCGCTATTCAGCATCCCAACCGGAACAGCACATGCCCCCTCCTCCAGGCAGTGGTGAGCCTGCTGGCCTGCCCTACAGCTGCTGCATCAAACTCAAACAGTTATTCAGTTCCCCTGTGTGTGAGGTGCTGGGCAGGGGCACAGCAATAAAGGCCAGGCTGTGGACAGTGTGTGTGTGGCTGCCCTTCCAAGCCCCACATCCAGGCAGCTGTTGTCAGACTAATGTTTATGGGTAGCCCCCAGCCCACATCACACACAGTCCCTAGACCTGTAGCCCACAGATGTTATCAGTGAAAAGGTTTGTGGCCTCATTACTGTGTTCTTGGAGCAGACCTTGAAAAGCCGGCATCTCCCCCTGAACCATGAAGCTCTCTCCTGCTTTCCCAGAGATGAGGAGCTCAGATTGGGTGCATCACAGGGACAGAAAGAGGGAAGCCCAAGAAAACTCAAACTTTGACCTCTCCTGTCACTATAGCTGGGACAGTGCACCTCCGCTTCCCTGATTCTGAAATGGGCCTTCCTTGCCTCCCTCCCAGGGTAAGGACCAGAGACTGCATGAGTTTTATTTTTCTCTTTGTTCCATATGCCTTCAGAGCATCATAACCTTTCTTCCTCTGCTGTCTCGTCCAGTGGGAGATTTGTGTTGTCTACTGAAGAAGGCATCACTCAATACCTTTGTTTCCCTGTTAAAATGAGAAAACTAAGACACCAGACAGCTTGATTCTCAAATTGCTGGATTGGGAACCAAGAAGGCACTGGTAGCTTTTGATGATGGGGAAGGAGAGAAATCAGCCAGCTTCATAACTCTCCAAACATCCACTTTGTAAAATTCCTTTTGTGGGGTGGGGCAGGGTGGGATTGCTGCTCTCCGTAGGACACCAGAAGCAGATCTGCTGAGTTAGGGATGCAGAGACATGGTTTCAGTGACCTTCTGTAGACCCGGTGGTGGACAGCTGGGCTGCCTCAGCCTCTGAAGGGCAGGGGTTTGAGATTCAACTCAGAGCTGGAAGGGGGGTGGGGCATAATTAATTATTGCCCTGCCCTGTTACCCCTTGGGATCCGTTCCACATTGCTGGCTGTCAGGAGAAGGCAACTTGGAGGCGAGGGGGCTGGGGCCTTTTTTCTCTGCTTCTGTCTGGCTTAGCTACTGAGGAAAGGCTGAGAGGAGGAAAATCCAGAGCTGTAGGCAGCTGCTTCTCCTTTGAATTTCCCCTCTCTTTAGAAGGGAACAAAACAAGAGCACACAGCACAAGGAGGAGCTCCAGGGAGCTGGATTGCCCCAGTTCTCCAAGTTGGGTCAGGGTGAAGGAGAAAGTGTCTCCCAGTCTGCCCATGGCAGCTTCTGGTGGTAGAATCGCAGTTCTCCGCAATTGGAAGACACTTCAGTGTTGAGACAGTTAAGGTCTGGCTGTACCCGGGAATGATATTCAATAATTCATCAACCAGAAAGGACGTTGGACTGGAGTCTTGGAGGGCCCTGTGGTGCCAGGCATTAACTCTTTTGTCTCTGGGTCACGGAGATGTGAGGAGGTCTCAGGCTCTGGCCCAGAGGTGGGGCAGGGACACTCGAGGGACTTGGGGGAGCAGCTTTTCACCCACCAACATGGATCACTGGCATGGTTATGCTGTCTACTTTGGTTGTCTTCATTTTTCGGAAGACAAATAGAATTCCATAAAGTGAAACAACAAGTTTAAAGACGAACCAAGCTAGGGTGGGAGGTCAGAATGAAGTTCCCCTGTATAATCTCCATGTTTTCTCTCATGCACACACATGTGCGTGCACACACACGAGCTCGAACCCATTACCCTGACTGAAGTACACCTTGCCCTCCTGCTCTCAGCCTGCCATCTTAGGCCTTCCTATCTCCTCTCATAGGGATAAGGGACCACCCAGGCCCAGAGCAGGGGCTGGGAGACACTACAGTGAGAGAATGGGGGAAGGAGAGCACCTGGGCTGGAAGGGAAGAAACCTGGACCTAGCCCCCTGATTTGTGATTTCTCTCCCTTGTCCATGGAGCCATCTCTTCTATCTTCTGTCTGTGGTGGGAGCTGGGCTCACATAGAACACGCCCAGCCTTCCATAACCGCCCATAACAGGTTTGGGATGGGGCTGGGGGTGTGGTGAGGATGGGCAGAGTTAAGCAGGAAAGGGAGCAGCATGGGTCTTGTCTCCTAGACATGCAGCTGAGTAGCTTAGGACGTTTCAATAAACTGGCTTGGGGCAGAGACGTACCATCTTCTTGACACTTTGGAAATAACTGTGGCATCAAAGTGGGGGATGAGCAAGGGCAAAGAAGAAAGGCAAAAGCAAGTACAAGGCTGGATGACAACCACTGGCAGCTGGTCTCCAGCACCCAGAGAACTGGTATTTTGATCTTCAAGGAGCACATGGAGGAGAGACAGTGGGTATTGTTGTTTTTAGAGACGGGGGTCTTGCTCTGTTGTTTTTTAGAGATGGGGGTCTTACTTTTTTTTTTTGTTTTTTAGAGATGGGGATCTTACTCTGTTTTTTAGAGACAGGGTCTTGCTCTGTTGTTTTTAGAGACGGGGGTCTTACTCTGTTATTTTTAGAGATGGGAGTCTTGCACCTCAGGTTGGGGTGCAGTGATGCGATCATAGTTCACTGCAGTCTCGACCTCCTGGGCTCAAGTGATCCTTCTGCCTCTGCCTCTGAGTAGCTGGGACTACAGATATGTGCCACCATGCCTGGCTAAGGCAGTGTTGTTTGGAGGAGCTCCTTCCTACCTGCAAATACCTAGAGGGGCTGCCAGGGCCTGACCCTCTTTGACCTCTTCTTTATGTGGCAGCAATATGTAGGAAACCAGAGAGCTTCAAATGAGAAGTGGCTAGGAAAGTGTATTTTCTCCTGGAGATGGCAGGGGGAGCTTCAGGAGTCAGGTGCATGAAAATGGCTGGAGACATAAACTGAGTTGGTTTTTAATTGGGACAGGATGCTGGAGCAGATAAGCCTCCTTGAAAATAATGATGAGATCCAGATGGGGAGGCACAGAGCAGGAACCAACCCTCTCCCCACCTTCCCCTCCTCTGTGGCAGCAGCAATCCTCCCTGGAGTGTGGACAGTCTCGGCTTGGAATTTGCTAGCTAGGAGAAAGAAGGAAGTGGGAGGGATGGGACCCCCTTTCCACTTGCCTTGCACGCAAACCTCTCTCAACCTAATGAGCTGTAATGCTGGAAGCCAAGGCATCCTCAGGATGGGGAAGCCAGGCCAGGGCTAATTCTTTGTCAGCAGATTCTCAGGAGCTATGGAAATGAAGCAGCTTGGTGTACAGCAGATAATCAAGAGAGGCCCAGTGGGTGGAAGGAGTGGAGTATCTCTCCAGTCGTTCAATATTGATCACAGTGGGGTTCCAGGCATCCAGCCTGGATGTGTGTGTGCACGTGTGCACATGTGTGAACATGCATGCCTACAAAAGATCATGAAACTTGGATTAATTTTTGCCACTCTTGACAGTGTAGTGCCAGGTATACTGCATGTGGATGCTGACTCTCCAGGGGGATGTTTGGAGATGAAACAATGCAGTGTTATCTCTATGTGAGGTGCTGTAGGGGCTGAGGATGTCTCTTGAACTACAGGAAAGCTTTAAGTAGGTGCAGAGACAAAGGCCTGGAAAATGGAGAGGATCTGCTTCTTTTCTTTGTAATTTATTGGTCTTGGGACTTCCAGAGTGCCTGCCCCTGGCACTCCCAGCCATGCTGCATACACAATCTTCTTAAGCCTGGGACTATGTGTTTTTCATTTTTTCGCTCTTGCATCTGGCATATTTCTTAATTTGTTTTTCACAGCCATTATCTCTTCTGCATCAAATGGTCCACATTTTGAAAGTTTACAGCTATTATTTCATAGAGTTAGCATGTGTGCTGGTGAAGCGAGCACTATTATTTCATATAGTTAGAAGGTACCTCATTTACACATGAGAAAACTAAGGGCCCAAGAAATAAAGTCACATTGCTAACTCAGGTTGGATCTTGGACTGAATGTTTGGTCCTGCCATATTTGTTCCCACTGACGGCACTGCCATCAGGGCCACCCTCATAGTGCATAAGTGACCACCAACTGGACTGCTCTGGAGTTTAGGACTGCTTCTACCTCCACCACACGATCTCTTTTACCACCTGAAATTTTCCCTTCTCTTGGGCGGAATTTGAGAGGTCCATTTGGATATGTATTCATAGATTCATAATCATTTGTCCTTGACAAATGGAAGCCTTTCGACATCCCAAAAGGAAGGAGAGAGGAAGGAGAAAACAGATTACCTATCGTTTCCCTTTTTAATGTTCTGCCTCTTGTAAGTTCTTCTTGATGTCTAACTAAAATGAAAATCTGCCATACTGTGCAGTTTGTTGGCAAAGGGAAAGAACCCCTGCTAGACATTCTGTGTGCAGACTTAATTCAGAGGATTTCGGAGCTCTCGATGAGCAGGGGAAGCCCCAAGCCTGCCTTCGTTCCTACTCCCTCGTGCTATCTTTACAGGGCATAGGAGAAGTAATTTAACTTGCAGCTTAAGCAAAGGCTGTGGGAGGCCCCTGAGCTCAGCTTGAAGAGAAAGGGGATATTTTTGCCTTCTAGAGGAAGAAAGCTCATTTTCCCAAAGCACCCCTACCCCCTCCTCCTTCTGTGCAGATGAGCTTAATTTTCTTCCCCTCCTACTGAAGGTGGATCAAAGCCAAGCTATGTATTCAAGGGGGAGCTAGGCAGGGAAGCTGAGTGAGGGGGCGAGGGGGCAGAAGCAGAGCTTCTCTCATGGAGAGGAAGTAATTAATTTTAAGAGAGAGCTAAGATAGGGAAGCCCTTGGTGATAGAATGTCAAACTCCAAATGCAGGTGGTTAAAAATTAAGTCAGGGCTGGAGAGTTTCTATTATTCATTCATTCAACAAATATTTATCGAGCACCTGTTTTGTATGGGCAGGAACCTCAACCGGGCATCAGGAGAGGGCCCAAGAAACTGGATTAGGGACAGGGAAAGGAAGCGATCTGAAAACCGAGGCCTCCTCTCACCAGGATAAATCATTTGCAAAAGTCCCATGAAATAGCTGAATGTATTGACCTTCTGGATTTAAGATTAAGCTATTTAAATATCAGCAGCGGTTGACCCCAGTTATATCGTACCAACATGTCTCATTATGGGTTAAATAATAATGTTGTCCATTTGCTTTTCCATTCACTGATGACATTATTCCCCGATAAAGTTCTTGCTCAATCCAAAAAATTAGATTAGCCCCTTCCTTTCAGTGTCTGTTGTGACATCACAGAATTGCCATAGCAACAGACTGTGATGTCAGCAGGCTGCCTGGTGCTGCTAAAAAGAACCACGTTGGTCAAAAAAGGAATCTGTCATGTGAAGACGAAATGGAATAATATAGAAAGCCAGAGGAACTGAAACGTGATATCAAAAAGAACATCTTGGCAGGATAAGATAACAGTGGGTCTGGAGCCTCCTTTGCTAGAACTCTTTACAGAAAACCAAGGAACTTAATGAGGATTGATTGGAGAACAGACTTGCCTAGAAGCAGGGGGATGGCAGCGATGTCCTTCGGAAGGCCCTCGCAGTCCAAGGATCCTAAGACATGAAGGACATTAGGAAAGGGGGAGCGCTGACCATCTTTAGCCGCTGAAGAATTCAGGGGAATTAGCATCGATACAAACCTCCTTGCTTCTGAGCAGATCTGACAGTCACCAGCTGGAATGTATCATCTCGTGTCTGGGAAGATTTTCAGCCATAAACACACAATGACCCCCTCTCAAGCCCCATTTGCCGCCCTATTCCTCGCAAGCCTTGGGAGGAAGCTCTCCTTTAACATTGCCTGAGCAGTCCCATCCCAGCCACCAGCTCTGGCTCCACAACGTCCACGCCCATCTGGTCGACTTGCTTCTCATCTGTAGGACCGCCACACAGGGAGGGAAAGCAACCCTGTGCTGTCCGAGGGGAGCAAGTCGGAGGGACGGGGGCAGAGGAGCTTCATTCATTATGCTCCTGTCCACACAGAAGAAGGCTGGGCAGGCTGACAGAAGGGAAAGGAGACCTGCTCAATCAATCTCAGCTTCTCAGCAGCGGCAGCAATAACAGCAGATGAATCTGGAGCTTCATTTAACCCTTATGCCCACAGGATCTGAAGGATCTCTGAGAAGCAAGTTGATTTTCAGCTTAGGAGCCTGTGTTGTGGGTTGGGAATTGGGGAGGCAGGAGGACTGTCTCCCTACAGGTCGGGCTGGCATGAGTTTCAGCCGTGCAGATGGGAACGCAGCCCCAGACTCCTTCACCCGCCCCGCTACTCTGCGTCCTTAGCTCACTGAGGTCGGACTACCTGGGAGTGCTACACCTGCTCCGTGTATGTCTGTCTCTCTATTTCAGCATTTTCTCCTTGGGGAGCTGAATGGGGAGGATATCATCCCCTCCTTGTTTATTCTGCCTCCAGTCCTCTGACCAGTAGCATTCTGGCCGAATACAAGGAAGCCACAGGCCTACTAGGGCACCTAGGCGACCCCTACCACCACCCAAGGAGAGTGCCCTCCTGGTTCTCCAGAGCCAGAGCCAGGAGGAGGGGGAACTGCCAGAGTCTCTGCCACCGATCGCTCTGCATCTCTGCCACAGCCTTACCAGTTGGACCCGAGGACTTACTTCTCAGAGGCATGGTAGGAGCAGGGTGGCCGGCAGGTCCTCTGAGGCTGCCAACCTGGGGACGGACCTGCCAAAAAGATGTTGAAGTTTCGGGCTGATCGACGGGTCAGGTAGGGATTTCTTCCACAGATCATGAGCCAAGTTAAGTCACAGCAAGCTGAGTTGGCAGCTCATCCTGCTTGGATCCGGGGGCTTCAGAGTAAGGGGTCTGCTTGAGATGACCTGGAGAAGGAAGCATAGTTAGGTCAATGGTTGCTGCATTGCAGTGCTTGTGAAGGGGAAGCTATTTTGAAATTGGTAGTGCCGGGATAGAATGAGGACGTCATTTGTAGGGGTTGCTGGGTAGGAAAGTCTGGGGCTAGGAGAGATGTGCCATTCCCTAGAAGTCTTGTGATGGTTGGCAGCAGACTGTGTGTGTACGCTTTCTCTGTGTGTGTGTGTGTGTGTGTGTGTGTGTCTATGCCAGTGCCTGCAGGGAAGATTCCAGCAGTTATCATCGGGAACACGCAGAGCAGAAGGAGACTGGAGGGTCAGGGCAGGGGGCGGGTGCCCTGCGCCACTGGGAAAAAGCAGACAACTTGACACCTCAAAGGACACTGTAGTTGCCGCAGACTGCTTGCCCCCCAGACCACTAGATGGGACAGAATCAGGGGCAGACAAGGGTCACCGGAAACAGTGACCCTTCCTTGCAAAGATCCCCTGTGATTAAATTGAGGAGCATGTCCTTGTTGGACCTGGGAGGGAGGTGGGAATAAAGTTTGGGAAGTAGGGAGTGGCTTATCAACGTGCTAGACTCAGAACCCAGGCCCGGTGGACACGCGCCCGATTTTGGGTCCTGACTGGCAAACCTGAGCTGCAAAGCCCAGATTTCCGCACAGACTGTAGGCACTGCCTGCTGTGCTTTTATCTCCTGCATGTCTTTGGATTACATCTGAGCGTGACAGCTTTGGAAACTGAAAAAAACAGTCTTTGATATTATCTTTAGCTTTAGCAGACAGCCCAAGGGTTGGGATGTGTCCTGGGCTATTGAAAGGGGGCCCCCAAAAGGTTATTTTCCTTCTCTGATGCAACTGAAGGGACTAAGCTAAGATCTCCTTCCTCTGCTGCTGGCTGACCTGCCACTTGTCAAGCAGAGCTGGCCCTTTGCTGTGGATGTGCTTGAGTGGCCCAGTCTCCATGGCCTCTGGCCTAGTGCCTGCTTCTTCCGGTAGTTTGGCACCTACGCTGGGTTCTCACAGTATTTCTCAAGAGTGATGGGCGACGAGGTCCTTAACTCGTCTAGTCCCTCCACTGGCTGGATGCTTGAATCTCCACTGCTACATTCTTGTCAAGTAGTCACAGCTTACAGGATCCATCTCAGGGGTTGCCATTGCGGCTTAGACCTGCTGCATCAGCCCCTCTGCGCTCTGTCTGCTGCCTTCCTCCCCATCTCCCTTGAGAGCCTCCTTGGGAACTCTCCTGACACTCAGCCAGTCGGAGGAGCCACAGCAGGTCTTCCCATGGAGCCTCCACGATGCTGCTCCCCATCTGCCTCTGCACTTACCCCCTGACCCCCCAACCCCTGGTTCCTGCTCCCTTCTGCTTCCTGGCAGGCCGTCCTCACAACACCCTGCCCCTTTCCTGGCCACAGCATCCCTTAATGAGATTGGACTGTTGAGCTACCACTGACCTTCATACCTGACAGCCCCTGAGGTCTCAATGACATCAAGCAGCCCTTGGACAGGAGACCCTGGACTTAGAGTGTGGGTGGGTCCAAGCCCAAGCTCAAGAATGGAGTTTTTCGAGCTCCCATTTCCTTTTAAGAAAGAGACACAACATAAAGCAGGAGAAGGAGAAGGAGTCCAAGGTCACAAGAAAGTTTTTTCAGCAAATAATGAGGGAGCTTTTTTTTTTTTTTAAATGTGGCTCACCGGCAGGCTCTGTCCCTGGGAGAGAACCTGCCACGCATGAGGCCCTGATGTGCTGAACTGGCTGTTGGAACCCCTCTTCCCCACACTTAGGATAAGCACTGAAAGAGTTCAGTGTGGCTTGTTTCCAGCCCCAGATAACTTTAGTAAGTAGTTAGCACTGACTCGTGAGAGGTGACCAGGTTTCATTTCTTCCTTTCCCCGCCCCCTGCCCCCACCCTCATCCAGATGTCAGCCCAGGCCTCCCATGGATCCCCCTGGAGGACAGAGGCACAAGCTCCTTACATGGTCACCTGTCCCTGTCACCACCCAGGGTCTGTCCACATGTTGGTTTTTGTCTCTGCCGTCTTCATCTTTACCATGACTCTTCTGTTTTTCCCTCTATAGCCACAATGAAAGAAGGAACACATTTCTACACCCAGTGACTGGCCAGGTCCCAGACGAAAACAAAACATTTGACTTGAAAATGTAAGTGTGTCCCCTACTTGCTGTTTGGCCTTTCTGTCCTTAACCACTACCATCCCACCGCCTCCTTGCAGCTGGAAAGCAGAAGGCAACGGGGAGGGGAAAGGAAAGCAGAAGGGCTTTGCAGTCAGTCACCTCGGTTCTGAGGACTGGAAGCATCTGAGACCCATCTGGCTTGACACCCTCATCCACTTTTCCTAGGGTCTAGCAGAAGCCAGGTTGGCGTACCCCGCAGGTTGAGCTGATGGAGTAGAAAACAGGTGTGAGGCTGGCATAGCACCCAGGGGCCTTTGAGGGAAGAGCTGAGAAAATCTGATATGATCATGAGAGCCAAATGCTAATTCCTCTCACTGTGGATCCTGGCTCACCGAATGAAAGGAGAAGAGAAAAGAGGATTAATTAATCTACTCTCATAGGCCACTAGGCAGTTGTGTCTTTTAAAGTAGAGGAAAAGGATTTCTGGAGCCCCAGGGTCTAGACTTTTAAAATAAATGTCCAGGGCCGGGAACAGGTGGCTCATGCCTGTAATCCCAGCGTTTTGGGAAGCTAAGGTGGGAGGATCATTTGAGTCCAGGAGTTTAAGACCATCCTGGGCAACATAGTGACATTCTGTCTCTCTAAAAAAAATAAATAAATAAAAATTAACTGGGCATGGTGGCCCATGCCTGTGGTCCCATCTCCTATGGAGGCTGAGGTGGGAAGATCACTTGAGCCTAGGAGTTCGAGGCTGTGGTGAGTCCTGATTGTGCCACTGGCTACAGACTGGGTGACAGAGCATGATGCGGTCTCAAAAAATAAATAATTGTCCAAGGTCACCAGCATATAATTTCAGAAGGGTTGAAGGAGTGGCTGAGGTGACTGCTCAATGGCACTCAAGAGATCTAATTTTGTGTTGATGCTGAAACAGTGGGTGGCAGGGTGTGGAAAAGGGATGGGTGGTTTCCATTGTTTCTTGGCTCTCACCAATCTCTTTTTTCTGGTTGACTTGAAATCAGATCAGCCTTGGACATGTCCAATAAAACAGGTGGGAAACGCCCGGCTACCACCAACAGTGACATACCCAACCACAACATGGTGTCCGAGGTCACTCCAGAGCGGCCCAGCGTCCGGGTAAGTCCAGCCCTCAAGGCAAGCTGTTGGGCTGGAAATGTCTTCAGTGCATGTTTAGTGGAATCTCTGGGAATCCTAGGAAATCGTAGCCTGTCCAGCTATTTCTGCAGGCTCCAAGAGTAGGCAAGGTGACCCAGAAAGAGAGTGGAGAGTAGGAAGGGAAGAGGGCTCAGATCAGAACCTCATAGAAGACCAACATCTAGACCAGGGGTTCTCAACCTCAGCACTGCTGGCAGTTGGGGTTGGATGATTCATCGTGCTATGAGACTGTCCTGTGCATTGTAGGATGTTGAGCAGCATCCCTGGCCTCTGCCCACTAAATGCCAATAGCGCCTCTTTTCCAGGGGTGACTATCAACAATGTCTCCAGATATTGTCGGGATTTTTTGTCCCTTGGGGACAAAATCTCCCCAACCTCATTGAGAGCCACTGGTCTTGAAGGACAGTCACGAAGGTCATGGCGATTGAGAGCTCAGAGAAGGGGGAAGGAAGGAAGAGAGCCCCAGGAGAAGGAAATCTAGAGAAGAATGTTGCAAAGAGGGCCAGGAAGACAAAGGCTGAAAGTGTCCTCTGGGTTTAGCAGCAATGTGGTCACTGGGGACCCTGACAAGGGCAGTTTGAGTAGTGTGAGAAGAGCAGAAGGCAGGCTGGAGAGGTAAAAGTGGGGATGGGAGAGGAGACATAGGAAGAGCATAGTGTAGAAACTGCTCTTCTAAGGAACTAGACAACAAATGTTAGTATATCATCACATAATGGAGCACTTGCCAAAAATTAAAATGAACTGGAGCTATATGTATTAACAAGGATAAATCTTGAAAATATAACGTTGAGTAAAAAGCAAGTGGCAGAATATGAGAAATATGATATCACTTATGTAAATGTACAGACATGAAAAGCAGTACTACATATTTATAGGAACATCTGTAGTAGAAGTGCATAATCATGGACAGGAAGACTAATTTTGGGTCAGTGGTTGCCTCTAGGGAGGAAGCAAAGGTAATGAGACTGGTGAGGGGCTTGAGGGAGTTTTAGCTCCAGTTGTCTTGTTTTATTAGGGCAAAACAACATGAAATGATGATCATCGTATTATTCCCTACTTTTCTGATATGTTTGAAATACTTCAAAAAAGTGTTTTTAAAGACACTTGACTGTGATGGGAAACGGAAGGGCAGGGAATGGAAGCTAGAAGGTAATGCAGGACTGGAGGGAGGTTTCATTTGTTGGTTTGGTTTTGTTTTAAGATGAGGGGAATGGGCCAGTAGGTAGTAGGTTCGGGAGAAAGAGGACAGCCAGTGAGTCACATTTCTATGGAGATGGAGAGAGTCAGATGCAGAGGTGCTGTTAGACTGGATGGGGAAAAGCCACCTCTTCCTGAAACTGCATTAAAAGAAGGCGTGTGAGGCTAGGGAGTGGGTGTCTAGGAAATTAAAGAGACTCTCACATGATGTCCTCAACTTATGCAGGAAAGTAGGAGGCAGGGTTTTCTGCTGAAAGGAACGGGGTGGGTGGGGAAGCATCAGGTGCGGGGCTGGGAGCTTGAAAATACGTGATACAGGTTTGGGGAATAGGAATGATGGTCAATGAAGGACACATGAAATGTTGCCCTATACTTTCAAAGGATCATCTGGGGCAGTCGAGTGTGATTCTATGTAGCCCTAAATCTGCAGGTTTGCGTGATTTTCCTCCAGCATGCTCATAGCCTGGCTGTGAGAGCAGGGAAGGCAGGTAGTTGGATTAGCCTTAGTTTGCCGAGAAGCTATGGCAGAAAGATAGGAGGCCAGGATATTCAGGAGTTAGTGGGAGGTTGCCCGGAGTGGTAAACTATGGGGTGGCAGCCTCTAGGCCATGGAGAGAGGGGTCAGAATTATGAAAGAGTTGGACTGAGAGAAAAGGGAAAGATTTAGAGATTTGCATAGGGTTGTGGTGACTTCTTCCAAAGGCGAATCTCAGTCATTATATGTGTATTTTTGTTAGTAATGTTCAGATAATAATTTTATTTCCCAGTTGTGGGAGTACTTTATAATAAAGGCCAATTTCTTCCTTACTTCCTTCTACAAACAGTTGCTGAGTGCTTGTTATGGCTGGACACCTTGTCGGTTCTAGTGAGAAAGAGATGAAAAAGACAAAATTCCTCCCTGCAAGGAGCTCATGGTGCAATGGAGGAGATAGAAAGCTGTACTGTGACAGGTTTTAGGCAAGGGGTGTCCAATCTTTTGGCTTCCCTAGACCACACTGGAAGAAGAAAAATTGTCTTGGGCCACATATAAAATATACTAACACTAACAATCTCTGATGAACTAAGAAAAAAAAATCATAATGTTTTAAGAAGGTTTGTGTCGGGCTGCATTCAAAGCCATCCTGGGCTGCATGTGGCTCACGGGCCATGGCTTGGACTGTACAGATGTGTGGAGAGTAGTGTGCAGCTAACCACTCAGGGGCATCAGGACTTCGTGGAGCGGGGGAGTCTGCAGCAAACTTTAAAGCATGAGTTGGGATTTGACAGTGGCCAAGGGAGGATGGGTCCTCCCCCAATGCCAGGGAGCACGCTGCGAAAGGCACAGGAGGATGAGAGAACCAGAGGCAGGGCCTGTCTGGTGAAGGGACAGAAGGTGGGTGACAGGCCCTGCCAGATCTCACAAACCTGTCCTCTGTGCTGTGCTGAGGAATCCAACCTCTCTCCTAAGTGATGAGTTCAAGAGAGAAATAGGATTGTTTGTGTTTTGGAAAAAAACCTTAGTTCGTGGTAGAGGGCAGACAGCAAGAAGTGATGGGGACCTTTAAGACAACAATAGTGGAATTTGAGAGGGAAGAGCAGATTTGAGAACTATTAAGGAGACAGACTCATCAGCCCTGTATACACGATTGTGTAATGGAACAGAGGAATGAGGGACCCATGGAAGATAACACGGAGTTCTAGGGTGGGTGGCTAGGTGGCTCATAGTACTATTCACCAAGATGAGAAATACAGAACAGGCTTGGTTAGAAAGAGAATGAGTTTGGTTTTGCACTTATTTAATCCTGGCCAGACAAGCAGGTATAAAATGGGTTGAGCTGGAAGAGAGGTCTTGGCTGTAGCTTAGGGAGCTTTTATCATATTACTCATAGCGGAAGCAGTGGGTATGGATGAGGTGACACAGGCATGATGTAAAAATGAGAAAATAAAAATAAAATAATAAACGTGTGATTGAGGCCCACCAACACTTGGAGAGTGGAAGTAGGGGAGATTGAGAAGGAGTGGCCACAGACGGAGGTATTGAAAGGGAAACAATAGTGTTGTAGAAACTCAAAGAAGAGTTCCAGGAAAGTCAGAAAGGTTATGACTGCCCAATGCTTTAGAGTGAGTGGCTTAATTCCATAACAGTGCAAGAGCCATTTCAGAAAATAGGTAGAGGAGGTTTAGGAGTGATGGAAGCAGAGAAAGTTGAGACTCTTCCCAGGAGCCTAGGACTGAAGAGTAAGTAAGGGAAAGTATTACCTCACAGTGGACCTTGGGTTATAGTGTTGAAAGGGGAATTTGGGTATGTGTGAGGCAGCATGAGAGAGAGACAGAGACACTTTCAGATGGAGAGACTTGAGTGCATTTGCTGAGGAGAAGACATCAGTGGAGGAGGAAGCATCAGAGATATATTTGAGAGGAGATGATCGGTGGAGCTAAGTCTCAGAGGACACAACGGGTTAGAAATGTTAGCCTTGGAAGGAGGGCAGCACCTCTTCTTTTGACACTGGAGGGGAAGAGGCAAAGATAGTGTAAGTACAGTCATTTTCTAGGTAAAAGGGTGTGACATTGAGGGAGTGCATGTCTAATAGCCTCGAATTTCTCTGTGGAGGAGCAGATCCACTGTGGGGACCTCCCTCTGGGGAGGGCAGAGGCAGGGGAGGTCGGGGGGCTGGGAGGATGGTGAGGGTGTGGAGTGGAGCTGCCATCTGGTGCTGAGCCTCCTGGGATTGGGACTGTGGCTCTGTGGCAACCTCATCTGTATGGCAGTGTGATATTTTTTTTTCTCCGACAGCACCATAATCTGGCTATCAGTGCAGGGAGAGTAGATAATTTGATTCATTTGGAGTGCTATATTGAGTTTTAGAGAAGGTGAGGTAGGAAGACAATAGATGGGGTTTGTGAGAGCCCAGTGGATATACTCCACCATGGGGCCTAGGCTTTGTAGGGAAGTAACGAAAACTGGGAGGAGCTGATGGATCCAGAAAAAAGGAGAATTGAGGAGCTGGGGACCTCAATGGAGTAGAAAAGCTGGTATTGAGTTAATGGAGTGAGAAAGCCCAAAGGGTGGAATGTTGGGATCAGAAAGCAGGAATCCTGGAAGTGAAGATGGTAGCAGCGGAGGGGCTTGGGGTGCTGAGAAGACTAAAGGTGTAGAACTGGGAGTGTTGCTGGAGTGCAGGTGGAGAGTGCTGGAGCTGAGGACATCAAGGCTGTATAAAGTTAGGGCATTGCTGGGTCATGCTCCTGAGCAAGGAGATTTTCCACAGTGATGCAAGACAGAATGAAGAGGAGGACTAACATCAAAACCCTTAGACTCTGAAAGAACGATTGAGAAGTGGACAGTGATGAGAAGGATTAAACAGTGGGAGATCAGGCAGTGGTGCTTCCAGCAAGGTGGACTATTGCCCGAGTGTGGAAGAATGACAGTGTTCATGTGGCAACACAGAGCTAGAACATCCGTCTCTCCTCGCGGCTCCGTGTTATGCTGGGCACGAGACGATGCACGGGACCCTCAGAGGATGAGGATGCAGGGAGTTAACTTGCAGAACGCACTGTGGAAGAGAGAGGGAGTAAGGCGGCTGGGAGTAGGATAGGCCAGAATGAAATTGGAAATCTTATTATTTTCACCTCCAAAAAAAACAAAAAGCTGTGAGACAGGTAGAACTATTATTTTATTTTTTTGGAATTATTATTTTGAGCCCTATTTTAGAAATGAGAAACATTGCCAAAGAACTGGAAGGCCCTGCTCTTGAGTTAGTAATAGATCCAAGATTCATACCTAGGCCCCTTGGCTTGAGGGCACCCCGGGGTTAACCCTAGGGAGAAGCAGCTCTAGCAGGGGTGGCTCCCTTGCAGATAGAGCAGGAAGGAGGAGACTGGGGACCTAGGTCAGCTTCTCTTTCTGCCCCTAGGCAACTCGCACAGCCCGCAAAGCTGTCGCCTTTGGCAAGCGCTCACACTCCATGAAGCGGAACCCCAATGCACCTGTCACCAAGGCGGGCTGGCTCTTCAAACAGGTGAGGCCACCCTGCTGTTCTGGCCACCGTAGCCTCCACCTTTTCCTCATAGAATGAGGATTCCTCTGTGCTTATGACAGTCCATGTATTTTTTTGGTATGTCCTCCTGCTGTCTCTGTGAATGAGTCTCCTAATTTTATAAAGGCTCAGAGAAACTGAGTATCTTCCCAAAGTCACACAGAAAAATTTGTGTCAAACTTGGGAACCCAGCCCGTGTCCTGATGGGCAGATGCAATGACCTTGAAACATGCTGAGTCCCTAACCCCATGGAAACAACCCAGTAGCTCCCCAGCAGGTCCTGTTTATTATGGTGGGGGTAGGGGTGTCTCCTGAAAGTCTAGGGTTCACAGATTGGCACCAGATTGGCCTTGCCGCTATCCCTGCCTGCCCTTCCACTCACTCGTTCTGCCCATCTCTTGCCCCTGTTCTCCTCCCCAGGGGAGGCACTGAATGACAGAACTGGAAGGTCATAGGCAATAATCTAATGTCAGTTCCTTGCATCTGAGGTCTCCAGGGGTTGCTGCCGTGCATTAACAGCAGAGCCGCAGCTAGGGCCACGATGTCCTTATAATTGACATGGTGCCCTTTTCCCCGCATTCCACCTCCTCTTCCACATCCAGCCTGCAGCCCTCACATCTGCCTCTCCCGTGTCCCGCAGGCCAGCTCCGGGGTTAAGCAGTGGAACAAGCGCTGGTTCGTCCTGGTGGATCGCTGCCTCTTCTACTATAAAGGTGAGCTTGGCCCTTGGACTGGCAGGGATGGCAGGAAGCCAGGACCCACCACTCTTTCTCATTCTGCCATATCCCCAAGCTTGGCTTTGGATGGGCACCGGCAGGGCAGATCTCCTCACTGTGGTCCTGGCACCAGTGGCAGCAGGATAAAAACAAAGCTCACTTGTTCACTCACACACTCACTCACTCACCCATTCAGTTCACATTCAACAATGCTTGCTAGGTTTCAGGCAGAGTTCCAGCGATACACTGGGTGAACAAGGTGGTCATATGGCTGGTGAAATCCTGGAGGAATGGGGAGAGAGGACAAGGACAAAGAGGAAGAGGTCACTAGTCACTACTAGCAGGTCACCTACTAATTGGAGCTTGTATGTGGCCTTTCCTCCTGTCCCACTGGAATGCATAGTCCCATCTGTGAAGGCAGGAACTTTTGTCAGTGTTGGTCACTGCTGTATCCACAGCACCCAAAACACTGCCTGCCATTTAGTCGGTGCTCAGTCAATACTGAATGAGTGAACATGATATCCTCCAGCTTCACCTTCTCTGCTGACCCCAACACCCTTTCCCTACTCTCTATTTTTAAAAGTTGTGCCAAGGCAGGCTGAGGGCACCAGCAAGGGTTGAGGTCAGTGATGGTGGCGCCATGTGGATGCAGGGGAGGAAATGGGTGTGAGGGATGAGAGAAGAGAGGGTACAATGATTATGAAGCAGGAGAGGCTCTTTCCTTCACTCCCTTGGCCCAGGAGGGCACAGCCCTGATTTCCAGGCCTCCTGGGGGCAATTCAGTGAATCATTAACTTTGGCAAACAAAGGTTGTACCCAGTGACCCTGCAGAGCACTGCTGTCCCTGGTTGCTGTATTGCAGCCACCTGAACCCCAAGGAGGGAAAACAGGAAGGGGCTGAGCATACAGAGTCCAGTCCCAGAGAAAAGGCCAAGACTCAGGGAGAGGAATCTGCCCAGGCCTAGGACCCGGGTGCTGAGCCTCCAGGATATCGGGCCACAATGGAGCCAGAGTGGGAATGAAACTGAGAGGAAAATGGGAGTCTCTACAGAGGAGAGACTTTGGGAAGTAGTGGGGGTAGAACCTCAAAGAGCTGAGAACCCAAAGGCTCAGGACACACCAAAATGGAGGTCACTGTTCACCAAGAGATGGACTCAGGACTTACCCAAATGCTGGCCTGGACTCTGCCAGGCAGGGGCTCCATCTCTGGAGGACAAGAGCCTCAGTTCTCCTGAAGGCAGCCCTGGGGTCCAACCCTGAGTGCCTCCTACTACTCTGGTTTACCCCTTCCTCTAGGTACCATGCTGGGGTCCAAATAGAGAAGCTGATCTATGGGCCAAGTATTGTGTAGATGTGATGAGTAAGAGGAGAAGCAGGGCTTGAGGAGTTCATAACCCTACAGAGGTTTCTTCTGAACCCTAGCCGAAGGCTTTTCAGAGTCCTCAGCCTGGGGAACAAATAGCGATCCCAGGGAAGTGGGGAAGGCCTTGCCATGGTTTCATAATTGTCCCCCCACTGTCCCACAGAGCACTCCCTGCCCTTTCTTGCCTCCTGCTGGCAGCGGGGGGCCCAACTGGCCAATCCATCAGGCTCGTTTGGAGATCCGGGATGAATTATGTAATAGCTGGACTGTTAGCGCTCTCTGCCCAGGGAGAAGAGGGCCAGAGTGCTCCAGGCAGGGGTGCCTTTTCCTATGGAGACATAGAACCTCAGCGGGGATCTGCAGCCGGAAAGGGCAAAGCAGGCTCTGAGTGACAGGGAGAACCTTAGAAAGAGTGACCCAGAGGCACCAGAGAGCGGAAGGTGGGACAGTCCACTCTACAATGATCTGTCCCATCACCTTGTTACATATGTCACTGGTGGGATGGTCTCATTTAGCAAGGCAGGATAGATAGAACGGTCAACAATGCTAGCTTTGGAGTTCACTTTTTGTGTTTGAAGGCCAATTTTATCCCTTGTTCCTTAAGTAACCTTGGATAAATCATCTAACCTCTTTGTGTCTCTGCTTCCTTACCTATAAACTAAGGGTAATAATAAAGGTAATAATAGGACCTCTTCATGGGTTTGTTGGGAGGATTAAATCCATTAAGGCATTTCACTTAGAACAGTGCCTGAGCTTCCAAATATCAGCTGTTATTTCTTTGTTTATTTGTGCACTAGAAGGCGAATTCCCTTAGGGTAGGCACTATTTCTCTCTTATTCACCTCTGCAGTCCCAGTGTCTGGAACAGCATCTCCAGGGCCATCACACTCCTGAACTCCAGGGAGTGTCCTCTTGGAGCATGTGTGGTGGCCCTGAGTGCCTGACAAATAGGAGGTGAACAATAAATATGTATTGATATTATCAGGGAGGGGCAATACACTCCTCCCCACCCCTGGTGTGCGTGCACACACACACACACACACACACACACACACACACACACCCTTCTTGTGCCTCTCTCCCTGACAGATGAGAAGGAAGAGAGTATCCTGGGCAGCATCCCCCTCCTGAGCTTCCGGGTAGCCGCAGTGCAGCCCTCAGACAACATCAGCCGGAAACACACGTTTAAGGTCAGTTGGTCTTCCCCTCCCAGGGCAGCTGGGGGAGGGAGGCCTGCTCTTCTACAGCCTATGGGAATGGAGAGGGGCCAAGAGCCGTCACCCTAAGGAATCCCAGGTGGTGATGGTGGTAGCAGTGGTGGTGGGCGGAGGAGGGGGAGTAGTAATGGCCCCTAGACTCAGCACAGTCTCTTGTAAGGCTAGAGCAAGGCTATGCTGGGACCTTCCTCCTCTCTTGGGGGTTGGGTGGGCAATTCTCCCAAGAGTGGGCCAGTAGAGATGTGTTTCAGCAGCACCACAATTGTTACTGGGGTAGGAATAGTTATGTTCTGAGTCCGTGGACCTTTTGCCCAGTGCCTGCCCCTGGGAAATCCCTCTGGGCAGAGGCAGGAGCTGTGGCTGGTGTGTTCTGAGACCTTTTCTGGAAAGGCTTCCTCCCCACCATGGTTTCAGCAAACTGGACCTACCTCCAAGTAAAACTTACTCAAAGTTCAGTCTTTAGTGAATATTAGGAGTTGAGTTTCATTCCACAAGAGCTGCACATCTCATGAAGAAACCATTTGAGAGAACAAGTGCACAGGAAAATGGGCCTTTCCTGCCTGCTCAATATCACTGCCTTGAACCCCTGGGGAGCCACCCGTTAAAGGTGTGCCTGCAGCTGGCTCGTCCTAGGCCAGTGTTTTTCCACATTTAAAAATTCATGACCCATCAAAACCTATAAAAATCTCATGCCCTTTTGTATTTTGTGATGCAAAAATCATAGGTTCCTTTTCATTTTCCAAATATAAAATTATAATATCAACTACACATTGTCTGGCTACAAAGCCCTCTCTGCCCTAATTGACAGTTGCTGTCCAAGACCCTTCAAAGCTATGATGTTAGATGATGGGACCCGTAGGTCACTCCTTGAGCTTCCAGAGCCTTAGAAGAAGGGACTCTGTCCCTTCCTGTCCTTCAGGCTCCAGTCACCTGGCCACAGAAAAAGGCTGGGCAGCATGCACAGGGCCCGCTACAGGGATCAAGGAAGGACTTATTTGGCACATAATTAGTTTCCAGCCTCCTGGGGTCTTGTATGCCAGAGGTGTGAAGAGAATGAACAATTAATAAAACTCTGACTCCAGGGAGCCAGTTCTAGCTGGGGAAATAGGAACAGGCTGTTTAACCAACAACAAGTAGTCCTGTTATACATAGACACACACACACACCCACACACACAATCAAACAGCCTGTCTCACCCTCCCCACCAGACCTGTGCAGAGACACAGACACGCTCCAGCTCGGAGCTCTGCCAGCAGCAGGCGTGAGATAAACATCCCCGAGTGACTGACACACTCCCCCCACCACAGATCCCAGATATCACCTCTCTGCCCACCAGCTCCTCGCCTCCTTCCCCTTCACTGCACTGCCTCTTTCAAACCTGACTCCGAGGGCTGTGCTCAGTGGTCCACAAAGGGTTCTGATTGTGGCTATTCCACGGCCCTTCCCCAGGGAAGGGAGGGGAGCTGAGACAGATGGGAGGCTTGTCCTGCTGTGGCCACCGAGCAAAGCTCTTGGATGGTTAAGAATGAGCCAGGAACTGTTCCTGCCCAGGCTACCGCTGAATGCCTTAACTTCTTCCTAACTCGGCCCCACAGAGGCTTCGAGGGGTTTGCCCTGCTGGGACAGCTCCCTCAATTCTCTGGCCCCCTTTCATAGTTCCAGGCCAGCGCCCCTGCCCACTCCCCATCAATGGCCCTGCCTTTTCCCAGGCCCTCTGCCTTCCCCTGTCACAGCACTTGTCCTTGTGCCTCTGCTCACTCCTTGTTTCCCGCGGCATGTTTTGTGCCCCAGCGTGACTGTCAGCTCTTCAAGTGCAAGAGCCTGTCTTTGCCTTCCTTGTGACTGGTGCCCCCAGCGAGTTCCGCACACACAGGCTGCTCCCTGGATGCTCATTGAATTGATGAATTCATTTGCTGCCCACTCCCACCCACCCCAGGACACACCCACGAGCCCTGCCTGTGTGTCTCCTCTCTACAATAACCCTGTGTTCTCCACCCAGAGGACTTGCTTGGGCCTCTGGTCTCTCTACCCCCGATCCGTCGCAAGTTTCAGCTGCCCTCTTAAGGCTTCACTGGCTTTTTGTCAACACCTCCCCTGCCCTCTCCCACACCTGCCACAAGCTCCGCCCACATGCTAAGTCCTCTGCTGGAGGTTGGGGACCAGAGGAAGGAGGCCCACCCTTGCCTCTTGCTGGGTAATTGTTCCTGTCAGAAAGAAATTGAGGGCTGGGGACAGGTGGAGGTGAGGTGGGACCAGCTGCAACTGAGGAACCTTTTGAGCATTTAGAGGGTATGGTTTTGACATCACTGCTCAGGGGAGCCCTGAGGCCATCTCGACCCCCAGAGACCCAGGATTTAGGGCTCAAGGGGTCAGAGGCTGGAGTAAGGCTCACATCCGAGACTCTGAATCACTGCTAGATGTCCCCTGTTGAGTGGGCTAAGTCAAGCTACTGAGGATCTCACTGGGAAGTATGCTGAGGTCCCAGAAAGAATTTAGTCCTGTGGCCTCTTTTCCTTGTGGCCTAAGAACTTTGAATTTCACCAGGCAGACTCTTTTCCCATGAAATAGATGCATCAGTGAAGGCCAGAGCAAAACCACAATTTGTCTGCAGTTACAGAGCTGGTCAGGAGCAGAGCCAGGCTTAGCGCTGCGATTCCCTGACTCACTCTCCACCACCAGCCTGAATTTCCCTGGTGCAAGCTCTCCACTCCCAAACCCTTGGTAGGCAGAACTGGGCATTGCTGGGTGCTGCCATTCCCAGGGGAGACACAGAGTGGAAGGGGACAATCTGAATATCCCCCCTTCCCTGTGCTCCTCACCATTTCCTGTCACGTCGTCTTCTGTCTCTCCCTCTGGTGTTTGGTTGACCTGTTCTCTGCTTCTCCTCCTTCTGACCGCGTGAGGACCCCTCCTCTGGACAGGAGCTCTCTTCTGGGTTCCCGCCCGCAGTACCTGCTCACAGCCGCCAACTAGGTAGTGTGCCCCGTCTGTATGCCAGTGTCTGCTTTGCATGCCCACAGAGAGGGTCTTGGCTGTCTCTCCATGTGAAGAGACAGTGCTAGCTTCTCAGCAGTGAAAAGCTGGGGCTAAGATTGGCATGTGCTCAGGGGTCCTCTCCCCAGACATGGGGTCATTGCCTTTGAAATCAAACATGGAATTTGCCGGGGAAGTGGGTGTGATCATTGTCCCTCCTGCTTTAATTACCCCAGGTGGGGCAAGTAGGCTGACCTGGTTATTGGGCTGCCTAATGGTGCCCAGAGAGCCAGCCAAGGTGGATACCTGGGTACCAGCTGGAGCCCTCGGGGTAGCTGCAAGCTGCCCTCCTCACCTTGCTCCCGAGCTCCACATGGGGAAGAGCCCCAGGTGCAGGGAATGGCCCAACTGACTGCCCATTCTGTGGGTGTTGGTGTCTTCTCCCAACAGGTGACTGTGTGCTGGGTGGATGAGGCCGAGGCCAGCTCCACGCACTGCCTCTCCCCACAGGCCGAGCATGCCGGGGTCCGCACCTACTTCTTCAGTGCCGAGAGCCCCGAGGAGCAAGAGGCCTGGATCCAGGCCATGGGGGAGGCTGCTCGAGTACAGATCCCTCCAGCCCAGAAGTCAGTGCCCCAAGCTGTGCGGCACAGGTGAGTGCCAGGGAATTGAGTGTGGGGATGCAGGAAGAATTAAGAGGGGAATGGAAGACACACCCAACTCTGGGTCATTGCTAATCCCAGGGTGCCTCCTTGAAGCTGTGGAGGATGTGTGAGCCGACTCCTTGCATCCAGGCAGGAGGCCTGGCTGAGTGATTTCAGAGCCTGAAGTCTCTCTTCCCCTAGCCAGCTCCCCCTCTACTCTCTGAGCTGGGGGAGGCCAAGAGAAAAGCCAGGTTCCATTGGGGCCTGGCCAGGAGCCAGAGGTCAGTGTCATTTGCTGGTTTTTCTCAGCTGTGTGTGTTAAGCACACCGCTTTTGGAGGAAAATAAACTCAGGTTTGAATCACACCTTGTCCACTTGGCTGCAGCGTGACCTCAGTGCAAGGGACTCACCCTCACTGAACCCCAGGTTCCTCTGCTCAAAAACCAGCAAACATAACTCTATCTCAGGGTTGTCGTGAGGCTTACACAGAGTGCATGTAAAACACTCGACATGCAGTAAACTCTTAGCATATGGCCGCTCCCATCGCCCGCCGTCACCCACGGTCTCAGCGTCTGTCTCTCCCTTAGCTGCGTGTGGAGTCTTGAGTTAGGTGCTAAGGGGGATCCAGGAGAAGGGGGTTTCACAGTGTAGGCTCCAAGTCCATTCACATATCTTAGAAATGTTTACCAAGCAATGTTTCAACAAGGATGCTTGAATGTGTGGAGTTTGGGAAGCTGTAGGGGGAAAATTGTCACAAATTTCCATCTTTGCTTCAACCAAGGGGCTTACTTCCAAGAGTTCATTCATTCATTCATTTCACAAATACTTACTATAAATATAAATAGTGTAAGGCACTGTAGTGGGTGCTAGGAACACAGGGGAAGAAAGTCTGCCACGTTCCTACCCTTGTGGGGCCTGTATTCTGATGGAAAGTCAGACCTGGAAGAAACGTGTTTTGGAGAAGGGAACTAGTGTGTTTATGTGCTTGTGAGTTTCAAAGCAGAAACTTCTGCTCCTGAGGCCCGCCATGTTTATCTCACAGCAGTCCTAGGAGGGGAGATATTATTATACCCATTCTGCTGATGAGGAGCCCAAGACTCTTGGCAGTTAAGTAAGTTTCTATAGGAAAGACAAGTGCCCCATCACAAGCCTTTGTCGCTGGAGTATCAAGGACAGTTACTGATAAGAGTGCAAACCCAGTTTGGGGAGCTGGGTCAGGGACAGATTGCGGAGAGGACCAAGACTAGGTGAGGTGAGTCATGACATAGCTTGAAGACGGGGCTCAAAGCAGACTGGCAGAGGGGAGTGGGGTGGAGAATGACCTGCAGAGAAGATGTTGGGGGCAGAGTTAACACAGCAGATGTGGGTAGGGGCAGATTAGGTTGTATAATAATTTCCCAGGCTGGATTGAGAAGATGAAGCAGTGAGACTTAAGAAGCAGAACAGGAATTCATAGAATCCTGGTTCCATTGCCACCTCCCTGCCCATCCTTCCCCACTCCTCTTCTCCTTCCCAGTCTGGTACCCCCTGCCCCACTCCATGCTGGGCTAAAGTCACTGACAGCATCTCCTTTGGCATCCAGCAGCCATGAGAAGCCAGACTCGGAGAACATCCCACCCAGCAAGCACCACCAGCAGCCGCCCCACAACAGCCTCCCCAAGCCTGAGCCAGAGGCCAAGACTCGAGGGGAGGGTGATGGCCGAGGCTGTGAAAAGGCAGAGAGAAGGCCGGAGAGGCCAGAAGTCAAGAAAGAGCCTCTGGTGAAAACCAACGGCCTCCCAGCTGGACCGGAGCCAGCCTCAGAGCCGGGCAGCCCTTACCCCGAGGGCCCAAGGGTGCCAGGGGGTGGGGAACAACCTGCCCAGCCCAATGGCTGGCAGTACCACTCCCCAAGCCGGCCAGGGAGCACAGCTTTCCTGCCTCAGGACGGAGAGACTGGGGGACACCGGCGGAGCTTCCCGCCACGCACCAACCCTGACAAAATTGCCCAGCGCAAGAGCTCCATGAACCAGCTTCAGCAGTGGGTGAACCTGCGCCGGGGGGTACCCCCGCCTGAAGACCTTCGGAGGTGAGGCATGCCAGTGGCTGGGGTGGGGCTGATATGGTGTTACGGCTAGAACATGGGAGTGGGGTCATAGCCCATGAGGCATCCCCTGTTGGAAACCTTCTGGAAGCAGGCTGAATTGGGAAACCAAATCCCATGCTTCTGGCTTGCCCGAATCCTTCCTGCTCCATGGCTCCACCATTAGAGTCTGGCTGCTGTCCCTGATTCTTGGTTTCTCTGTCTGCTTCCTTCAGAAGAAGGGACAGAGTGCCCCAGTGCCTCTCCACGGCATGCTGGGAAGCCCAGAACACAGCAGGCTTTGGGAGGGGGCCTGAGGTTGTTACAGTCAGACATCCATCCAAGCTATGGGCCCTCCTACAACATCCTCTCCTCCAGTGCTCCACCCACTTGAGACTCACTAACTGCCAGACCAACCCACTCCATTTTTGAACAGCTCTAATGGTTTTAAAGCCATGATTTATATAAAGTTAAAAAACAAAACCAAGTAGCTCATTGGTCCCAACACGGCCCTCTATGACCATTTACTCCTTTATCCAACGACTGGCTTTGAAATATCTGGGGACATTTATTGGGCCCAGTGGTGTCCCTCAGGGCAAATGGGGCTGCAGGCTCCTTCCCTGGGGATTTGGGCAGCTCCAGGGACTGCAGGCCACAGCTTCAGGAAGGCCATGGGGCCCGGGAGGAACCTGCCCTCTAGTGGCCTGAGCAGCCTCGCATTGCTGGTGGTCTTGTGCCTGGGAGTATCAGGCCTGCTCTGGGGAGAATCATTTGGGATGAGTCCCAAGAACCTACTGGTTCAGTCCCTGACAAGATCATACAATCAGAAAGCAGGGCATGGTGGCTCACACCTGTGGTCCCAGCTACTACTCTACAGGTGGACATGGGAGGATTGCTTGAGCCCAGGAGTTCAAGGCTGCAGTGAGCCGTGATGGCCCCACTGCACTCCAGGCTGGTGACAGAATGGACCTCATCTGTAAAATAATATAAAATAGATTAGGACGCTGCCCTTTCATCCCTTCTGTGTTGCCCTCCTTCAGGTGCCTGGTAGACTTTCTTCTATTTGCCTCTCTCAGAAAAGATCTGATAAACTGGTTCATGCTGAGATGGAGACGGCTGATAAGGCTTCATGTTTCTTCCTAGGGATATGTCATTTTAAAGAGACAAAGATTGAAGCTCTGAATGGTGCAGTGTCCAGCCTTGGGGAGCTGGTTGAGGAAGGGGGCTGTGAGGACAGGAGTCTTTCCGTCACCTCTGGAATAAACTTCAGCCCCTGTGTACCTATTCAAGCACCTTGCTCTAGGCTGGGGGACCTGGAGGTGGGGCTGGGGTGGGTGGAGGGGTGCCCATGTTGTCTGCTTTCCTTACAATATCCCCTCTCTCTCAGTCCCTCTAGATTCTACCCTGTGTCTCGCAGGGTCCCTGAGTACTACGGCCCCTACTCCTCCCAGTACCCTGATGATTACCAGTACTACCCGCCAGGGGTGCGGCCAGAGAGCATCTGCTCCATGCCGGCCTATGATCGGATCAGCCCGCCCTGGGCCCTGGAGGACAAGCGCCATGCCTTCCGCAACGGGGGCGGCCCTGCCTACCAGCTGCGAGAGTGGAAGGAGCCTGCCAGCTACGGGCGGCAGGATGGCACCGTCTGGATCCCAAGCCCCTCCCGGCAGCCAGTCTATTATGATGAGCTGGATGCTGCCTCTAGCTCCATGCGCCGCCTGTCCCTGCAGCCCCGCTCCCACTCTGTGCCCCGCTCACCCAGCCAGGGTTCCTACAGCCGTGCCCGCATTTACTCCCCTGTCCGCTCACCCAGTGCCCGTTTTGAGCGACTGCCACCTCGCAGCGAGGACATCTATGCTGACCCTGCTGCCTATGTGATGAGGCGATCCATCAGCTCCCCCAAGGTGAGCCACCAGCCTGCCGTTCCTTCCTCATTCCCTGAGATCCCCAGAAGCCTAAGACAATCTACTGGGAAAAGGCAGAGATGTGGGAGCATCTGGGCCACGGGGCCATTGGGCTGTGTGTCCATAGGACCAGCAGTGTTGCCCAGGGAAGCCCCTGGCCTGTAGTTCTGTCTGTAGTAGAGCTGTCTTGGGGATGGCTTTGCCTCTTGAGTGGGAACATTGCTTTCTGTACATGCCCCCAGGTTGTGCCAGAAACCGTGCCGTCATGTAAGAGGGCAGAGAGAGTTCTGTCTTTTCAAATCTTGAGGACCTAGACAGATCATTGCACGGGGGGCTGCTGTCCATTTCAGTTTGGGATCTGCTCTGGGACTGAACACAAACACCTCTAACCTTGAGCTTCAGCTGGTGGGGAACTCTGTGTCCCAGCCAGACCCCTCACCTCTGTGATCCCTTTCTCTTCCAGTATGATTACCTGGGAGACAGGCGGCCAGTCCCTGCAGGACTGTTCCCCTACAACTACCCACCATCCCCCACGGTCCACGATAAGATGGTACGTCCTTTCTCCCCTCCACCTGCCTCAGGGCCTCCCCGCACCGTGCTCCACCCAGGGTGGAGCTAAACTGGGGCGGACTCCAGGGACGCTCTGTGCCTAGTGCCTGGACTGGCTGGTTTTTAGCAGCCTCTGGATACTTCCTCCCTCCCAGTCAGGACTCTAGCCCCCGTATCAAGTTTGGTGCCAGTAACCCCGTCTCCTCTGTGACACAGGCCGTGGAGGAGGGATGAGATCTGGGAGCATGTAATATCCTGGTCCCTCTCCTCTCCAGCATGCAGGAGAAGAGGCCTAGGCAGGAAAAATCAGGCCAGAGCTCCTAACAAGAAGCAAGGTTTTCTAAACTTTTTTCCCCTGAAGCATAGTTATTTAACGTTTGTCCTTTGTCTGGAATGCCACTTTTGGGGAGAGATACAAGCAATATGATTGAGGAAGAAAAAATTTTCTGAATTGCATCTCCTCCTTTTTCTCTGCCTCTTTCTACTCGTGTCTCTCCCTGGAATTTGTTCTCCTGAGAACTTCTGCCACCACCTAGAGACCTAGATGAGATGCTCCGCTTGGGAGGGTTGGGGAGGACCACTGGGACCAACAGGCAGAATCCTTGTCCAGAAAGCCTGTTGCTGACTCGTTTCCATAACAGTACCAGGAGGCCAGGGTGGAGGAGGGCTGGGCAGGCTGGAGGCTAGGCGGCGGCTCCTTCCCCTCTCTGTCTGATTCTCACTCTGCCAGTGTCCACAGCGTATAAGCCTTACCCACAGCAAACATACACACTCAGAAACAACCGATTTTTCCAGAAAACTCAGAAACAGCTGCTAACAAGTGCTGCCTAAACTGCTCTGATGACACTCACCTCTCCCAGGGAGGCCTAGGCAGACCTAGGAGAGATGGCAGTGGGGCCTGCGTGTGCCCCTCCTCTCCCTGGAGTGTCCAGTAGAGAACTACTTTGCCTGCCCACATCCTCAACCCCTCCCTTCCTGAGAACTCCCCAAGGGCAGAGGGAGAAGCCTCTCCATGTCCTTGTCGCTAACTCTTAACTGCTTTGCTTCTTTTTTTATTGTTTTCTTTTGTGTGTTCCTGTTTGTTTGTGTTGCTGTTTGGCCTCTGGGCCTCGGGCTCCGGGTAGGATGAACTTTTAGATCTTCAGTTGCAAAGAAACCTAGAGTATTTGGATCAGCAGGTAGGCAGAGCTGGTGCCCCCTACCATCCCACTGCCTTCCTGTCGCATCTCTCCACTCCTCCCCACCTCCTCATCTTCCAGCCATTTGACAACCTTTGTTGGTGTAAGCAGGACACAACAAAGTGGCTTATGTTTTGGTTTGCGCCTACACACCCCTTCTCTTCAAAGCCCTTTAGGACAGCTGGGAGTTTCCTGGGGAAAGAAGCATAATAAGTAGGCGCATGAATAATTAATGCCACCTCTTATTTCTCCAGTGCTCTGCTCGGATGGAACGGCCCCCAGGGGGCAGGTGGGAATTTGCATTTTTGCTGGCGAGAGGAGAGAGTCACAGAGTCCAGGGAGCTCTAGGCTGGGCCTAAAATGCTAGGGATTTAGTTCCGCCTGAATCTGGGAAATCATCGTATCATATTTTACAGGTTGTTGTTAAACTCCATAATTGGTAAACTGAGGCCTACAGACCCTCCCCAGGATGATTTTTAAAGTAATATTCGCTCAGTGTATTCGTTAGTTCCTCCAAAAGCTCTTTTGCATACACAGCTTGTGCATTCCTAAGAATTCAGTGCAAACAGAGGGAGTATTATCAACCCAGTCTTACAGGTGAGCAAGCTGAAGAGGCAGTGTGTTCCACGAGCTGCAAGCAGTTGGCTGCCTGGTGTCTACTCCAGGGCTCTAACCCTTTCTTGTGTTTTAAGCTAAGGGAGCTGTGAGGCTGAGTTTAGACAGGCTGGGGGTCGATATGCTGGGTATCTATATAAGCACATACTCTTAAGTTCAGATCTGTGCTACAAACCAAGACCTAGAAGTACACACTGTCCTGTGGAGGCAGCCTGGGGATTGGAAAGACTACTACTACTACTAACAACAGCTGCAATAATTGGATGCCTGCTCCGTGCCCCATACTATTCTAAGCATTTTTCAGATCTCTAACTCATTTAATCTTCATTACAACCCTGTAAAGTGGATGCTGTTATTACCCCCATTTTACAGGCGAGGAAACTAAAGCACAGAGAGGTTGAATAACGTGCCAAGAACACACAGCCAGTGAACAGCTGAGCTTGGAATGTGACTCCAAGCTTTTGACCCAGTTTACAGCTGAGGAAACATCTAATGTGTGACAAAGCTGCCGTCAAACCTCATTAGGATGAGTTCATGCTCTTAAAGTTACAGAAAAAAAACCATAAATTTGAAATCAGATGCTATAGCTGCAACTGTTGGTTCTTCTAGTCACAAGCCGTGTGACCCATCTCACTGGGGCTTCATGCCGATGTCGCAATTCGATTTTGTAATAGGCCTCAGGCACTAAGAAGCAGCAATGTCCACAGTTCAATAAGCAGGGATGGCTCCTGGCCCTGGAGGCCATTGCATTCCAGCTCCGAAAGCAGCTTATTGTGTCACACCATGAGCATTCTGGGCCATGTGGGAACAGATCCCAGGATTCCAACTCGGAGCAGGGACGGGAGGCCCAGGATCCTGCTGATGGGAAGCAAGATCCAAAGTGCCTTGCAGGGGTGAGGAGTGGGGCTCAGGGCCCATCTGCCTCCAGGTTCCCGAGCAAGCTGCCCTCCCTGTCGCCCATGTGATTGGCTTTCTACTCCATCCACAATGCCCTGTTGTCATAGCATTCAGTGCAGACAGCAGGGTCCCTTCTTGGGGGCTTTTGCTTTCACAGAGGGGCTGGCCCATTAGGCTGGGGGCTTCAGAAATAGCCTTCCAGAGGACTCCCTCATGGATGAATGGTATTATTCTCTCTCTTTTTTTTTTTTTTTTTTTTGAGATAGGATCTCACTCTGTTGCCTAGGCCAGAGTATAGTGGCATAATCATAGCTCACTGCAACCTCCACCTCCCAGGCTCAAGCGATCCTCAGCCTCGTGAGCAGCTAGGACTACAGACAGGTGTGCAGCCACCACACCTGGCTAATTGAAAAAAATTTTTTTTGTAGAGATGGGTGCCCCACTGTGTTGGCCAGGCTGGTCTCAAACTCCCGGCCTCAAGCAGTCCTCTCACCTCTGCCTCTCAAAGTGCTAGGATTATAGGCGTGAGCCTCTGTACCTGGCCAAGGGTAATACTCTCAAAAGGCAGTCTTGTAGATGAGAAGAGTCCAGGACATAGTCAGACACTGCTGCTCTAGTTCTAGCTCTGCCATTTACAAGGAATTTTTTTTTTTAATCTTGGAAATGTCACTTAGTCTCTCTGGGTCTTTGTTTTCTCAATCATAAAATGGGCATTGTAGAACCTGCCCTTTCCTTTCAACCTCACAGATGTATTGGGAGAATCAAGTGGGGGTGCATATGGGAGCTCTTTGTCAGGCATCGGCAAGGAGTGACAATCACCACTTGCTGCTATGATTATTTTGTTTTTCCCAAACACAAAAATATCAACGAGCACTCCTTACCATGTGTGAGGCACTGGGTTAGGTGGTTTCTTACAAAATCTAACATTTTGGAGAGACAGAAGGTAGCACACAAGAATCCTCCGAGAGGTAAGACCCACCTGGGCTGAAAGATCCCCAAAGTGGCAGCACAGGCGGGAGCAGGCCAGGATGAAAACACTGCCGCTCACTTCCTCTGCTGCTCTAGATCCGCTTGTTGGGGAAGGAATGAGATACTCAAGGCCCTTGCATTCCAGGGCTAAACAGGAAAAATCCGTTCCTAGGAAAGCCTTTTGAAATGCCGCAGACCCTGCAAATGGGGTGGTCGGTGCCCTTGCCCTGCCTACAACATGTAGAAGCAAGGCTGTATTTGGACAGCCTAAAAGGGGTAAGAGGAAGAAAGGACAGTGTGGGTGCAACTGAGATTGGAGAGATGATGGAAAAATCACAGGAGACCCTCTGAACAGGAACCCCAGATAATCTTCCCTAATGTGTGTCTTTCCTCCTTTCCTCATTCACTTTCCCTTCCAGAAAGCTTTCCCTGCACACTCCCTTCTGTCTTCTGCTGCCTTCCCCTGTAGAACCATGGAGTTAAAGGGACACAGCCAAGGACATTCCCTGATATCTTCACTTTTTGGTCCTTTCCCATTGGAACCAGTGGGGGAAATGATGGCATTTCTGGTTGATGTGTTGGCCCGCCCTTTCTCCCACCCCGCCTTTCCCTTCCTCTTCCTCCTCATCCCCTCCCTTCGTCCATTTCTCTCTTTTTAAATTGGCAAATAGTCTTTCCACCCCCATGTTCCTAAGGATTTTTGAAATAGAAAGAATGTGTTGGAGAGCCTGGTGTCCCTTTAACGTGGCTTGCTTGTTTTGGCCTCCTTGTTTGTTTCCCTAGCATCATCTGAGATCCTCAAGGATGCTGCCAGCCCAGCTCTGGAAACCGTGTTTAGCACTTTCTGTACTAGAGCCGAGGGTGGGCAGGGGCAGGGGCAGGGGCAGGGGCAGGGAGAGGAGCCAGGCCTCGGTATCCGTGGCGGCCCATCCAAAAACCAGGTCCTAGATTTTCTTTTTTGGTTGTTTCACTTAGTTCAACTTTGGGGAGATCCGTCTTCCAATTGCCTCTATGGTCTTTGTCCAAAGTTGTGTGAGAAATGAGATCAGGGCAGGGAGATGACAACCGTGGCCAATGCAGATGGGACCCAAAACAACCAGGCACCCTGGGGAAGAATCACCAGGCCGGGGCCTCTGCAGTGCCTCCGGCAAGGTCCCAGTGGCCTCTCGGACCCTTCCGTGGCCTTTCTGCAAGGACAGCTTCAGTGCTGGTCCTGAAACAGAGGTCATAAGGGGTGAGCGAGCTCAGGATGCTGGGGGAGCTGCCCTCCCCTGTTTCCTGGGAAACAAGCACAGGTGGGTGAGGGGGAGATACCTACATGTGGGTCGGAGTGTGAATAGTCCGTTCCTTCCTCTGCTGCAGATGAGTGAGAGTGAGACTCTCATCAGTATGGTGAACCGCATGGTGGAAAACTCCTCCCCCAGGTCCCAACTCTTCATGCAAGTAAGACCTCTGCCTGGCAGCATGGTCCCTGCCAATGCCATTTCAGCTGCTTGTGCATGGTCGAGTTGCCCATCTAGGATGAGGCTCACGCCACCCAACCCGCTCATCTGCCTGGAGACAGGCTTGGCCTGGTCTTCTTTCCTTAATTCCACTATGTCACCTCCATTCTTCACTTTCATGGGTAAACTCAAGGCCCATTTCCCAAACCATCAAAAGAGCCAGCACCAACATCTCATGCCATGCTGGGGATCGCAACTCTGCTCTTCAATGTTCTGATTTCGATTTCGTATTTGTAATATATTGACAGACGTCACTGGGGTTAAAGGCATGAAGGGTGTAATGGAACCATCTAATGTCAAAAGTGTATAGAATGTGCTGTGGTCACCAGATGTGGTGTCCAGGCCAGGCAGCATTTGCTGGACCCAGAGACACTTCTGAATTCTTGACAATTTTGGTTTAGACACAAGCCCTGTGACTGGTGTTCAGTCTACTAGGGCAGTAGTTTTCAACTGTTCCCAATGCTCATTCTGACAATTCTCCCATGTCTTATCCCCACAGACAGCCACGGAGTTCACTGATGTTCTCATGGTGTTACCAACAAGCCATTGGGAACTGCACACCCTGCAGTCTCTCTTAGCAGCAGACCCTAGTGCTTGGGGGAGAAGGAAAAACAGAGCATGACTCAAGCAGAGTTCTGATCTCTCCGGAGTCAGCCTAAGACAACTGGGATGGGGTTAGGCTGGGCCATCCCAGGCTTCCAGCCAGGGGATGAAGAATGAACTCAGGTCCCTGAAACAGAAACCATCAGAGGTGATGGACCACAGTCTCTGGCAGGAGCAGAGCGGGATTGTGATGTCAGCTTCCTATCCCTGCATACCCTCATCCTGCCCCTGCTGCAGTAACCGGCCTCATGTTCCTGCAGGTCCCTCCGTACCCAGAAGTGTTCCGGGACAGCCTCCATACCTACAAGTTAAACGAGCAAGACACAGATGTAAGAGCAGCGCCCCCTGCTCCCTCCCTCCACTCCAGCCTCCTACTGCTGTCCTCTGCGGGGGCTGTCTCTCCATCCATCTCTCTCCTTCTGGTGGCTCTTCGTACCTTTGATTCATGTCTTCTCTCACCACAACAAGATTCTGCCTACCTCCTCCTCATCCCCCTTCTTTTCTGATCTACCACCTACTCACCCTTCCCTCCCATGCTGGCTGTATCCATTTCTCCACTGAGCGCTCGGCCCTTTTGCCTACAGCAGGGAGATCTGCTTGTAACACGAATGCAGACTTTGTTGGGAGATAGATCAGTCTATTCTGTGCCCAGCATGACATTAGTCCCTACAGGTAACTAGAAAGGAGAATGCGGCTGTGCCCCTGCCCTCAGGGAGCTTCAGGGTAGTGGGAGATGCCAGGTAGCAGCAGGAGGTGGCAACGCAGTATTCATGTCGTGAAGGGGAGCCGTAATAGGTTCTGCCAGGTGCAGGGAAGTGAGGCTGTGTGGGCTGAAGGTCAGGGACAAAACAAGTAGCACGTGAGTTAGACCTTGAAGTTAAAAGGCCCAGAGGGTAAAATCTGGCTCAGTAGAAAGGAGCAAAGCAGGTATTTGAGGAATGGCATGAATAAAGGTGCGGACTAGGAAAGCACAAGCCCTCTTTCTGGCCCCAGCTGTCTGCTCCGCATCACCACTGGCCCTGCCCAGTGAGACTGGGAGAGGTTCCTTCCTGAAAGGACTAGACCTCAGAGGGAGGGTCAGCCATCCGGAGACTTTGGAGGCAAGAGGGAAGAACAGGATCTTGAGAGAGAAGGGAGAAGGTTCTGTGGGATTGAGGGACAGTTTCTACTGCTCACTGCTTTTCTAAGACTGCTTGTTCTGACACCCGGCCCGCCTCTTCAGTCCACCTAGGAGTTGAGGTCACATCATCTCCTCCGTCCTTCGTGAACGGCAACCCTTGGACGGATGGGGGTGCCAGAGCTTAACACTTGGCTCTCAGCCCTCTTAACCCAACTGACTTCCTCAGAGAGTAAGCGTACCTCCCCTCCCAAGAGGAAGACCCATCTTCTTGTTCTCAGGAGCCACCAAGGGCAAGGTGAAGGCCCAGGGTTCCTCAGCAGGAGAAAGGAGAGGGTATCCAGAGGCCAGGCCCTGTAACTCCCAGGTCCCCACCAAACTGTGTCCTTCATCCCCTTCTTTCTCCCTCTCCTTCCTCACTCTCTGGGACCCTAGAAGCTGCTGGGAAAATTGTGTGAGCAGAACAAGGTGGTGAGGGAGCAGGACCGGCTGGTGCAGCAGCTCCGAGCTGAGAAGGTGAGAAGCTGGGGGTGGCTTTAAGCTGGGGCAGATGGGTGAGGCTGGCTTGGAGAAGGTTGTGGGCTGCTGTCTCCATCTGACTAAGATGACAAAGCAAGGACAGCCTCCACTCAACTCCCTGTTGAACCTCTAAGGTCTCAGGCCTCTGCTGTTCAATCCCAGAGAGGAGCTGTCAGGGCTGCTCACGTCATTCCCCTGCCTTTCTTCAGGAGAGCCTGGAAAGTGCCTTGATGGGGACCCACCAGGAGCTGGAGATGTTTGGAAGCCAGCCTGCCTACCCAGAAAAGCTGCGGCACAAAAAAGATTCTCTGCAGAACCAGCTCATCAACATCCGCGTGGAGCTGTCTCAGGCGACCACGGTAACCCAGGGAGCAGGGTTTATGCACCCCACCTGATCAGCACTAGGCAGGAGGGCAACCACCTCCCAGCTTGTGCTGTCCTAGTCCAGTTTTCCTCAGAGGACAAAAGCTGAGTCCTCCCGTGCAGAGGGACATAAACAAAGACCTCAACATTGCCCTGCAAATAACTAGCAAGTCAGCCAGACTGCTCATTCCAGTCTCCACCGAGGAGATGAGCTTATTTCCCACAAGCTGTACCTGTACCTGGATTTCTTTGGGACAGCATGAAGTTGTGAGTTACTTATTTCCTTGGCTGTGCTAACACCTCTGCTGCCCACTTCTGTCTTCTCCCTCGGAGAAGCAAAGCACTGGCAAAAAAGCTGCTGCCAGCTGGCCGTGGTGGCTCACGCCTGTAATCCCAGCACTTTGGGAGGCTGAGGCAGGCGGATTACCTGAGGTTGGGAGTTTGAGACCAGCCTGACTAACATGGAGAAACCCCATCTCTCCTGAAAATACAAAATTAGCTGGCCATGGTGGCACATGCCTGTAGTTCCAGATACTCAGGAGGCTGAGGCAGGAGAATCGCTTGAGCCCACAAGGCGGAGGTTGCTGTGAGCCAAGATGGTACCATTGCACTCCAGCCTGGGCAACAAGAGTGAAACTCCAGCTAAAGAAAAAAAAAAAAAAGGCTGCTGCCTTGGTCACTACTTCCCAGCAGGTACAGGCAGACCTTCCGGCACGGACTGCTTGGAGAATGGCTCCAAGAAGCAGCAGCTAAAGCCCCGTGAAAGTATGGCTCAGAACGGAGGGAGCTCGCTAACCTCCAGATAACAAATATTCTCCTTCAGGCTCTTTTCTCTTTGCCCTCTACTTAAAAAAAATTTTTTTTTAAAGGACAGGTTTCGCTCTGTCGCCCAGGCTGGAGTGCAGTGGTGCAAACACAGCTCACTGCAGTCTCCATCTCCAGGGTTCAAGTGATCCTCCTGCCTCAGCCCCCAAATCTCCAGGACTACAGGGGCACACCACCATGCCCAGCTACCTTTTGTAATTTGTAGAGATGGGGTCTTGTCATTTTCCCCAGGCTATGCTGTCTAGTTTTTATCCCCTAATCTGGGGAGAATAGGAGGGTATGGAAGTGATATCATCCCTCTCTATTTTCTCTTTATTTCAGTTGGTGGTGGGATGGGCTGTTACATCTCTTGTAAGGCTAGTGTTTGGCTGTCACCAGAATGTCTCAGCCTGGTGCCCCTCTCCTTTGGTCCCTCCATGCCCTCTTCCCCAGATCTTCGGGCCTCTAGTACCCTGGCCCCAGGGCCCGTTTCAGGATAAGGAGGAATGCCTTGGTGATGGTGGCTTTCTCAGTGAACACCTCTTCCCCCCACAGGCCCTGACGAACAGCACCATAGAGTATGAGCACCTCGAGTCTGAGGTCTCTGCCCTGCACGATGACCTCTGGGAGCAGCTCAATTTGGACACCCAGGTGAAGAAGGGCCCCTGAGCTGGCAGGGATTGGGATGTGACTAAAGATGAGGAGTTGGCCTTGAGACAAAAGCAAAGGTTCAGGTCATTGATAACAGACTCCAAGTTTCAGGATGAAGATAATGGGACACTTTAGGTTCAGCTCACAGGGCAAGGAGCTAAAGCTGAAGCTTGGGAGACTTCAGTTAGACACAAGGTGTTTTATGATTGAAAGGATTTCTTTTTCTCTTGGGATAGGGTCTTGCTCTGTTGCCCAGGTTGGAGTGCAGTGGCGCAATCACAGCTCACTGTAGCCTTGACTGCCCCGGGCTCAAGCAATCCTCCCACCTCAGCCTCCTGAGTAGCTAGGACTACAGTCGTGAACCACCATGCCCGGCTAGTTTTTTTTATTTTTTATAGAGACAGGGTCTCCCTATGTTGGCCAGGCTGGTCTCTAACTCCTGAGCTCAAGTGGTCCTCCCGCCTCAGCCTCCCAAAGTGCTGGGGATTACAGGCATGAGCCACTGTGCCCAGCAGGATTTAAAAACAGACATGTAAATATAAATAACTCAGGCATTAGAAGAGTGGGCGGTAGGAATTTTTAGATAGGAAAGAAGCTTTTCTTCCTGGGATGGGTTAGAAACAGTCTGCCCGGAGGCAGGAGGATTGACCTGATGATCTTGAGGAGTTCTTGTTCTTTTCTTCCCTCTACCTTTTCTTCACCCAGACCGTGCCTCTTCTCTAGCTAGTTTGCAAGCCCTGTCTCTCTGATGCAGTTAACAACTGGTTTCCCCCATTTTCTTCTGTTTCCCTCCTGGTAATGCCACTCACCACCCTTACCTTGCAGCTGGTTAGGTAGGACGAAGACCTGCCTGGTCCAGAGGACCCAAATACCACGATGTCCCATGGCCAAGCCTCACTTGAAGCACAGACATTTTAGGAGGCGGATAGTGCTGTGGTCAAGGGCACTAACCTTCGAGTCCAAATAGACCCATATTTAGATGATGGTCATGCTGCTTACTAAATAGACGGCCTTGGGTGTGAGTCTCTTCATCTCTGAAGAGGGGACAGCTGCTGCCCTTATCTCCTAGAGTCGTGCAGCCGAAATGAGTTAGCACTGTATATGCAAAGTGCTTGGCATAGTGCCTGGTGCTGAGGGATGCTAAATAAATGGGAGGTCTTACCTTTTAGAGTGTCAACTGTAATTGAATTCATGACTCCTCAGGCGTACTCTGGGAGTGGGTGTTAGAAAAGGGCTGTTTGGATGTGAAGAAAAGCAGTAAAATGGAAGCTCTTGCCCCACGAAAACCAGGATACCATAAAGTGTTCACTTAGATGGGCATTCACTCACAAACCAGCCACGATTCCCCTGGGGGAACTCAGAAGGGTGCGTCCTCAGTCTTGGTTCGGAGAATCAGGCAATTCTGGGGTGCCATCTCCCAGAGGCGGAAGACAGAGGCAGCCCATGGGAAAGATGACTGCTGGAGGGGCGTGTGTGTGTGTGTGTGTGTGTGTGTGTGTGTGTGTGTGTGTGTGTGTGTGTGTACAGGGTGCCTGCCTCCTGCTGGCCCAAAGGGATGTGGGTTCCGAGGGGTCTGGGCTGAGGGAAACTCCTCGTGGCCATTTCCTTTGATTCACTGTGTGGCTGCTTCAGAATGAGGTGCTGAACCGGCAAATCCAAAAGGAGATCTGGAGGATCCAGGACGTGATGGAGGGGCTGAGGAAGAACAACCCCTCCCGGGGCACGGACACTGCCAAGCACAGAGGTGGGTGCCTCCTGTGCCAGCCTCCTAGGCTGCCTGCCTCACCAGGAGTGCTCTGGTATTTCTGGCCTCCATCCCACTCCTGCCAGCTCACACTGTGTTCAGGGCCAGGCAGGGCCTTCTTGGGACGTCAGAATCTTCCCCTGGGTTCTAGGGTGGTAGGTAGGGCTCCCTTACCCCTGACAGAATAGACTAAGTAGACAACTCAGAGACACTGTTGACCCTGACACTCTAAAGTCCTCCCCCAAAAAGGTCAAAAGCACCTAAGCCTCCCCAACCCCCAAGCACATGGGCCCACTCGTGACCTGTGACCCCTACCTTAGAGTTTTCCTTGAGCCCTGGGACCTCAGACTGGCTTTCCTTGACACCTCAGGGACAACAGTATCATTTCCATCTACCATCTTCCCCACCCAGCACACCTCTCAACAGTCAGCCTGTGGCCCCAGAACCTGTAATGAGTCCCTTTGGCAGGCCCAGGTGGCCCTGAGACACTAAGTCTGCCCTCCCACATCCCTGGATCTGGCTTCTCCCTGCCACCTCCACTCACAGTGCCCATCTATGTACCCACCAGGCAGCACCCCTCCTCCATTGCTCACCCGTCCCCTTCTGTTTCTCCCAAGGAGGACTTGGCCCCTCAGCCACCTACAGCTCCAACAGCCCGGCCAGCCCCCTCAGCTCCGCCAGCCTCACCAGCCCCCTGAGCCCCTTTTCACTGGTGTCGGGCTCTCAGGGGTCCCCCACCAAGCCTGGCTCCAACGAGGTAAGTTGAGAAATGCAGTAGAAGGTAGGTGGGGGAGGGAAGACCAGATCCTCATTTGTCTGAAATTATACAACTTCTGTGCCCATCTCTTCCCCACAGGCCTCCAGCCCTAGTGCTGGAGCTCTTTGTTTAAGGAGGTCATTCTCACACCCCATTTTGTGAACTTCTCTCCAGGTTTCCCCTTTACCTGTTCTCATCTCCATCTGTCATCTTTAGCTCCCTTTCAGTGAAGCCTGTTCCTGGGCACCAGGATGGATAGGAGACAGCACAAGGTTGGATAGGAGACCGCACACATTTCATAAGAATTTAAATCCAGAATGATGCCAGGATAGCAACAGGGTGAAGGGTCAGTGTGGGGAGCAGTTTCCTAGTCAGTCAATCAGCAAGTGTTTTCTGGGGCTCAACCGTGGGCATGGGGTGCCATGAGGCCCTTTTAGAAAGATATACACATGGCCGGGCGTGGTGGCTCATGCCTGTAATCCCAGCATTTTGGGAGGCCAAGGTGGTGGATCACGAGGTCAGCAGATAGAGACCATCCTGGCCAACATGGTGAAACCCTATCTCTACTGGAAAAAAAAAAAAATACAAAAATTAGCTGAGCGTGGTGGTGCACGCCTGTAGTCCCAGCTACTCAGGAGGCTGAGGCAGCAGAATTGCTTGAACCCAGGAGGCGGAGGTTTCAGTGAGCCAAGATCGCACCACTGCACTTTAGCCTGGTGACAGAGTGAGACTCTGTCTCAAAAAATAATAATAAAAAATAAAAGAAAGAGGCTGGGTATGGTGGCTCATGCCTGTAATCCCAGCACTTTGGGAGGCCAAGGAAGGCAGATCACGAGATCAGGAAATCAAGACCATCCTGGCTAACACGGTGAAGCCCCATCTCTGCTAAAAAATACAAAAATTAGCCGGGCATGGTGGTGGGCACCTGTAGTCCCAGCTACTTGGGAGGCTGAGGCAGGAGAATGGCATGAACCTGGGAGGCAGAGCTTGCAGTGAGCAGAGATCGCGCCACTGCACTTCAGCCTGGGTGACAGAGCCAGACTCCATCTCAAAATAATAATAATAATAATAATAATAATAATAATAATAATAAATAAAAAGAAAAGAAAAATAAAAGAAAGATGCGCACATGTGCTCAAAGGCTTCACTCAGGGAGCCCAGCATCCTATGAACCAAGACAAATTCATAGGAACGTGACGGCGTATGTCTCAACATTAAGCCACATGGTTCAGACTATAAACGCCCTGATGTTCCAACAGATAATTGGACCTAAACCAGGCCACAGAGCAGCAAGACAGGGAGAGGAACAAGGGAAAGGCATTCTAGGCAGGAGAGTGGGTGGAAGCAAAGGGGTGGGAGAGGAGCTGCCTGGCATGGGGGCGAGGCAATGAGAGAGCTTTGGGGAAAACTTGGGGAGCAGTGGGGAGTGGTGGACAGGTAGAGGCTGGGTCGAGGAAGGCATTGAAGGTCAGGCAGAGAGTTAGCTCCGGAGCTGGCACTCTCTTCAGGCCCCGGGTGGGAGTGCAGTGGTCCCAGGGGCCCGCCCAGGTCTCCAGCAATGTTGTTGTCTGCCTCCTGCTAATGCTCTTTTCTCCTGCTCTCACAGTGGCTGCTCTTGTTCCTCCTAATGCTCTGGCTTCTGTCTGCCTCAGGAACCTGGCCCGCCTCGGCCTCCCCTCCCCAAAGCCTACGTCCCCCTGGAGTCTCCTCCAGCCGTCCCTCCACTCCCTAGCGAGAGCCGCTTCTGGCCCTACCCCAGCTCCCCTTCCTGGCACCGCAGTGGCGAGACAGCCAGGGGGCAGGTACCCATCACCGTTGGGTCCTGGAGGGTGGGGCAGGGGACAATGGGCAGAGGGCCAGGCCAGGGGGCAAGGCAGGGCCCTGGAGTCATTTTCCCCATTAATTTTCCCAGAGTTCGGTTTCTATGGCGCCCCTGCTCAGCTGGACTCTGGGATAAGGAAAGCATAGTTGAAGCCATCACACAGGCCATCTTTCTGTGCCTTTTTGCTTTCTGTAGGTGATGGGGACATGAGTTACTGCTCCAACCCCAGGCTCATGGGAAGCCAGTGTTTGTGGGTGCTAGTATTATGCCCCACTCCCTACCAACATGACCAGCCAATGGGAACTGAGTGACACTCCCAGCAGTGCCATTCCGATCCCTTCGTGTGTCCATCCCAGGCCCCACTCCGCCCATACTATCTCTCTGGCTCCACCTTGTATTGTGTCCTTGCTGGGTTTCATGAGTTCCTGGAGTATAAGGATACAGGCCCTTTTCTCTCCTGTTCTGCCCTGTTGTCTCACCTGCATCCTTAGCCAAGATCCAGGAGCTATGCAGTTAGGTTTGGAAGAGGTTGTGTGGTGAGTAGAAAGAGTCCTGTGCCTAAAATTGGAAAACTCATATGTTCATCTAGGTTTAGCTATGTATAATTTGCATAACCCTTGAGGGTTTGCCTGGTGAGATGGGCAGAGCAGGTAATGTTACCCGTATGTGACAGACGAAGAAAGGGGACCTCTGTTCTCTAGTTGGGCTAGAACTGGAGTTGCTGACCTTTAGCCTGGTCTTCTTTCTGTATTCTTCTCACTGAGGCTTAGATTCTTCAACTGTACCATGGGAGCAGTGGCTCAGATGATGGCTGAGGTCTCCTCTAGTCTCATGATTTTGTGAGCCCACACACTAAGTGCCCTTTTCATTTCCCTAGAATCCTGGTACCAAGGCCCGCCTGGTTCTGTTTGCTCATGTCTTGGGTAGGATTCCCTACAGGATCCTCAGAGACCCCCCCACTGGCCATTCCTTGACTCTAGCTCACAGCAAGTCTGTGGTTCTTAGTGTCAGCCAAAACAAATGGTCAGGCTGAGGGGCCTCCTAGGGGCTATGAGCTCTCATTCCCCAAGATGGCTCATCATTGACACTACTTAAAGTGCATGGATGGGAGGCTCTAGTGCATCCCTGTCCGCCTCCCAGGTGGCACACATAGAATTTCCTTGTTCCCTGTATCTGCAAGGGTTTGAGCTTCAACCATTGCAAAACAAAGAAACATCACTGGGGGCCAAGTTCCTGACAGCCATACTAACATCAGTCATCTTCTTGCCCTTTCTCTCCAGCCCAAGGCAAGCTATGAACAAAGCAAGAAAGACCCCCACCAGACATCATCCCTGGACACCCCCAGAGACATCAGCCTTGTGCCCACCAGACAAGAGGTAGAGGCAGAGAAGCAGGCAGCTCTCAACAAAGGTACTTTGTGACCCATCTTCCCCTAGAAGTAAGGCAAGGATGCTCAGGGAGGAGCCCTCGGTGCTCATTCACACCCAAAGCCTGGTGCCACACCCTGAGCTTTTTAATCTCGGTGGAGAGTGGGGCTGAGCCTGTCTCTGAGAAGTTGGCTTCCTGACTTCCTGCTCTGCATGAGGCCCACTGGCTACTCTGTCTTTCTGCAGTTGGTGTTGTGCCCCCTCGGACAAAATCACCCACTGATGACGAGGTGACCCCATCAGCAGTGGTGAGGAGGAATGCCAATGGGTTCACCAATGGACTCTCCTCCCAGGTGGGTACCTCTGAGAGCTCATGCAGGCCTGAGCTGGGCTGCGAGCCCAGGGGCCTGTGTGTGTACCCACCCATCTCCCTCTGCTGTTCAAGAAACTCAGGGCTGGAGAGGAAGGTGGAACATGTGGGAGGTGGGGCAAGAGCCCCACTGGAGGAGGAGCTCTCCTGCAGGGAGATGTGTCAGGGGATGAGGAAGCTATGCTGCATTAGTCAGGGTTCTCTAGAGGAACAGAACTAATAGGATATATTTTATATATATATATATATATAAAGGGGAGTTTATTAAATATTAACTTACATGCTCACAAGGTCCCACAATAGGCCGTTTGCAAGCTGAGGAGCAAGGAGAGCCAATCCAAGTCCCAAAACTGAAGAACTTGGAGTCCAGCGTTCCAGGGCAGGAAGCATCCAGCACAGGAGAAAGATGTAGGCTGGGAAGCTAGGCCAGTCTCTCCTTTTCATGTTTTTCTGCCTTCTTTATATTCACTGGCAGCGGATTAGATTGTGTCCACCAGATTAAGGGTGGCTCTGCCTTGCCCAGCCCACTGACTCAAATGTTAATCTGTTTTGGCAATACCTTCACAGACACACCCAGGATCAATACTTTGTATCCTTCAATCCAGTCAAGTTGACACTCAGTATTAATCATCACAAGTCCACCCCTTGTCAACTTGAACCCATGCACATCTCCTGAGATCATACATAATCTTCAAATAAAGACAATAATAAGGTCATAATTACACCTAACATAATACGACTATCCTTCATACAACCGGAAACACACCAATCCCCAACCCAAACACTATCACATAAAGTTAACAATACTTAAATGCTGATGTGAGGTCACTAAATCCTATGTCATATGATAAAGGAAAAAGAAATAAAATATTTTCCTTAGCACAAGTGCATACATGCACAAACATATTTTTAGCAAAAGAGGGAGGAAATACTCATGACCATTACAGTCCCTGCTTCTGCAGCTGGTCACGTGGTCGTAGCTGGTATTGATGACCACTTCCTTCTGCTATCCATTCTGTATTCCCTCTGCCTTCAGCAAGCACCTCAGCAGGTCGTGGTGTTTTTCCTGGTGGAGTGACCAAACTTTCATTCCTGAGGGGTCTGGGCCATTTGTAATCCTGCCTGGATTAAGCTGTTGTAGTTTCCCATTGACCTTAATCACAGGATCTCTTAATACTAAGAGATGCCCTAATGGATCTCCTGTATTCCATGCATATTCTTCCTTACTTCCATTGTGGAGTAGTAGACTGATTTCATGTTGATAGTCCGGGTCAATCACCCCAGCCAACACTATAACTCCCTTCTTAGCCTGTTGATTTAAAGGTAGGAGGAGCCCAAAGTGTCCAGGTGGCAATCTTAACCTTCAGTTTAATGGAATTGTTGTGTCTCCTGGTAGCATATCGAGGGCTCAGTGTTGGTTTCTGTTGCTGGCAAATTGGGCACTCAGCAGTGGCCATAGCCAGGGCAGTGTTGGTGAGTGGAAGTCCATGTTGCTGAGTCCATGCATAACCCCCATCCCTGCCACCATGGCCACTTTGTTCATGGACCCATTGGGTGGCTGGGAAAAGAGGCTGAGTGGTGTCCACAGAATGAGTCATCCTATTCGTGCTGGATAGATCCTGGATAATAATCCTATCCAGGATTATTAAAATCTTCCTCTGCTGAGGTCACCTGTTGGTGAGCACTCACATAGTATACAAATATCTTCATGGTTTCCGACCCCTCACAGAGGTCCAGCTACATACCTCTTCCCCAAATTTCTTTGTCACCAATTTTCCAATCGTGCTTCTTCAAAGTCCCTGACCATCCAGCCAAACCATTGGCTACAGCCCGTAAATCAGTATATAATCACACATCTGGCCATTTCTCCTTCCATGCAAAGTGAACAGCCAGGTGCACTGCTTGAAGTTCTGCCCACTGGGAAGATTTCCCTTCACTGCTCTCCTTCAGGGATGTCCTAGAAAGGGGCTGTAGTGCTGCAGCTGTCCACTTTCAGGTGGTGCCTGCATATCGTGCAGAATCATCTGTGAACCAGGCCCTAGTCTTCTCTTCCTCTGTCAACTGATCATAGGGAACTCCCCATGAGTCCATCAGTGCAGGGTAGGGGAGAGAAGGCACAGTGGCAGGAGTGGAGGCCATGGGCATTTGAGCCACTTCCTCATGTAACTTACTTGTGCCTTCAGGACCTGCTCGAGCCCGATCACGTATATACCACTTCCATTTGATGATGGAATGCTGCTGTGTGTGCACCACCCACTTTATGGCTAGATGGACCAGAAAGAACCCAGTTCATGATAGGCAGTTCAGGTCGCATGGTGACTTGGTGGCCCATAGTCAAACATTCAGTTTCCACCAAAGCCCAGTAACAGACCAAGAGCTGTCTCTCAAAAGGAGAGTAGTTATCTGCAGAAGATGGCAGGGCCTTGCTCCAAAATCCTAGAGGCCTCTGCTGTGATTCATCTATGGCAACCTGCCAAAGGCTCCAAAAACATCCCTATCTGCCACTGACACCTCAAGCACCATTGGATCTGCTGGGTCATATGGCCCAAGTGGCAGAGCAGCTTGCTCAGCAGCCTGGACCTGTTGCAAAGCCTTCTCTTGTTCTGGACCCCACTCAAAACTGGCAGCCTTTCAGGTCACTCGATAAATGAGTGAGCAGAGCAACACACCAAATGAGGAATATGTTGCTTCCAAAATCCAAATAGGCCTGCTAGACTTGTGCCTCTTTCTTGGTTGTAGGAGGGGCCAAGTGAAGCAACATATCCTTCACCTTAGAAGGAATATCTTAACAGGCCCCACACCACTGTACCCCTAGAAATTTTACTGAGGTAGAAGGTCCCTGAATTTTAGTCAGATTTATTTCCCATCCTCTGACATGCAAATGTCTTATCAATAAGTCCAGTGTGTTTGCTACTTTTTGCTCACTGGATCCAGTCAGCATAAGGTCATCAATGTAATGAACCAGTGTGATATCTTGCAGAAGTGAAAAGCTATCAAGGTCTTTCTGAATAAGATTATGACACAAAGCTAGAGAGTTGATATACCCCTGAGGTAGGACAGTAAAGGTATATTGCTGGCCTTGCCAGCTGAAGGCAAATTGCTTCTATTGGGCCTTATGGACAGGAATGGAAAAAAGGGCATTTGCCTTGTCAATGGCTGCATACCAGATACCAGGAGATGTGTGAATTTGCCCAAGCAATGAAACCACATCTGGTACAGGCAGCTGCAGTTGGAGTCACCACTTGGCTAAGCTAATGATAATCCATTGTCATCCTCCAAGATCCATCTGTCTTCTGCACAGGCCAAATGGGAGAGTTGAATGGGGATGTGGTGGGAATTATCACCCCTGCATCTTTCAAGTCCTTGATGGTGGCACTATCTCCACAATCCCTCCAGGGATGTGATATTGTTTTTGATTTACTATTTTTGTAGATAGAGGCAGCTCTAATGGCTTCCATTTGGCCCTTCCCACCATAATAGCCCTCACCCTACCAGTCAGGGAGCCAATGTGGGGGTTCTTCCAGCTGCTAAGTATATCTATGCCAATTATGCATTCTGGCACTGGGGAAATGACCACAGGATGAGTCTGGGAACCCTCTGGACCCTCTGTAAGTCAGACCTGAGCTAAAACTCCATTAATTACCTGACCTCTATAAGCCCCTACTTTAACTGGAGGACCACAGTAACATTTTGGGTCCCCTGGAATCAACATCAGCTCAGAGCCAGTGTCCAGTAGTCCTTGAAATGTCTAAATCACTTCCCTTTCCCCAATGCACAGTCACCCTGGTAAAAGGCCAGAGGTCTCCTTGGAGAAGGATGGAAGAAAGATTCACTGCATAAATTGTCAGTAATGTAGTGGGGTCCTTCCTCAAGAGGACCCAGCCTCCCCTTCATTCAAGGGATTCTGCATCTGTAAACTGGCTTAAGTCTGGAAATTGACTGAGAGGCTGTGATTCTCTGTTTTTATAATTCAAATTAGTCTTTTGTCCATTTGACTTGGAAGTTTTCTGCTTTATAAATTAAGTAGGAATGCAGTAGGCTCCCTACCAATTTCCCTTCTAGGAATACCAGGATTAATTAGCCAATGACAGAGGTCTACACGAGTCAGACTATTCTGATTGCTGTTTTACCTCTGCTGTCCATTACAGTAGCTACACCCACCTTGCCTTTGATGGTTGAGTGCCACCACTTGAACCCTGCCACCTCGGGATGCAATTATTCCCATTGTATTTAAATTTTGTAGTAGAGTGACTGCAATTCCCACCATTAGATCTGACATGCAGAAAACAGCAATTATAGGGCTCTTCAAAGATGCAAGTGCTGCCCTCACAAATCTGTTTCATAATGCATTGGTCAAGGGTGTATCTTCTGGACTCTCCCAGCCGGAATGAGTAGGTCTAAAGTGACTAATCCACTCCACCATCCCAGTCTCCCTGAGCCTTTGGATCCCTTCCTCTACATTAAACCAAGGGAGATCAGGCATTTCCAGCTTGCTCACAGTGGGCCATCTTTTAATCCATATTTCAGCTAACAAAGCAAATAAACTATTAGAACCTTTTTTAACTCCCTGAGCTGCAACATTAAATGCAGAGTCCCTACTTAGTGGGTCCAAATCAATAAATTCAGCCTGATCCAACACTATGTTCCTTCCACCATTATCCCACACTCTTAATATCCATTCCCATGCCTGTTCTCCAGATTTCTGCTGTTATAAATTAGAGAACGCAAACAGTTCTTTTAGAGTGTAGCATACCTCCTCATGGGTCACACTCTCAACCTCGCCTCTAGGGGCCCACTGGGGTTTTAGTCTAGCTGTAGGTCTAGAAGCAAACAGAGGCGTTGGGGGTGCCTCCCGAGGAGAATCAACATTATCTTGCCTGGCAACTGCTTCAGGGGAGGCCATGACTGTTGCCTCTGGTAGCACAGGGTTTATCTCCTCAGACAAAGGTGGAAAGGCTGATGGCAGCATGGGTCGGGGAGGGGATGTTGCCACTATTGGGAATGGAGAAGCTGTTCCTTCTGGCAAAAAAGATTCATAAGAGTTTACAAACTCAGTGTCCCTAGCTTCATCAGGGTCTTCCTACATGTCCCCATTCCAAGTTTCAGAGTCTCATTCTTTTCCAATCAATGCCCTCACTTTAATAGTAGACACCTGGCAAGGCTGTGCATGCATCTTTCATTGTAGGTCAGTCACTCACATGATAAGAGCTTGTGTCTGTTTTTGCACAATTTCTTTCTCTATAGGAGATAAGACTCTAACTCAGAACAGTCTTAGCATATTTGAGGCTCAGTATCTGCTTCTGAAGCTGGGAGATACAATCCCTGAGTTCATCATTTTCTTTCATCACTGTCTACTGAACTTAGGAGCAACCAACCAGCTTCACTATGTTCCTTGGTTCTCCACATATGGTCACTAAACTCCTTGCCTCTCAACGAACCATGAATCAAGAGTGTCAAATGCATTTATTTTGCATAACTCTCTGAACAGTTCGTGCCAAGGACTATCAGTGTTCTCCATACTATTAGAAGTAGAGTCCTTAGCATTTTTGGGTCTAATCATACTAAGCAGCCAACTCCAGAAGCCCCAAAAACCAATGAAAGAACTCTATCCTTAATACCAAAATCTGTATTAGTTAAGGTACTCTAGAGGGACAGAACTAATAGGATATATACATATATATATATTTATTTATATGTATAAAGGGGAGTTTATTAAGTATTAACTTACATGATCCCAAGGTCCCACAATAAGCTGCCTGCAAGCTGAGGAGCAAGGAGAGCCAGTCCGAGTCCCAAAACTGAAGAACTTCAGTTCGATGTTGGAAAGCAGGAAGCATCCAGCATGGGAGAAAGATGTAGGCTGGGAGGCTAGGCCAATCTCTCCTTTTCACGTTTTTCTGCCTGCTTTATATTCACTGGCAGCTGATTAGATTGTGCCCACCAGATTAAGGGTGGATCTGCCTTCCACAGTCCACTGACTGAAATGCAAATCTCTTTTGGCAACACCCTCACAGACACACCCAGAATCAATACTTTGCATCCTTCAATCCAGTCAAGTTGATGCTCAGTGTTAACCATCACATATGCATAAAAAATACAAAAGAGTATTTTACAAAATTATCATACTATGCTATTGATGAAATACAAAGCAGGGAAAGCAACAAAAGTCAGTGTTCAGAGTCAAATGTGCTGACCCAAGGCAGTGTGAATTTCCTAGGGCTGCCAGGAGTTAGCAAATTACCACAAACCAGGAGCTTTAAAACAATGGAAATATTCTGTCACAGTCGTGGAGGCTAGAAGTCCAAAATCGAGGTGCCAGCAGGGTTGGTTCCTTTGGAGACACTGAGACACAATCTGTTTCATGCCTTTCTCCTGGCTTATGGTGGTTCCTGGTAACTCTTGGCATTCCTTGGGTTGTAGATGCATCAACCAAATCTCTGCCTCCATCTTCACATCACCTCCTTTTCTGTGTGTCTTCTTTCCCGTCCCATATAAGGACACCCATCATTGAATTTAGGGCCCACCCTCATCCAGGATTATCTCATCTTGAGATTCTTAATTACATCTGCAGAGACCTATTTCCAGATAAGGTTACAGTCACAGGTATTTGGGGCTAGGACTTGGACATCTCTTTTGGGGGGTACTATTCAACAACTTCAGTCCACTCTATGATACCCAAATTTCATGCCCATTTCACTTGCAAAATACATTTACCTAACCAACATTCCCAAAAACCTCAGTCCATGACTGCATCCTTAGTTTAAAATGTCATTGAAATATCATCAGCTCAGAAGTCCTGTACCAAATCTCATCATCTAAATCATCTCCATCTGGTATGCATGAAACTCTAGGTATGATCCATTTTGGGGCAAAATCTCTCCATTTGTAAAACTAGAAAACAAATTAATTGGCCAGGTGCAGTGGATCACGCCTGTAGTCTCAGCACTTTGGGAGGTCAAGGCAGGAGGATCACTTGAGCCCAGGAGTTTGAGACCAGTCTGGACAACATAGTGAGACCCTGCCTCTACAAAAAAAATTAAAAATTAGCTGGATGGGTTGGGTGCAGTGGCTCACACCTGCAATCCCAACACTTTGGGAGGCCGAGGCAGGTGGATCATCTGAGGTCAAGAGTTAGAGACCAGCCTGGCCAACATGGTGAAACCATGTCTCTACTAAAAATACAAAAATTAGCTGGGCATGGTGGCACATGTCTGTAATCTCAGCTACTCAGGAGTCTGAGGCAAGACAATCGCTTGAACCTGGGAGGCGGAGGTTGCAGTGAACTGAGATCACACCACTGTGTTCCAGCCTGGGTGACAGAGTGAGATTCCATCTCAAAAAAAAAAAAAAAAAAAATTAGCCAGGTGTGGTGGTGCATGCCTATAGTCCTAGCCTGCTCCAGGAGGCTTAGGCTGGAAGATTGTCTGAGCCCTGGAGGTTGAGGCTGCAGTGAGCTGTGGTCATGCCACTGCACTTTAGCCTGGACAACAGAACAAGACAAAACAAACAAACAAACAAAAAACAAAGAAAGAAAGAAAGAAAGAAAGAAAGAAAGAAAAAGAAAGAAAGAAAGAAAGAGAAAGAAAAGAAAGAAAGAAAGAAAAAATAAATTAATCTGCTTTCAAAATACAGTGCTGGAGGAGAGGCATAAGTAAGTCATTCCTGGCCAGGTGTGGTGGCTTATGCCTATAATCCCAGCACTTTGGGAGGCTGAGGCAGGAGGATCACTTGAGCCCAGAAGTTTGAGACCAGCCTGGGCAACATAGTGAGACCCTATCTCTATTTTAAAAATAAATTTTAAAAAATAAAAATTTTATTTTTGTTGCTGTCCCAACAAGGAGAAATTGGAAGGAACAAAGGGGTCACCATTCCAAGCAAGTTTGAAATCCAGCAGGGAAAATTCTATTAGTTTTCAAGGCCTGAGAATAATCCTCTGTGACTCACTTCCCTGCCCTCTGGGTCCACAGAGGCTCCATCAGCCCCTGCCTCTAGGCCTGCTTCTTTGAACCCTGCCTCTTTGGACCCTGCCTCTGCATCCACGGCTTTGTTCTGAGTCATTCTTGCTTTTCCTTGAAGGTTAGCATATGTGTGTAGCTAACTACCTCTATTAGCCTATTTCCTGCCTGTAGAATCCCAGAAGTCTCACAGCTATTTTCATTTCATCTTATCTCTGTCCCTTTCTGTACAAGCTAGCAGTGTTTCTGCATATATAACAGTCTCAAAAACTTTGTAGGCCCCCTTTGTATTTCAAGGGTATCCATTCTAGATAACTCCATCTCTATTTCTGGCTTCTTCTGGGATGGTCGACTGGGTTCATGAGACATCCCTAATCTCTTTAGCAAAATGTTGTCCAGCCACATCCTTGACCCTCTCTCTAGGGCACACTCTTCCTACTATGAGTTTCCTAACTTCAGCATCCTTTGTGAACTCGGTAGGCTGAGAACCTCCCAAATAAAAAAGTGCTGGTTTCTCTTGGCTTAACAGTTATTTTCTCAATTTATCTTCTCTATAATTTTCCTATAAGTACAAAGAGAAACCAAGCCACACCTTCAACACTTTGTTTGGAAATCTCCTCAGCTAAATATCTAAGTTCATTACAGCCTTCAAGTTCTGTTTCCACTCAGCAGTAGAAAACAATACATTCACATTTCTGCCACTTTATAATAAAGATGGCTTTTCTTCCGTTTCTAATAACACGTTTCTTATTTCCTTCTGAGACCTTACCAGAAGCATCTTTAACATTCATATTTCTACCAGCATTCCATTCATGATATATATACGATGGGCCCTCCATATCTCTGGGTTCCACATCTGTGGATTCAGCCACCACAGATCAAAAATATTCAGGGGAGACATATAATAAAAAACAATAAAACAGTAAAAATAAAGTAATAAAAAGCAATACAGGCCAGGCGTGGTGGCTCATGCCAATAATCCCAGCACTTGGGGACAAGAGGATTGCTTGAAGCTAAGGGTTTGAAAACAGCTTGGGCAACAAAGCAAGACCTCATCTCTACAAATAATAATTTAAAAATTAGTCAGGTGCAGTGGCATGTGTCTGTAGTCCCAGCTACTTGGAAGGCTGATGCAGGAAGATTGCTTGAATCCAGGAGTTCGAGGCTGTGGTGAGCTATGATTGCACCACTGCACTCCAGCCTGGGTGACAGAGCAAGACCCCATTTCAGAAAAAAAAAAAAAAAAAGAAAGAAAGAAAAAGTAAAAAAACCAACAATACAGGATAACAACTAGTTACATAGCAATTTACATTGTATTAGGTATTGTAAGTAATCTAAAGGTGATTTAAAGTATACTGGAGGATATATGTAGGTTATATGCACATCTATGCCATTTTATAGCAGAGATTTGAGCGTTCATGACTTTTGCTATCCATCAGGATCCTCGGACCAGTCCCCTGGGATACCGAGGCATAACTGTATTCTCTAGGGCAATTGAAGCTTTCTTTTCTATGCTGTTCACTTCCTCTGAGCCCTCACCAGAATCATCCTTAAAGTTCATATTTCTGCCAGTCATCTCTTCAAGGAAATCCACTAGACTTTTTCTATTATATACCTTGAAATTCTCCCAACCTTTACCCGTTAGCCAATTACAAAATCTCTACCACATTTTTAGCTATGTGTTATAGCAGCACCCCTTTCCCAGTACCAAAATCTGTGTTAGTTTCCTTGGACTGCTGTGAAAAATGACCACACACAGGGTGATCTAAAACAGTAGAAGCGTATGCTCTTATGGATGTGGAGGCCACAAGCCCAAAATCCAGGTGGTGGCAGGGTTGGCTCCTTTTGGAGGCCGTGAGGGAGAACCTGTCCTAGGCCTCTCTCCTAACTTCTGGGTATTGCTGGCAATCCTTGGCATTCCTTTCTGAGTAAATGAACCACTCTGATCTCTGCCTCCCTCTTCATGTCACCTCTACTCTGCATGTCATCTTCTTTTCTGTCTCTTATGAGGACACACCATTGGATTTAGGGCCCACTCTAATTCAGGATGATCTCATATTTCTAAATAAGGTTATACTCTCAGGTACCTGGGGTCAGTTCTTGGACATATCTTTTGGGGACCACTCTTCAGCCCACTACAGGCAGACTTCCCGTAGAAGGTTAAGGGTTCAGGATGGAAAAGCTGGGTGGGGGATAAGGCACTTGTCAGAGCCCTGTTTTCCCATGGCAGCAGGAACGCCCCAAGAGTGCTGTGTTCCCTGGTGAGGGGAAGGTCAAGATGAGTGTGGAGGAGCAGATTGACCGAATGCGGCGGCACCAGAGTGGCTCCATGAAGGAGAAGCGGAGAAGCCTGCAGCTGCCGGCCAGCCCGGCCCCCGACCCCAGTCCCCGGCCAGCCTACAAAGTGGTAATGCCTTCCCAGCTACCCACAGGCATGAGCCTGGCATCTGCCAACACTTCCTACTCCCAGGGCATGGCCGGCTGGGGCCTGGGGGGTTTGAGAGGAAGGAGAGGGGAAAGAACCCAAGCTGGGCACCTGGGAGAGCCAGAGAGTCCTCTCTCCCACCGGCGGAAGAGTCTTTCAAGTGTTGACTTTTTCTTGTTTTAAGAAAATAACTCACAAAAAGGAATGCCTTAATTATTTTTGTTGAAATGAATTATACAAAATTCACTTAATAGAGAATAGTACAGAATTCACCACACAGAAATAGCTGTCACTTACGCACGTTTCTAGAGCATCTCCTCTGTGCCTAGCATTGGGCTGGCTGCGATGAAGATAATCATAAGAGCTCACCGTCACATGGCACAATATAATCCACAAATCCCTTTCATGTTATTTCATTTAATCCTTTTAGCAACATTGGGTTAGGAATTATTATCCTATTTTGCAGATGGGGAAACAAAGTGAGGAGAAATTAAAGGATTCCTGGGCTACACAGCTCTATTAAGTACAGAGCTGGATGTAGCCCAAGACATTACTTAACTTTTGTTTCCATTAAATTTTAGAAATATGGAAAAATTATGACTCATAAGTCCTGTCCTCAACAGCTTACATTCTAGTTGATGGATTAGGACTTCTATAGTATGAAATCATTAGAAGTTAGCTGGGTGTGGTTGGCTCCTCATGCAAGTAATCCTAGCACTTTGGGAGACCAAGGTGGAAAGATCGTTTGAGGCCAGGAGTCTGAGACTAGCCTGACAACAAAACAAGACCCTGTCTCTATAAAAACATGTTTAACAAGTAGCTGGGCATGGTGGATGCACGTATAGTCCCAGCTACTTGGGAGGAGGCTGGGATGGGAGGACTCAAGGCCAGGAGTTTGGGATTGCAGCGAGCTATGATTCTGTGGCTGTACTCCAGCTGGAGCGACAGCAAGAGCCTGTTTCTTAAAAAATCAAAAGAAGAAATCAATACAAGTCACACTAACTCAACTGCCCAAATTATATAGCGAAGAATGTGAATACAGGGTACAGCAGGATGGGGAACAGCAAGAACTGACAAGAGATGTTGATGAGATGTTGCCTCTGGGGCCTGGCAGGTGGACAGGCTTTGGGTCAGTAGAAAGGAAAGAGGATAGTTCTGCAGTGGGGTGTGGTGGGAGCAGTGGGGTGGCAGCTAGATCAGGTGAGCTGGGAAGGGAAAGCGAGGACAGGGCATGGCTAGGGCTGCCTGGAGGCATGGGTAGCCGTGGTGCGATCATGACGCTGCTGTCCCCTAGGTGCGCCGCCACCGCAGCATCCACGAGGTGGACATCTCCAACCTGGAGGCAGCCCTGCGGGCAGAGGAGCCTGGCGGGCAGGCCTACGAGACACCCCGGGAGGAAATTGCCCGGCTTCGCAAAATGGAGCTAGAGCCCCAGCATTATGATGTAGACATCAATAAGGAGGTGAGTGGAGCCAGGAAGGGCTGTAGTGGGAGACTCTGGGAAGGGACAGAGGTGGTGACCCCAGCCCCTCCATAGCTCTCCACTCCAGACAAAGTCCTCATCCCCGAACGGTACATTGACCTGGAGCCTGACACTCCTCTGAGCCCTGAGGAGTTGAAGGAGAAGCAGAAGAAGGTGGAGAGGATCAAGACACTCATTGCCAAATCCAGGTAACCGGCCTGGGTGAGCCTCTACTTCCTCTGCCCACCCTGGCACCTAGGACACCTGGGCCACTAGAAGTCGTTGGGGGCACAGAGCCTCCCCAGGGGAGAGCACATCAAAGTGGTGGCTCCAGGTAGCAGACAGGGCCCAGCTACCGGCAGAGGCAAGGATGCTGCTGTCAGGTGCTAGTAAGACCCACCAGGCTCGTGCACATCACACCATCAAGACAAAACTGAAGGCTCGCCCTCTGGTGACTTCTTTTCCCCTTCAAGGCTGCCCTAAATGCTCACTTGAACCTTTTAATTCATTTGAGAACATTGAGGGTAGGGGTCTCAACCTGTGTTTTGTCAGGGTCCCACTCACTCCTAGGGACAGCCTTGCTGGGAACCAGAGACTGCACATTCATGGGGCCCTGGCCCTCCCTGCCAACCTCAGTCCGCAGGCCCCCCGAAGCCACTTGGACCATCCTGTCCCTCCCTCCATTTCTGTGTGTCTGTGCCTCTTCAGTATGCAGAACGTGGTGCCCATCGGCGAGGGGGACTCTGTGGACGTGCCCCAGGACTCAGAGAGCCAGCTGCAGGAGCAGGAGAAGCGGATTGAAATCTCCTGCGCCCTGGCGACCGAGGCCTCCCGCAGGGGCCGCATGCTGTCTGGTGAGAGGGGCTGGGCCTCGCTCCACCCTGCCAGGGAAACCAGCTGACCAGGTTTAGGGGAGGAAGTGCAGCACTGCTACCAGGGGGGCAGTAGCAAAGAGATACAAGGCTGAGGAGATGCTCCTCGAGGTTGAGACGAGTATCTATTGAGCACCAGGTACTGTGCTAGGCTCAGGGAGGTGCAAAGGGGCCAGAGTTGCTGCATCCAGGAGCTCAGAGCCGGGATGATCCTTACAGCCACCTTAGGGAGTATTGGCCAGAGGCCATGCAGAGCATGGGGAGCCATTCTGCCCGGGCAGGCCAGAGAAAGGCACAGAGAAAAGATGATAACTGAGTTTGACTGAGAAAGATAAAAATATTTCTCAGTTGCAGGGAGAGGGCCAGGTATTCCAGAGTATCCTTTCATTTCCTGCTTTTGCTGCATGCAAATAGGAAGAATCTTAGAAAAGATGGTGCAGGCAACCAAAGAGTTGAGAGCGATACAATTACCACTTTGGCTACTGATCCAAACTCACTTTTCTGCTAAGAAAAGATGACTATGAGGAACTGACTTCACACTGATACAAAGGCTACCAGGTCCTGACTAGATGCTGATAGGGTTGAGATCAACAGGGTCAGCTTCTGCTCAGTCTGAGATATCATCCCAGAATAGATGAAAATGTACTTGAGCTTTTAAGAATGAAAGAGATTCTGTATGAATGGGAGGGTTAAAGGGAGAGGAGAGACAGTGGGTAAGTTAAGGAGCCTGGGAGACTGTTCCCTTCATCAAGATAAAGGTGTTTAGGATAGAGAGGTAGAGTGAGAGTGAGAACTTTGAAGGCCAGTTAAGAGGAATGACTCAAAAGGGGGAGCCATGGTTGGAGATGACATTGGCAGAGGGGTGAGAGCAGGTGTGCAGGCTACAATTCCAGTAGCCCAGGCAAGAGCCATAAGCAGGTTAGAACCGTGGCTCGGAACATAGTGGAAGGGATGGCGTTTCATGTTGGTGATTAAGGAGGATTCAAATTCTGGTGCTCTGAGGTTCCATTTCCTCATCTGTGAAATTCAAATCAAAATTCCTGCCTCCAGTTCTGGTGGTATGAGGATTGGAAACAATGTGTGCCAAACACCTAGCACAGTGCCTGGCATTCACTAAGTGCTCAATACATGCTCGCAAGCCGTAGTAGTGGTGACAGTAGCAGTAGCGCTGTGATGCTGGTAGTAGTAGTTGAAATAGCAATAGACGAAGTAGAAATAGAACCATTTGTCATTTTGCTAATTATTTTAAATATGGATGTTTTCAGAAACCAGAAGATTTTAGCTACGGCAAAGAGGATTTAAGTAAGCCTTAATGAAGAACCTTCTGCCAGTTAGGGTGTAATGGACTTTAGAATGGGTGTCCAGGGAGACCCTTGGAGGTATTTCAGGGAGAGGCTGTCTTTAGGCTGGAGTTGAGGGGAAGAGAAGGGATAGCTTCAGAGAGCCCCATCCTGCAGCCAAAAGGCAGCAAAACCAGTTTGGCCACAAGGAAGCAGGCCTCTGTTGAACCTCCCTGTAGTTTAGCTCCAAAATGAACTTGACCCTTCCAAAGATCAGATTCCACATGCTCTGGGCAAAAGGCAACTTCCTGTTTCAAGAGGTTAGACAGGCCGGTTTAAAAACTTTGCTCTGCCCCAGCCCCAGCCCCTGGCTCTCTCTACTACAGTTCCTTAGCCAAAGGTTCCATGAAAACAAAACCCACCCGGCCTATCCGATTTCCGTCTTGATACACACAGGCTTACATGTCAGAGTCTGTGTGCTGAAACCAAACGGTCACCTTGCTTTTGCCAAAACCCCAACTATTTAAAAAATGGCTGTGGCAGGGCCAGACCTCAGACTTAGCCCACTGTTCCCACCAGCCCTGGCCTGTGGCCCAGCTCCTCAGAGCTACAGCTCTGCCAGGCACAGCAAGGCTGGTCCTGGGCATGCACTATGTGGGCACAGGTTCACACCCAGGACACTGTGTGTGTGGCAGTGCTGGGCACAGGTCATGAGCATAGTGTGCATCGGGTACAGCGAGTAGAGTTCAGTGCCCGTGTGTGATGTGTGGCATGGACAGAGTAATCAGTGAGGAATGCTGTTATGCTTACAAATCCACCCGGTGCGTGCAGACTCAGGTATGTAATATGTGGGAAATTATGGCATTTTTGAGTTTGTACGTGTGGCGTGGATGTCATGTGCAGTGTCTGGATCTGGTCATGTTTGTAGATACATGCATTTATTTGTGTGTATTCAAGTGTGCAGTGTGAGAATGGAAGAAAGGTTTGAGTACAAATGTAGCAATGTGTGTATCTGTGTAAAATGTCTAAGGACGTTGTGTGGAGACCCATTATGAATCCAGGTGGTATATGGTAAGCTGTTGGAGCATAAATGTACATGTATGTGAGTGTACAATACATTGGTGGAGGTGGTGTTTATGAATGCTTGTATTTGTGATTGGCTTTTCTACAGTATGGGAAATGATAAAGCATATTTGTGTATATGTTGTGTACAGTGTATATATTGCAGTATTGTGAACTTATGTCTGTGTGCACAGGCTGGGAGAAAGTACAGTGTCATGAATGTGACTATGTGTGACTGATCATTTCTGCACGCATGTGGTACTTTGCACACTTTATAATATCACATATGTGTGATTCACATCTGCAGCACATGCAAATTTTAACTATTTTGATGGATATATTTCTAATATATATTTAGTATTTTTCTGCCTTCTTAACAAAGTTCTGTTTACGTATGACCTTTTCTTGCTCATGTATTACATTATAAATATCTTTATTTTGCCGACCTCTGTTAAAGGAATGCCCTGAGGGCCACAATGGACATAGATCTGTTTGTAGCTATGCTAAATGTTCCCAAACTGTCACTCTTCTAAAGCTGTTATGTCTGCTTTTTACAAAACATTTTCTCTCCTCAGTCGTGCTTTCTTATAGATGTCAGTGGGCCTCCCAATTCCTCTGTCTCTTCGAATTTTCCTGTTTCTAATCTCCCCTGGGCTAGAAACCCAGCGAGCCAACACCTTTTAGAATTGTGTATCAATAAGAGTAACTGGACTCCAAGGGCTCCCTATGAGTAAATTCTGAGAGCCTCACTGCATGTCCTGTAGGCTGTAACCTCTATGTTGGCTTCCTGGAGATATCTTTTGCTGTGTTTTTGGTTTCTTGGCTGTTTTAGAAGTTGAGACTGCTAGATGACTAAGCGTTGGGTCAGTGATGTGGCTATGCACACGAATGTGTGTTTGAAAGTGTTTGTGAGTGTATTTGCACATGAAGTTACAAGTGTTGGGTCACATGGAAGGGTGCAGGCTTGGAAGTATACAAATACACTTATTGTGAGCTGTGTGCAATGAGTGTAATGATATGGTGTTGCCAGATCCCATGCACAAACTTTGTATTGTGTATAGGCAGACAACTTCACATCCATGCGAGAGCTACATGTGTTCTATGCACATGAAGGTGTATTAGATATGTAACAAGAGTAGCCACCTTGGCTCTTTCTCTTGCACAGACGGCAGGGAAGGTGATGAGGTCCAGGGTAGGGTGGGGACGAGGGACTGGGAAGTTCAATGTTGGGACCCTTCTCTCGGTGGAAATGCAGTGTGACCCTGGCTGAGGTCTGGTTCCTTTCTGAGCCTGAGCGAGGATGTTGTCTCTGCCATCCTCCTGCCTCGCAGCTACAGTGAGGATGCGTGAGGGTCTGGAGACTGCATAGAGCTTGTCCCCAGTAATAAGTCTTCCCTTCTCATTGTCCTTCCACTTTACTATTCTTAACATGGAATAATAATGATAATAGAGTAAAATCTCAATAATTCAAACGTCATTTCAGGCTTGTCTCGATTTGCTTAGGGGTGGACTGAAGTTTGACTTTACTGGACTGATGAAAAGGAGGTCTCAAGTGTTAGCAGGGAACATGTTTCTGAGCCCTTGACTGTGCCAAGTTAACAGAACTCGCTTTAAGTTGATCAGAAATCTCTGTTTTGATGGCACTGATTAACATGGTGGTCACTTCACTTCTGTTCATTAAATGGGGCCAGATGGTTTGGATTGGTGTGATTTTACTGCACTATTAATCATTATCGTTAGTGACACTGCGGTATATAAAGTACCACTTCCTGGTTCCGTCTGCACAGTCGCGGAGAGGTGTGGGAATCTCCCCATTGTGTGGATGGGAGGGGAGCCCTTGGCCCAGAGAGGGCCTGGCCTTACCCACAGTCACACTGGTTCTCAGCAGAGCCTAGATTCGACCAGGTCTCCTATGGGGCCTCACACTCTCCTCCACGATGCCCTGGGAACGAGGACAGCTTGGCCTAGCTTGAGCAAGCTCCAAGCTCAGTGCTCTCTCTCTGCTTGCCTCCCTGCCTCGCTCCCCGCCTGGGGAGGGCCTCGCTTGCTCTGGGTGCCCACCCTCCTTCCCCACCCACCCCCATTCACCTCCCTGTTCATTTCTGTTTCCAGTGCAATGTGCCACCCCAAGCCCTCCCACCTCCCCTGCTTCCCCGACTCCTCCAGCCAACCCCCTGTCGTCTGAATCCCCACGGGGCGCCGACAGCAGCCATACCATGCGGGTCTGAGCTCTGACGTAAGCACTTTTCTACTGTATTTCATCCACCTGGGGAGTGGGGCCCCTTCCTTCACCCCCATTGAGCCATCTGTGTCCTCTCATTTTGGCATTTTGCTTCTCCCCTACCCCAGTGCCGTGTACCGCTCCTCCCCACTATCCATCCACCCATCCATCCATCCATCCATCCATCCATCCAGCTTCCCCACGCAGTGCTGGGCTGGAACCGGCTGGCAGGGCCGCTTCTTGGATGTTGTGATGCCAATGGCCTTTGCTTCTCCAGAAGCAGGCAGGGAATGGACCCGAGACCTTACCTGTCTGCTCTCAGGGAAGGCTCTCCCCTGACACCCCACCCCTGTGCCTCCTGTCTGCTGACAAGCTTTCCATCTGTTGAGATACACAGATGCAGAACCTTCAGAAGCCCTCAAAAGCTGTTTCTCAACTCCCAGATCTTACTGTAATTTAAAATAACATTGACAATTACAGCCAAAGGCTGTGAACCCTTCCCTTGCCCCTAGCCCACAGCCGCTCACTCTCAGTCAAGTAGAAAAGAACACTGACTTCGTTTCCTTTGTTCCCCTGTCAGGGTTGAGGGACCGGAGTGGGTTTCTGCCAGGTTTTTGCAGGATGAGGCTTCTTTCTCCCAGGAAGGTTGGCTGGAGTCCTTGCTCCTCTGTGCAACCCTCTTCTCACCCCATTTCTTTTTTCTCCAGTGCAAGCCCTGGCTGAGGCCAATGCTGTGAAGCTCCACAGAGTCACATTCTGAAGCCGTCCTCTGCCAACCTGAGGTCCTGGCTCCCCACCCTGGCCCCCTGCCCCTGCACTCCCTTGGGAATGCCGCAGGGAGCCAGGCTGGGGCCACGGGCTGCTGCCGAGAGGAGCGTGGATACCTCAGTGTCCACACACCCACTATGCCTAACCCTGGAGCTCTCACTACTCACACCGTGGTCCTGGGCCAGGGCCTGAGACGGCAGTGGGGAGCACCATCCTCGTTAATGCCCAAGTCACAGGGAGCCTCGGCCTTGCCCTGGCTGGGATTGTGGTGACTCCAGTGGAACAATCCCTGATGGGGGACATGCCGTGGTGGAGAACATACCTGTGGCTATCTTATGTGAGGACTAGAGGTGAAGAGGAGATGGACACTGCCTCTTGGAGCCAGCCTGACACTGAGGACAGCACTTGTCGTCATCCCTATCCTCATCAACCCCACCCGGCTGCCTCAGCTGGACCCAGGGCTTTGATAAACCCAGTGCTTTGCTTATGGGTGCTCGCTGGGGTCCAATGGAGACTGACCACCCTGCTTGAGCCAAAGACAAGGTGATGAGAGATGGGGAGAGGCTATTGGCTCCCAGAGGGAACAGTGCTGGTTGTGGCTAGAGAACAGCAGGTCTGTGCAGTGTCTGAGGGCAGGTTGGGAAGGGTAGCAGAGAGAGAGAGACAGAAAGAGAAAGACAGAGAGAGAGAGAGATCCTCAGAGTGGGAGGAGGGGAAGCAGCAGGACACATTGGCAAGTCAAGCAGGAAGGAAGGAGATGGAAAAGGGGTATTGGATTGGTTTCCCCAGGTGGAGCCTTAGGTTAGTGCCCAGTGCAGTGCCAGACTCTCTCCTCTGCTCCTCCCACCTCATTCCCAGGACGACCCACCAGTGGAGCACAGGCAGCCTCAGTGGAGATGCTTGGTGTGGGGATCTAGGTGAAGGAGGTTGAGTAGCGACTGCCTGGGAGATGGCTGTTGGTAGTTCTGTGCCTGGTGTCTGCCTCCCCGTCCTGGGGTAAGGGGCAGAGAGAAGGACTTGTCTTATGTAGGGTGTGGTCAGCCTTGGGGCCTTACCTACCCAGTTCTGCGATATTTCTTGCCCTGTTCCCCCTGGAATGTGCAGTGATCCAGCTGAGAATATGCTTTGAGGAGGAGGGATGAGGCCTTAATCTGGGAGGCCTCCCAGGATTCCAGGACCATCCCCCATCCCAGGCATCCCAGACGAGGACTGGCTGAGGCTAGGCGCTCTCACGATCCACCTGCCCAGGGAGGGCAGTGGGGGAGAGACAGAAGAGCAAAGCGCATTCTTCCTCAGCTCCACCCACCTGGAGATGAATGTAGCCAGAGAGGAGGAAGGAGGGAAGCTGAAGACGCCGTGGCCCCTAGGCCTTCACTCTGCTAGAGTTGCCACCCAGAGGCTTCAGCCTGACCTCCAGCGGTCCCAAGAACACCTACTAATTCCTCTGCACTCCTTCATGGCTGGGACAGTTACTGGTTCATATGCAAGTAAAGATGATAATTTACTCAACAAATATTTATCGAGCACCTTTTATGTACCAGGCACTATTCTAGGTGCTTAGGATATTCTCATGTTTCTGAGGGATTACAGCCTAGGAGGATTCCACCAATCTTCACTTCTAGCAGGTTTTTTAAACGTGACCCTTGGCTATATTTCCCATCTTCACAGTTCAAGCACCCCAAACCTGCCCTTTCTCCCCTGTAGACTGGCAGGTGGATTGGCTCCCAGGTCATCTTCTCTCCCTCTTTCCCCCACGCCTTTCTCCCTCCACAGGAAACAGATTTTTCAGGGCCTTCCACACCTGCCGCTTTGTCTGTCTCTTTTTTTTTTAAAAGTAATATTTTTTAGAAATACATGTAAAATACCAAGAAATAATATCTGCACCTCTGCCACCTCTCTCTCACCTCTTATTTCATAAAGCTGGCTCTTTATGTTGCTTTACATGCCTTAATATATGTTTTATGGAGATTATACATATTATAGATCTATATATGTAATATATTTGTTTGGATGTCTGATCTTTTCCTACAGTTCCTGCCCAGGCCCGTTTTTCTCTCCCTTATTTTCCATATCATTCCTAGCATATCAAGGCCATACCCCTTGCCTTTTAGATCCAAAGAAGAGGAGAGGAAAGACTTATTTTAAGACAGATCTATTTTATGCTTTTGTTTAAAAAAAGCAAATCTATTTTCAAAATGTGCAATGTCTGAATGGAATTGGCAAGTGAGGTGAGGAGATGGGGCAACTGCCTTTAGGTCCCAACCCTGTGCCCTTCCCTCTGCCACAGTGGCTTCATTCCATCCTATTCCCCAGTCAGGAAAGGGCTGGTCCCCAGAGCTCACCCAGAGAGCATCTTGCCGGGGGCAGGGCATTCCCTCGGAAGTCCTGGCCTAAGGATTTTATTACACTGTCCACTCCTGATGACCCTGTGCAGTTGTCAGGCGTGAATCCTCTGGAAGGAACTGTTTGCAGTTGTATGCACAAAGGAGACCCATGCAGGCATGCACCCCAAATGGGCTGCTAGACTACCCCTCTTCATCAGGCTGCTGGAAAGAGCAGACAGTGTAATGGCAGCCTATGCCAAACAGCGCTAAGGATGTCGGTCTACGAGATGGTGTGAAGCCCAGAGGAGGCGGCTTGGGATCCTCTGGGCCATCCCTGGCCCTTTAGCACAGACACATATAAGTTCCTTGGGCTTGTCACACTCCTTTTCACTCGATCCCTCTTTGGTCTGGGTCACATCTATGACATCCCCCCTCTGCAACCTTTCTCTCTGGGGGCTGTACCAAAGGCATGGTACCTCAGTCTGGCATCCAGACTGCGAAATCAGCCTCTGAGCCGAGGAGGGTCCTACAGACAAGGTGACATCTCAACCTCACCCAAGAAACCCCCAGGACTTTACCCCAGCAGGCTGCCACGGGGGCACCAAACGAAGCCAGCTCAGCCTTCCAAACTGCTCAAGCCTTTGTCAATTATCAAATTGGCCAAAGGGTCTCTGGCCTTGCAAGGATTTGGGCAGGATAGAAGTCTTTGTCTAGATCTGAAATCAAGGGCTTGGGAATCTAGAGCCGAGCTTCTGGCCAGCGTTTGAAGCCTGGCCTCCCAGCTGGGGCGTTTACTGACACCCTGCCACCAGCCTAGAACATCCCGCTCTGAATGAACAGAGCGCAGGTGGGGGTCCAGGGCTAAGTGACCCACCTGGGGACGCTCTGATTATTCATCCAGGGCCTTCTCAACGAGCACATTACCTCCATGATCAATAACCAAGAGGCTGCAATCAAATACTGCTACTGTCACTTTGAAGATTTTCTGAGATCGCAAGTGGCACACTTGCTCTCCGACCTTTGGGAGAGGCATGTTTTTGGGCAGGGCTGGCTATGGCAAGAGGGAACCAGTTCCTTTCTCCTTTAAGCACCCTCTACCTGGCAGCTCTTAAAACTAAGAAAAAATATTATATACACACACACATATATATACACACACACATATATATACACATCTATTTATGCACATATTGGGGCCAATTTGATTTGCTAGTATTAGACAATAAACCATACAAGGAAATTTATGATCTCAGTGTCTTTATTTAGTATAAAAGTGACCTTAGAAGAAGGGTGAAGGTTAGATAGATGGAATCTCTGTCGGGGGCAACCAGCTGTAGCATCCCCTTAGCATCTTTCTAGCCAATGAGCCCCCTCCCCAGGAGGAGGGGACGGCCTGACTGAAACAGGTGAGAGTTTGCTTCCTCCTTTCAGCAGCATTCTTTTTAGATTTAGGTACCGAAGAATTCCAGTGAGTTCTGCATTTGTATCTTGCAAGTTTGTATAAACTCAATACAGGAAATAAAATGAATGTTTTGTACATGTGGTGTGTGTCTCCTACTCTGTGTCTGCCCTCGTGGTGCTTGTGGGCTTGTGGGGTTGGCAGCTTGTGGGGTTGGTAGGAAAGGGGAATGGGGGCTGGGGGATAGGCTGGGCGCAAAACATATGCTCCCTTCCTCCCCTGTGCCTCAGCCTGCCCTTTTGGGCTCTATCCCCAGGAGCTGGGGAAGCAAGGGTATGCTGCCAACACCAGCATCATCATTTCAGTTCAGGTGACCCCAGATCAGGGTTTGTCCCAAGGTTCTGTATAATGGGAGTATCAGATGCTTCAGGCCCTGGCACCTTCCCTTGGTTTGACTCAGACAAAGGACAGGACAGCAGGAGAAGAAAATGAATTCCCAGGCTTTCTTGATTACTACACAATGCGCTATACTGCTGCTTTACGAGAAGGTGCATAATTTGGTGGGAGGTATGACGACACCCCAATTCTCATCCTGCCTCCATCCCTTTGGTTTATTTCTCTTGAAATAAACCAAAGTGTTTAGTGGTTATCAGGTATTGACACTCTGTGTGAAGCGCTTTACCGGCGCTTCTCAATTTGGAATCTTACTGTGGGAAACAAGAGTCGAGAAGCCTGGGAAATTTTGTGGGGTGGGTAGTGGAAGAGAAGAGGTGCAGCCGGGAGACTGGCAGGCTCAGCTGGGCTTCTGCACGTTGTTTGAGGGAGGGATGGCTCAAGAAAAAGCGAGAAAGAGAGATGAGAAAGCAAGCTTCCTAATTCCTAATCTTGCATCGACTTGGCTTTCATGGCTGAAGCTGAATTCCGGACACCTGTTCCCATTTCTAAGGGCTAGTACAGGGGTGGTCATTTTTTAAATTTGACTCTATTTTGGATGTTGTCACATCCCCAGGATGATGTCCTTTGTGAACCCAGGAGAGTTGTGACCACATGTAGGCTCTGGGGGAGGGCCTGCATCAGAGGCTGGGGTAGGGGGGTGTATATTGGAGAACTTGTCACTTTCCGGGGAGCTGAGCCTTTAGCTGCAGCCTCCATCTGAGCCAGAGCCAATGGCAAGGGCTTGGGGAGGAGGTGGAATGTGAGACCACAGAGCACCACAGGGCATCACTGCATCCACCGACAAGGGCTGGCTCCTCCTCTCAAGAGATGATGCCAGCTGGTGCCTGCTCCACCCCCTACCCAGATCAAGCCAGGTTGGGATTTGTAAAAAGGGGGCAGTAGCTGATAAATGTAAATGAAAATGCAACTAGCAGAATGCCCTTTAAGGAGCAGTGCTGTGTAACTGTGTGATCATTTATTTATTCTTGAAGAGAGGCACGACAGGGTCAGGCAGGCAGCCAAGCCTCAGATCCTGCTGCTGCCAGGGAACTGGGGCCACACCACGGCCCCCTCCTCATCCTGAGCCTCACCTCGTTACCGAGATCAATGAGAGAAGGTGGCATGTCATCCTCAACTCCTCCCCCTAGCAACATGCTCCTTGCTAGCTGCAAGAAGATTTGGACAAGTCATTAAATTCTTGAGTCTCGGTTTCCTCGTCTGGAAAATGGGTATGTTAACCACCATCTTATGGAACTTTCAAGAAAGGCAAATGAGAAAATGGATGAAAATCACTTTGAAAACTCAAATTCACTTCCAAATGTGAGTAAGTGGAAGTGGTGATGTTGCAAAGGCTCCCTGGCCACCTGCAGGGGCCTGATGTGGGAAGAGGGAGAAGGTTTTCCAGGACCCCTTCTTTACTAGCTCTATAGCCTTTGCTGGAAGACATCACCAGGGCCTGTGCCGTCCCTGAGGTGTCCCTCCCCTGCCAGTTCTACGCCTCCAGCCCAGGGAGTAACTGCACTACCCCACCCCTTTCTCATCATGGCAGGGTCATGAGACTGCCATGGGTCGAGGACTAGCACCAGCCTTCCAGGGCCTGCATACCCCTTCCCGGGAACGTCCCTATGAAGGTCCCTCTCCAGAAGGGTGAACTGTGGACAGCCCCTCTGCGCTCAGCTCCAGTACCCAGAGAATCAGGCCAGGAGGGCCCAGTATCATGAGTGTTTAATTCTCCTGAGTTCACAGGTGGGTTCCATGGCTGGGGGTGGGGGCAGGGAGGGGCATCCCCAGCTGCTATTTTATACGCCTGTGGGAGTGGTTTAGCACAATTTGAGATGACAGTAGAAGTCTTTCATATAAAGCATATTAACAGTATACTAATAATGTTAATAACAATAGTAATTATTATAACTATACAGTAATAGCAATAACAATGGTTCATTAAGTGCTTACTGTGTGCCAGGTACCTGGTTCTACGCACTTCACATGCATTTACTCACGAGTCCTCATCCTCTGTCAGTCATAGGTACTCTAATTATCCAAGAAGCCGAGGCACAGAAAGGATAAATAAAATGCCCAAGGCTTCATGAAGCTAGGATGAAGCTCTTAACCTACCAGTGATTTCAACGGGGATGATTCTGGCCCCTTGGGGCATTTGGTTGTCTCAATCCTAAGGGTGCAAAACTCTTCCTGGCATTTAGTGACTGCAATGCACAGGACAGATTTCCAAAACCAAGAATTGTCCCATATCCTGCACAACTTTCGAATGTACAGCTGAACTAAACCCACTACCAGTAAAAGTTGGTCATGCTCCAATTGACAGTAATACCAAAAGGTTTTGTAAGCTTTTAAAAATAAGTTTCATGAAAACTCAGAAAGTTAGGAGATGGTTATTATGGAGCAGAAGCTTAAAAGGAATAAAAGACATTGTCTCAAAATTATTGAATAATCTACTCCATGCCTTGTCTGCCCAAAGGATTATAAGATTTCTACTACTATGTATTTGACTGAAAACAGTTCTGGCCGGGCGCGGTGGCTCACGCCTTTAATCCCAGCACTTTGGGAGGCCGAGGCAGGCGATCACGAGGTCAGGAGATCGAGACCATCCTGGCTAACACGGTGACACCCCATCTCTACTAAAAATACAAAAAATTAGCAGGGAGTGGTGGTGGGCGCCTGTAGTCCCAGCTACTCGGGAGGCTGAGGCAGGAGAATGGTGTGAACCCGGGAGGCAGAGCTTGCAGTGAGCAGAGATCGACTCCAGCCTGGGTGACAAAGCGAGACTCTGTCTAAAAAAAAAAAAAAAAAAAGAAAAGAAAAGAAAAACAGAAAACAGATCCAATCAGTAGGTGATACTGAATAAGCAAAGAAATTGACTGAAAATATTTAACAGAAGAGATGTGAGAGAACCAAACATGAAATCAGAGACACTTGAGATGCAGGAGATCTCACTGTGTCTCCTTAATAAAAGTTTTTAGAGTTTATTTCATATTATTGCCATCCTTTATATGTTTAAAGTTTTTTGCAGCCCAAGGATGAACACTTACGTTGTCACAATTACGTGTGGAAATGTTGTGCCCTGTCTTTACAACACTGTCCCAGGTGTCCACATGCAATTGCTCTAAACCATTTTTATCTTCTTTTCTCTTCCCAATCTATCCTCTATGCCCCATTGCCCACTGGAAATATATGATCTCTAAGGCCTTTTAAGATCCCAGAGACTGAATTCTACCTCAACACTGATATGTTTCAAGACAGAGGTCGATGTGTTGTGGTACTCTATGGCGACCCCATTCCATGGGAGCTATTTTGACAATACACACATACATAAGACCCAGTTCCTTTGCATGCGCGTCATACTCCTATATTATCTCCACCTTGTGCTCTCTAATTTGCCCTGCTGTGTCATCCCTATCTCAATTAAGATGCTTTCCCTCTCTTATCATATGCAAGTACATCTGGTCTGTTATTACTCACCTAGCAATTTTTATTTCTAGTGTTCACTTCCTGCTACTCTTTCATTTTCTTGCATGTGTGTGATTTTTGTTTTTGCATAGAATGGCTCGTCTTCTATTTCTCTTAAATTCAAATATATATTATGTGTAGGTGCAAGCAATCTGCCTATTTCATTTATGCCTTCTGGTAAGTCTTGCCTGAGTGTTTATATATTGAAAGACATCATGTTTTATTATAACTTATCCTTTTTTTTGTTTTTTAATTGTGTCAGCTTTCCTTGGTTTTGTTGTTGTTGTTTGGTTTGGTTTTTTGAGACAGGATCTCACTCTCATACCCATGCATGGCTTGATCACAGCTCGTTGCAGCCTCGACCTCCTGGGCTCAAGCAATCCTCCTACCTCAGCCTCCCCAGTAGCTGGGACTACAGGCAGGCACCACCACATCTGGCTAATTTTTTGATTTTTATTTTTGTAGAGACAAGGTCTTACTATGTTGCCTAGGCAGGTCTCAAACTCCTGGGCTCAAGCAATCTTTCTGCCTCAGCCTCCTAAAATGCTGGGATTACAGACATGATGCATTTGGTATGCCAGGCCTATTTGCATTTTTAAATGATGTATGTAGATTAGTCATATCATCTATGAAATTCATTTCTTCATTTCTGGATAGAGGAGACATTGCAAAGTGGATGTTGGCTCTCCTGGCATTGAGAACCATTGCTCTGCGATGGGGAAAAAAGGATGTTAGGAAATAACTGCCCCTCCTTTTGCAGGCCCAAAGGAGGAAAGGACAAATCCATGTCTACACAGCTGGTAGGTGGACTCGAACCAGGCCCCCTGAATTGTCTAGTCCTGCCCCAACCCCAAATTCAGGGCTTTGTCTTCCATAGCTCAACCTCACAGTGAGTCCAAAGCTGGACGACGCTTGGGGAAAGGAGGTCCAAGCCCTTCGTGTCTAACTTCCCCCATGGCGCTTTTGCCATTAATTTAACCAGATGTGGCTCTGCCATTAGGTCAGCAACAGGCTTTGTACTCAGTCGCTCATTGCCTCCCAGCGCCTAGCATGTGTAATAGCAGAGAGTAAAAAGCTTGACTTTCAAGATTAATTTAGTACATTCCCAAAGGGATGCGCGGATGCCAACTCTTCACACACCACGAAACCAAGCAAGAAACCTGAGCACCTCCTAGATCCCAATGCTTCCATATACAATCTAAGTTTCGCGGGGCAGACGAGAGCCCGCAGAACACCGGGTGGTGTGAGGAAAGGGTCAGGAGGACGGTGCCTTCCCCGGCGAGCACGGCAGGTGGAGGGGCATTGCCCTACCGGAAGACGGGAGGAGGGAGTAGGCGACTAGAAGCACCTGCATGGTGTGCGCGGGTGGGGCGGGGGTTGGAGGGGGAGTTAATGATTTGCCATAGGCTCATTTCGCAACTTAACCAAGAGTCAGCTTCCCGTGACCATGTACCAGTTGAGTCCTCCGGGCCACGCTCCACTTGCCCGCTTCCAACCGGAAGGCCCCCCAGGCTGTGTGCGGCATGATCTCCATCACCGAATGGCAGAGTGAGTGGAGGGAGCGGGGCTGCAATGGGCTACCCAGGCCAGGCTCCGTGCCAGTTCTCTCTCTCCCAGCCGGGCAGCTGTCACTGGGAAACCTACAAGCGTGACCTCTGGAGCCAGGGGCTGGGAGCTGCCGTGCTGGCACCCGGGGCAGCAGGCAGGGCGGGGTGTGGCTCCCTGCTCTCCAGAGGGTGGGAGTTGCTCAGGGCCCACAGGTAGCCAGAGTTTGGTGCCCAGGGGACCTGGTAGGTTCCCCAGTCACACTGACCCCTTTCCCATCCCGGGTTGCCACAAAGGTGGACTCAGGAGGCCTCTGCCCATTCAGACATCTTTCCCCACACTATCAAGGTCTGCTGTGGCCCTGGGGGCTTCTTATAAAAAACTGAACTCCACTCCCCTGCCCAAACCACCATACCCTCACTCCTAAACATCCTTCCCCTTCTTTTGGGGGAAGAGGTAGGGAGGAGGTCTTGGAACAGGTCTGGGGCCATGGGAAGAACCGTGACTCTGTGGCCTTCATTTGGGTGAGTTACTTAAAGCCTCTAAGCCTTGGTTTTTCATGTGAGAACTGGTGACAACATTCTTTTGTTCACTCAACAGATTTGTCTCTGCTGTGTGCCCAGCACTGTGTTGGACACAGAGTGTCCAACATTAAATGAAACCAACTCCCTGCTTACATTCTAGAGAGGGGAGACAGGTAATTAACAGAAAGAAGTATGTAGTATATCAGAAGATGTTAAGTCCTCCAGACGAAAATAAAATAAGAGGAGGCTATGGAGTTTGAGGTAGGAGGGGTCGCTATTTTATATAGAGTGGTCGGGGAAGGCTTCACTGAGAAGGTGCCCTTTGTACAGAGATCTGTAGGAAGCGAGGAAGCAAAGCCATGCAGCTCCCTGGAGGGGAAATGTTCAGGAAGCAGGGACAGGCAGTGCAAAGGCCCTGAGGCATTAGCATACTTGGTGTGTTTGAAGAACAACAAGGAGGCGGGTGTACCTGGAGCAAAGTGAGGTGTAGGGAGAATCCTAACAGTTTAGGTCAGGGAGGTCACTGAGGGGTCAGGACACTGGATACTTATAGACCATGGTAATGACCTTGGTTTTATTTACATAAGAAACTATCGGAGGGTTTCGTGCTGTGGTGTGATGCGTTCTGTTTCTACGTTTAAAAGATCACTCTGGGTGCTGGGTTGAGAATAGGCTGTGAAAGTATGAAGGTAGCAGCAGGGAAGCCAGTTGTTTTTTTTTGTTTGTTTGTTTTGTTTTGTTCTGTTTTGTTTTGTTTGAGACAGAGTCTTACTCTGTCGCTCAGAGCTGGAGTGCAGTAGCAGGATCTCTGCTCACCGCAACCTCCGCCTCCTGGGTTCAAACGATTCTCCTGCCTCAGCCTCCCAAGTAGCTGGGGTTACAGGCGCCCACCACCACACCCAGCTAAGTTTTGTATTTTTAGTAGAGATGGAGTTTCACCACTTTGTCCAGGCTGGTCTCGAACTCCTGACCTCTCAAGTGATCCACCCGCCTTGGCCTCCCAAAGTGCTGGGATTACAGGTGTGAGCCACCGTGCCCAGCCGGGAAAGCCAGTCCTGAGTGTGTGAAGGTGGAGGAGACCAAGGTGTTAGCAGGGGATTAGTGGGGTGTGTTCCATGCTGGATCTGCCTTGAGGAAAGTGTTGAGGATTTGCTGATGGATTGGATGTAGGGTGTGAGAGAAAGAGAAGTCAAGAATGCCTTTTATATTTTTTAGCCTGTGCAATGGGAAGGGTTGAGTGGGGGGAAAGCAGGAACTGGGCTTTAGATGTGTTGAGTTGGTTTGTGCTGTTAGACATCCAGGTGAAATGTCAGGTAGGTGGTTGGGTATGTGAGTCTGGAGTTCCAGGTAGAGGCCTGGGCTGGAGACAGAAATGTGGGAATAATCTGCATATTCATAGTCTTTAGGACCACGAGCATCCGAGAGATCACCAAGGGCAGGCACAGTTTCTCACCTCCCCACTACTGACATTTTGGGGCAGGATAATTCTTTGTTGTGGGAGCCTGTCCTGTACATTATAGGATATTAGCAGCATCCCTGGCCTCTACCCACTACATGCCAGTAGCACCCCCACTCCAAGCTGTGACAATAAAAAATGTCTTCAAACATTGCAAAATGTCCCCTGGGAGACAAATCCCCATCCTGCCCCCCACTCCCCCTCCACAATCCCCTCACCCCAGTTGAGAACCATGGACCTCGTGAATAAAAATATAGAGAGAGGTGGGTTGGGTCCTCAGCCCAGTGGCACGCTGACACTTTGTTAAACCAATTAGCCTGCAAGTAAATGTACTCTTGCCAAATACGATAAGCAAGTCCTGTGAGAGAGAGAAATGAGGGAACCAGATTTAGGTCAGGGAACAGAGTGGACCGGCTTTCCCTGAGCAACTGACATTTCAGTTGAGACCTGAACGATGAGGATGCATTGTCAAGTAACAAGTGAAAGGCAGGGTGTTGCAGACCAGGAAACTGCATGTACCAAGGCCCTGAGCCAAAAGAGCTCACATGGAAGCCATGGAGAACAGTGTGGTTGGAGCATGGCAGGCAAGAGTGACAATGGCAGGAGATAAGGTGGACAGGCAGGCCTGGGCCCCACCAGGCAAGGCCTGTGAGCCGCGGTGTGGATGAGAGAGCTCTGCTGCAGTCTCATCTTAGTGGGCAGCCACGCAGGAGTCTAGGCAGTATGCTAACATGATCAGGTTGTATGTTTTGCAAGACCCTTGAGCACTGTGTGGAGAACAACTGGGAGGGCGCAGGAATAAAGCAGGAGGCCAAATGGGGGCTGCTGCAGGAGTCCAGGAAAGAGATGATCGTGGCTGGGAATTAGGTGGTAAGAATGGAAAGAAATGGACAGCTTTCAACATGTATCTTGGGAGAAGAAAAGAAAACTTAGCTGCGAATTTCATGGGGGAAGGGTGGGCTTTTGCCTTAAGTGGTGGAGTGGGCGGTGGTGACATGTTTACTCATTTGAGGACAACCAAGGGAGGCATAAGTTGAAGGAAGGAAGATAAATAACCCAGTCTGGGATTCAAGATTAGCCCAGTTCAAGATGGCTGAGAGAAAACCAGGCAGATATGCCAAGTAAGCAGCTAGATATGAGTTTCAAAGCCCAAAGAGAGGCATGGACTAGAAAGAGAGACATCAATGCCATCAGCATACAAGGGATGTTTACAGACGTTCAGAGGCTGGGTGTGGTGGCTCATGCCTGTAATCTCAGCACTTTGGGAGGCTAAAGTGGGAGGATCGCTTGAGGCCAGGAGTTCAAGACCAGCCTGGGCACACTGCAAAACCCCTGTCTCAACAACAAAAAAATTTAAACCAATTTTTAAAAATTAGCTGGGCATGGTGGCCAGTGCCTGTAGTCCCAGCTACTCAGGAGGCTGAGGTACAAGGATCCCTTGAACCCAGGAGTTCAAGGCTGCAGTGAGCTATGATCGTGCCATTGCACTCCAGCCTGGGCAACAGAGCGAGATCCCAACTTTAAGACAAAATTAAAAACAAAAATAAACACACGGGGATACATGTGGAAATAGAATGAGAAGAGAAGTGAGCTTGGGCACAAGCCCTGTGCAATTCAAATCCCAAGAGGAAGAGAGAGAAGTAGGAGCTGGCAGAGGAGACAGAGAAAGGGCAGTTAGAGCAGTAGGAAGAAAATCAAGAACGTGATGTGCACAAACCAAGAGAAAGGCTGTTTCAACACGGGAGTGGTCAGCTCTAACAGATGACGGCTCACACCTGCCCATTGGATCTGATAACATGGAGGTCATTAATGGCCAAGGCAAGAACATTACCTGTGGAAGTGGACTGGACTGGGTTGGTTAAAGGCACTTTTAATTTTTGTTTTGTTTTGTTTTTGTTTTTTGAGTTGGAGTTTTGCTCTTGTTGCCCAGGCTAGAGTGCAATGGCATGATCTTGGCTCATTGCAACCTCTGCCTCCTGAATCTAATCAAGCGATTCTCCTGCCTCAGCCTCCCAAGTAGCTGAGATTGTAGGTGCCCGCCAACTCACTGGCTAATTTTTTGTATTTTTAGTAGAGACGGGGTTTCACCATGTTGGCCAGGCTGGTCCCGAACTCCTGACCTCAGGTGATCCACCCACCTCGGCGTCCCAAAGTGTTGGGATTATAGGTGTAAACCACCGTGCCCACCCAAAAGTCACTTTTTGGAGCTCGAGACTGAGTTCAAATCCTGTTTCTGCCAGCTGCTGTGTATTCCTGGGCAAGTGACTTAACCTCTGTGTTTCAGTTTTGTTTGTGAAATGGCACTAATAGTAGTACCTATGTCACAGGTAGTTATGAAAATTGAATGTGTTAATATACTTAAAGCATATATGTGCCTAGACTGTGCCTGGCACAGCATGTTCATTATACGATCAATCACTATTGTTAATTTTGAAAAGCGAATGAGGCTCTTTCTCTCCTTATTTCCTTCCTTCCTCTTCCTGGACAATTCAGTCTTAAAGCCATTAGGTTTAACACAGAGAAGGGGGTGCTCAGAGTGGGGTGTTAGAACCCCAGCAGGGTGAGAAGGGTATTCACACTAGGGGTGGCCTGGTGCAAAGTGTCATAGGCAAAGTAGAGTGATGGGCATCCCCTGCAGGGTCAGGGATGGGGTGGTGAAGGCCTGGCAGACACTGCCCTAAGAGTAAAGAAACATTATCAGCGATGGGGCAAGTTGACATCGTGCACCACCTACCAGGATGCAGTGAGAAAAACACAGCATTACATCTTGTGCTATTTCTGCCTAAGATGCATAACCTGAGTCTAGTTGTGAGGAAACATCCGACAAACCCAAATGGAGGGATGGCTACAGAATAAGTGGCCTGAATCTTCAGAAGTATCAAGTTCATGCCAAGGAAAGACCAAGGAGCTGTTCCAGACAGAAGAGTTTAAAGAGACATGATCATTAAATGCCACACAGAATGATGAACTGGAATCTTTTGCTATAAATGATACTACTGGGTGAATGATGAAACTTGAATGGAGTCCGAGGGTTAGAGGATAGTCACATATCAATATTAATTTCCCAATTTTGATGGCTGTATGTTGGCTGTCTAGGAGAACTTTTTGTTTGTTTATTTCAATAGGTTTTGGGGGGAACAGGTGGTTGGTTACATGAAAAAGTTATTTAGTGGTGATTTCTGAGATTTTGGTGCACCCATCACCCAAGCAGTGTACACTGTACCCAATGTGTAGTCTTTTATCCCTCAGCCCCCTCCTACCCTTTCCCATGAGTCCCCAAAGTCTATTGTATCATTCTTATGCCTTTGCATCCTCATAGCTTAGCTCCCACTTATGAGTGAAAACATGATGTTTGCTTTTCCATTCCTGAGTCACTCCACTTAGAATAATGATTTCCAATTCCATCCAGGTTGCTGCAAATGCCATTATTTCATTCCTTTTTGTGGCTGAGTAGTAAGTAGTTCATTAGATAGATAGATAGATTAGATAGATAGATGCACACACACATATATGTGTGTATATATATGTGTGTATATATATGTATATATATGGTTTCATATTTTTGCAATTCTGAACTGTGCTGCTATAAACAGGCACGTGCAAGTATCTTTTTCGTATAATGATTTATTTTCCTCTGGGTAGATACCTAGTAGTGGGATTGCTGGATGAAATGGTAGTTCTACTTTTAGTTCTTTAAGGAATCTCCACACTGTTTTCCATGGTGGTTATTCTAGTTTACATTCCCACCAGCAGTGTAGAAGTGTTCCCTGTTCACCACATCCACGCCAACATTTATTATTTTTTGATTTTTTGATTATGGCCATTCTTGCAGGAGTAAGGTGGTATCACATTGTGGTTTTGATTTGCACTTCCTTGATCATTAGTGATGTTGGGCATTTTGTCATATGTTTGTTGGCTGTTTGTATATCTTCTTTTGAGAATTGTCTATTCATGTCCTTAGTGTCCAGGAGAGGTTTTAAAAATCACACCAAAGCCTTCAGGGGTGATGAGGTATGAGGTGGCAATTACTTTCAAATGGTTCGAGAAAAATATTCTTTGTACTGTACCTGCAACTTTCCTGCACATTTGTGATTGCTTTAAAAAAAGGAAAAGGAAAAGGGGGGAAAAACCAATGATGTTCTGAGAGACTCGCTGCGCAGCCTGAGGCCAGAAGGACTCATCCGCCTGCTCCATGAGCTATTGTTTCCTTGGAGCTGTAGCTGCTTTCTGGAGCAAGAAAGACATTGAATCTGGCTTTTCTTCAAGCTAGCTATGAAATGGGGAGTCGGGGAAGCCTGGCTTGTCTGGATCAGGTGGCTGTGGGCTCTTCTTGGCAGCAGCTTGGGAGTTGCAGAGCGAGGGGCTAAACAAGGGCACCAGTGCAGCCATCAGTGTGCCTTGCCAGGGAGACCTAAAGCTGATCTCTGAGGTCTGGGGAGGTCTCCACTTCTCCCAGGTGGCTCCTGGAGAGCCACGCCTCCCTGAAGTTACCTTGGCTTCCCAGGTTTTTCCGCCGGGTGTAGGCGTGACAGCCCTGGCCGCCTCCAGCAGAGGGCGCGCTGCTCAATCTGTCTGGATCTCGGGGACCGTGCCCGGCAGGCACGCCCGTCACTCCTGGGGACATCTGTATGACATCCCCACTCCTCCGCTCTTTCTGCCATGGTTGCTGCCTGAAAAGAACTTTAGGAGCAACCTCTGACTGGGTAACTTGACTGAAATCGCTAAGCTACTCCAGAAGCAAGAGGCAAAGGCAGGTCTGAAGCTTGTGTGTGAGAAACCCAGTTTCTGACCCTTTTCTGTGGAGTTTTGTGTCCCACTGAGCGCTGAGAGCACTAAGTGTGGCCCATAAAGAAGGCTGCCCCTATCACAGGAAAGTCCTGGAATTGCACCTGCCCTTAAAGAAGAGTGTAGAACAGGTGGAGAAGTGATGACTATGCCAGCCAGCAAATCGCTGCTGCAGAAGAAGGAATAAATAGAATGGACATCACGTGTGAATGTGAGAAACTTATGCTGTTTCTACAAAATGAGTATGAGGCTGTTCTTAAGTGTGTGCAGGATGAACATATAGATAGTTTTGCAAAACAAAATGAAAACCCCATAAAATGTGCACATCGTGTTTCTACACAAATACACCTACTGAGGGGGAGGAAAGGGTGTAGAGTCAGAGCTGAAACCAATGACAGATATTTTTATGGCAGGCATAAGCCAACAACAGATATTTTATAACAAGCATAAAAACCTAAAACACTTTTATCATTTGGGTTAAAGAAAGATGACTGTGGTCTTCCTCCACAATATTCTGACCTACAGGAAATTATCATGGTAATTCAGATAGATGTAACTCTAGATTCTCAATGTGTTGTCTCTGAGGAAGGAAATGTTGACAAAACACAACCTTCCTCGTGACCCATGGGGTGATACTCTGCTGAGCTGTCCCAGCTTCTAAGAGATTTAACTCAGGCCAGCCGGAGGAGGTAGAAGTAGGAAACAAGCCCAAATCAATCACGAAGGCTTGTCAGGAACACAAGGAATCAGCTTTCAGTAGAAAATAGATTCTGGGCAGCTGGGTGATATGTTGAGAGAAATTATGTTACACTGGGTCCCAACAAAATCCAGCTTCTGCCAAAAGTGAGATCCAGTAAGACTGGCATGATACCAGACTATGAGTTGAGCAAGGTTTCAGTCTATAATTGGAATGTTAGATCTCATCATTGTTTTGGTTTTTGTTTGTTTGTTTGTTTTGAGATGGAGTTTTGCTCTTGTTGCCCAGTCTGGAGTGCAGTGGTGTAATCTCGGCTCACTGCAACCTCCACCTCCCGGGGTCAAGCAGTTCTCCTGCCTCAGCCTCCCAAGTAGCTGGGACTAGTAATGCGTGCCACCATGCCCAGCTAATTTTTGTATTTTTAGTTGAGACGAGGTTTCAGCATGTTGGCCAGGCTGGCCTTGAGCTCCTGACCTCACGTGATCCATCCACCTCAGTCTCCCAAAGTGCTGGGATTACAGGTGTGAGCCACTGAGCACCTGGTTTCATCGCTGTATTTTTGATGATTCTTTTAAAGAAGCTCTTTGGCCTTCTTTCTGTATTGGAATTGATCCTAATCCTCTTAAAATCTGCCTAGCAACAGATGAGGGATTAACTACCCAGAAGATGATTGTGTTGTTTCATTTTCTTTCAGGTGTAAATATAACTCAGCCAGTAAATTTAGTCTCGATAATTTTGTTTTTGTTTTTACAGTTCTGCCTCTAAACAACAGAATAATTTCCCCCCACTTTTAACAATTATTTGCAAAAGCATATTAATAATACCAGTTTCATAGAGGTTATGAGAACCAATTCTAACAAGTCCAGCAAAATTTTTGACGAGGGTATTAAGACCGTGAAATGGGGAAAGAACAGTCTTTCCAACAGATAGTGCTGGGAAAACTGGATATCCACATGCAAAAGATGCAGGTGGACCCTTACCTTATACTAGCTGCATAAAGTAACTCAAAACAGATCAAAGGCCTAAAAATAAGAGCTAAAACTATAAAACTCTTAGAAGAAAACATAGGGGAAAACATTACAACACTTTGATAATGATTTCTAAGATATGACTTGAAAAACACAGGCAACAAAAGAAAAAGAAGACATCAATCAGACTACATCAAAATTAAAAATTTCAGTGTGTCAAAGGACACAGTCAACAGAGTGAAAAAGTGACCTACAGAGGGGGAGAAAATATTTGCAAATCATATACCTGATAGTTAATATCCAAAATATATAAAGAACTCCTACAACTCAACAACAAAAGGAACAACCTGTTTAAAAATTAACTAGACAGTTCTCCAAAGAAGATATACATGCAGCTAACAAGCACATGAAAAGATCACTAATCATTAATCATTAGGGAAATGTAAGTCAAAACCACGATGTGATACTACCTTATACCCATTAGCATGGCTGCTATCAAAACAAAACAAAACAAAACAGAAAAAGTATTGGCAAGATGTGGAGAAATTAGAACTCTTGTGTACTGTTGGTGGGAATGTTAAATGGTGCAGTCACAATGGAAAACAAAATGGCAATTCCTCAAAAAATTAAAAATAGAATTACCATGTGATCCAGTATAATTCCATAATCCCACTTTGTGGGGTATATACCCGAAAGGATTGGAAGCAGGGTCTTGAAGAGATATTTTCTTACACTCATATTTATGAGTAACACTATTTACAATAGGTAAGAGATGGATGGAAGCCACCCAGATGTCCATCAACAGATGAACGGATCAACAAAATGCAGGATACAGATAGCAATGGACTATTTATTCTGTCTTAAAAAGGAAGAAAATTCAGACACATGCTACAACATGAAGGAACCTTAAGAACGTTATGATAAGTGAAATAAGACAATCACAAAAAGACAAATATTGTATGATTCCACTTATAGGAGGTTCCCAGAGTAGTCAAAAATTCATAGAGAAAGTAAAATGGTGGTTGTTGGAGGCTGGTGGGAGGGGAATGGGGAGCTACTGTTTAATGAGTGTAGAGTTTCAACTTTGCAAGATGAAGAATTCAGGAGATGCGCTTAATACCACTGAACTGTATATTTTTAAATGGTTAGATGGTAAGTTTCGTTTTATGTGCATTTTGCCACAATTTAAAACTTTAAAAGGTAACAATTTAAAAACGAAGCAACAGAATGAGTTTCCATTTATTGACTATCATTGTGGCAAAGATAAGTAAAATTAACAATTCTGAGTGATGGAGAGGGTTAAGGAAAAAAGGAACTATATATCTGGTTATTGTATAACTCGTCTTGAGGGGAGCGATCTGAAATATGTTTATCAAAATGTCAAAAATGTAGCCCTTGACCAAACGAGGGGGCCTTCATGTCCTGAACTTCTGGGCTATGTTTGCTGGCTCTGAGCGAACTCAGCTTCAAAAAACGCCCTGAGATGCTTACAAACCTTGGGAATGGAGGCTCACTGTCAAACCTTGGGAATGGAGGCTCACTATCAAACCTTGGGAATGGAAGCTCATTGTCAGTGTGGGTCCAACCTCGGCAGAACTGCCCGAAGCCACTGGGTTGAAATGAGAGTTGGCCAAAGAGTGTGTGGCAGGGCCCACAAGGTGCCTGCTGCAGGAGGGAGGGAGGACAATGGGAGCAGGTGCAGGCTTGGGTCTTGGGTGTAGGCCCCAGCTGGGAAGAGGAATGCATTCCTAACTTATGACTTCTGTTTTCCCAATCCAGTGGGAAACGTCACCACCTGAGAGTGGAGACAGGGCAATTCTGAGGAGAAAGGAGATGGTGTGGAGAGTTGCTCAGGCGGGCCAGCCTCTTGAGAAAGGACCAGGAGAGCTGGGTGGTTCTGAGGCTCTTTGGGGCTGGTGGTCCTGAGTTTTCAGTGGCTCCCTTCTGCGCAGTGTGGACTGGGCTCCAGTGGTTCTCAGTTGCACAAGGCAGGAGCAGAGGAGGCAGATGCTATGTTCAGCCCTGATACTGATGTGGATAATGTGGCTTTTGAGGACGAGAGGAGGCTGAGAGTATAAAGTGGTGACGGCAGCACCAGCCTCCACACAGGGCTGCGGTGAGGACAGAATGCCACTGTGTACAGAAGTGACAGCACAGTTCCCAGGTGCTAGACAAAGCTTCAGACCATCCTACCTTCCCCTTCCCATCCCACCATCCCCTGAGAGCACGAAAGCTGAGATTCCTGGATGGAAGTGGAGTCACCCCCACAGAGGGCACCTGTCCTGTGGCAATGGGGGAAGTTTCAGGGTCCCCCATTGGAAGTCAGGGAAGTCAGGCTTTTTGGGGAGCCCCAAAGCCCTTTGCTCCACCACCTCCTTGCCCATTGCAGAGATTGGTGTGGGGATCACCGGTTTCGGCATCTTCTTCATCCTCTTTGGAACACTCCTGTACTTTGATTCCGTGCTCCTGGCCTTTGGAAACGTGAGTCCCCCAGCCCTGTGTCCCCACTCCCCTGCCCCAACCTTTCTGAAGTCTCTATTGCCAGGATAGTCCTGGCAATAAAGACTTAAAGTTTATTTAAGTCTTTAAATAAATCCCTTAAATAAATCCCAAGTTTATTCAGACCATGCTTATCCAGGGGTCAGACATCATCAAGCCTGGGCGGAGGAGGGCACAGGAAATGGACACAGAGCCTGCGGCACCAAGAATCTGAGGACCTGGATTCTCACACCGAGCTCTGTGGGAGACCCTGGGGGTTCTGAGGGGACTCAGACACTGTCCCTGCCATCTGAATCCCACTCTAGGGCTAGAGATATAACATGACATACATGGCTGGGAGGAAGGCAGGGGCCACAGTAAACACATTTAATATGAAACAAGGGGCTTAGTGGAAAGAGGGCACACTAAATTGGAGAAGGGTGGAGAGGAATTTGGAAAGGAAATGGATGTGGAGGTGAATAAAGCACTTCCAGGGGGTTGGAACAGCAGGAGAGAAGGTGTGGGGGAGGAGCGGGGAAGCATGGGATATGCTGGAAGAAAACCAGAGAGTTCAATTTGACGACAGCCTGGGCACTCTTAAGGGATCATTAGGAGCCAAGCTGAAGACAGTGATAGGGTATCCAGGGGAGGGCCTGGAGGGTTATTCTGTAGGCGGTGGAGCCTCTGAAGGTTCTGTGTGACTTTCAGTATGGCTGCCTAACCTACTTAGGCCTCAATCTTCACTTCTCTGGAATAAAAATCCCACCTGATTCCATCTTCCCTAGATGGTATGGTGAGAAACCAAGTCCCATATGAAAAAGTGCTTGGGCTCCAGGGAATTGGGTGGGCAACTAGAAACCATCAAAAGTTTCTCATCCATCCCCCTGCCTCTGTGCAGTCCTGTTCCCAGCCAGCAAGACTTATCAAGGCTCTGGGATTCTGCCACATTGCTAGACGGCCCTCGCTCAGATGGTCTTAAAGAGTTAGCACGTCCTGCCCCTGCCCGCCACCTGGCTCCAGGCCTGTGCCCCCAGCTCCTCAGGGGGCTGGTGGGTTTGCTTCATGCTCTCCTCCCTTCCCTCCAGCTGCTGTTCCTGACGGGCCTCTCCTTCATCATCGGCTTGAGGAAGACCTTTCAGTTCTTCTTCCAACGGCACAAACTCAAGGGAACCAGCTTCTTCCTGGGGGGTGTGGTTGTCATGCTCCTACGCTGGCCCCTCCTGGGTATGTTCCTGGAAACCTACGGATTCTTCAGCCTGTTCAAGTGAGTGCAAATCCCTCTAACCCTGGACAGACCCACCAAAGCATCTGAGTGGCTGAGATCACCCCAGCAGGCAGTGCAGAAGCTGGGACTTTATCCTGCAAGAGATGAGAACCATGGACACTTCGGAAAGGCCCCCTAAAGTAGGCTGAAGGGTACTTTGGAGGGATTAGCCCATCCATCAACAAATATTGATAGAGTGCTGACTGTGTTTCCAGCACTGTGCCTGTGAGCAGGGAGCAGACACGAGGCCTGCCCTCAAATCTAGCCGGAGAGGAAGGGCAGTGAGCTAACATGTTCCAGGCACGCTCATGATCATCATCTTATTTTATCACAACAACCCACTCTAGGATTATCCTCTACTTCACAGATAAGGAAACCAACGCTCAGAGAAGTTGCCCCCACCCCGAGGTCTGAAACTAGTATGTGAAAAAGGTCGCCCTTGACCCAGGGGGCTCTGGCTCCTGACCCCTGTGTCATCCCCTGGCCTGACCTGTGTCAGCCCTGGGCTTGGGAAAAGGCAGGGTGGAACTCAGTCATGATGTGTGGCCACTGTCAGGCCTGTAGGCACTCAGAGGGGAGCCCAGGGTAGTGTCGTAGAGGAAGCAGGACTTGAGAGAAGCCTTGAGGGATGGGTAGAGTCTAAGAGAAGACTGGAGGGTACTGAAGGAAAAGGAAGGAAGGGGTCTCAGAGAAAGTGGGGTTGGGAAGGAAGGCTTCATATGTCTACAGGGTAGTGTGGAGAGAATCGGGGTGGGATGGGGACAGTGGAGACTGGAAGAATGATGGCTTCTGCAATCATGGAAAGGAGTGGGGCTCAGGAATCCCTGGGTTCTCATAGGAGCCCCCGTTTGCTGAATGTAGCCCTGAAACCCCCCGATTAGCCTGAATGGCCTAGGCCTCAGAGACTTCAGGAAGTGTGGCTTTAAATTTTCTCATGCATACCTGCCATCTATTTATTCCACATTCAAATATGTCATTTTATGCCTGGGCGCAGTGGCTCACGCCTGTGATCCCAGCACTTTGGGAGGCCGAGGCAGGCAGATCACTTGAGGTCAGGAATTCGAGACCAGACTAGTCAACATGGTGAAACCCTGTTTCTACTAAAAATACAAAAAAAATTAGCTGGCCTTGGTGGCAAGCGCCTGTAATCCCAGCTACTCAGGAGGCTGAGACACAAGAATCGCTTAAACACAGGGGGCAGAGGTTGCAGTGAGAGAAGATCGCACCATTGCCTCCAGCCTGGGTGGCAGAGCGAGATTCTGTCTCAAAAAAAAAAAAAAAAATATATATATATATATATATATATATGTGTGTGTGTGTGTGTGTGTGTGTGTGTGTGTGTATATATATGTATGTCATTTTCAAACAGTCACTTATTCAAATTGTCAAATATATAATAAGCACCTACTGCATGCCAAATACGGGCCAGGTGTGAGGATGTGGCACTGAATGAGGAGAAAGTTCCTACAGAATTTACAGTTTAGTAGGAAGATCCATAAATAAATTCTGACAACAGTTAGCATTTATGGAGGGCTTAGAAAGTGGAGTAGGACAGCAGCAGATTTGATAGTTGAAACTGAAAGTCAGCCTTGACAAAGACACTGTGCAGTAACACAGAAGGGGCAAACAAATTACAGCTATCAGGGACCTCAGAGTGCAGTGAAACCTTGGGAAACTGAGGCCCACCGTAAGGAAGTGGCTCAGCCAGAATCCATATTTCAAATCTCCCTTCCCATCCGCCACACACTGGGATCCCTTCTCATGCCAGCCTCAGCACCTCCAAGTCCTGTGAGGGGTCACGCATGTGTCCGCAGTCAGGCCTTGGCAGGGTATCTTTGATGAGAGCAGGATTGCCAAAGGCAGGGGTGGCTGTATGCCTGGGGGAGCCAGGGCACCAGTGAGTATAACGGTGAGCACGGCTTCCAACAGCCGCCCATGCCGAGGGCCCAGGACACCCGGGTCAGGTGGATCTCAGGAAGGTAAGAAAACTTTCGGCCAGAAGAGTAATAATCATGACAGTAACAATAATAAAAATAAGCACTTCCTGACCTTTTCTTTGTACATGGCCTTATGATGTAGGCACTGTTATTGTTAGCCACATTTTATGGTTGGAAACTGAGATTCAGAGAAGTTAAGGAATTTGCCCAAGTATATATGGTGCCAGTAAGTGGTAGAGCCAAGATGTGAACCCACAGAGTGTGACCCTAGGGCCTTCATTCTTAATCATGTCACTTGACTGCCTCTCGGAACACAGGAGCGCAGAACCAAGCCTGCCCCTGGTGCACGGAAGCCACAGCTTGAACCTTTTGGTGGACCTCAGCCTCCTGCCCTCTATCCTCCCTTCCTGGGCCATCACTGACTCCTCCCTTCTCCCCTCTGCTCCTAGGGGCTTTTTCCCTGTTGCCTTCGGCTTCCTGGGCAATGTCTGCAACATCCCCTTCCTGGGTGCGGTAAGCAGATGATGCCGGCACGCCCTGGGGAGTGAGGGGGAGCACACAGAGGGGAGCTGGTAAAACTGCTGTCCCAGGGGCAGTGGCCCCTCCCCTGTCTCCCCTCAGACTCCCTAGCCCAGGTTTGGTGCTTTAGGCTCCTCTTCCCCCTACACCTTCTCCATTTGACAAGAGCCCAAGAGGGGAGGGGATCCAGATGCAGTTGTAGCTGAGTGTGGCTGTAGAGGAAGGTAGCTATGAATAGCTTCCTGTTTACAGCCAAAGAAATGAAGATGCGGAGACTCTAGGTGAGTCAGTGGGGACATGCCTGAGATTTCTGGGGATCTGGCTAAGTGTGGGCCCCAGGCATGGAGAGAATGTGTGACAGCCGATGACAGCAGGAAAAGCTGTCCTGTAGGTGACAGATTTTGTCCTCTCTTGGGGATAGACACAGCCAGTGGTAACCAGCCCCTGCCCCTCCTCATCCCTTTCTCTGAAGCACCTGGCAGAATGTGAGCTCTCTGAGGAGCCCAGGGAGACCCTACAGCCAGCACCCCACTACAACCGCCAGCTGGACACAGCCCCTGCAGCCCCTCTCATATCTGTGCCTGGCACAGCTCCTGGCTCTCAAGGCCAGCTCTGTAATAACTAGATATTGCATCTGCTCTCTACCCTTTGTCTGGAGTAATGATTCTTGGCTCCCACAGCTGTTCCGGAGACTTCAAGGCACTAGCTCAATGGTCTGAACAACAGAGATGAGCTCCTTGAACTTGGATCATTGGTTGAGGGGGCTGGAGAGAGAATGGGAACCACCCCCTCAGTCCCCCGCACTGACTCACTCCCGGTCATATCTGGACCTCCCCAAGTCCAGAAGGAAGGATGGAGCTGAGCAACTGACGTCAAATCCCCAAGTCGACTCAAGAGGCTGCCAGGAAGCAGAGACGCAGAGCCCCAAGGAGATTGGGCTGGGGCTGGCATCACACCCTCACTATATATTTACAAGAGGAAAAGTGAAGATTAAATTCCCAAGCTGTGCGTGTGTCTAGGGCTCAAAGTTGGCGTCTTTGGCCGGGCACGGTGGCTCACACCTATAATTCCAGACCTTTGGGAGGCTGAGGTGGGCAGATCACCTGAGGTCAGGACTTCGAGACCAGCCTGGCCAACATGGTGAAACCCCATCTCTACTAAAAATACAAAAATTAGCCGGGCGTGGTGGCAGGTGCCTGTAGTTCCAGCTACTCAAAAGGCTGAGGCAGGAGGATTGCTTGAACTGGGGAGGTGGAGGTTGAAGTGAGCTGAGATCGCACCACTGCGTTCCAGCCTGGGCAACAGAGCCAGACTCCATCTCAAAAAAAAGTTAGCGTCTTCAGCCCATTAAGTCCACCTCCTGCTTCAGGGCAGGCCAATGTACTTCATCCCCATAGTGAAGTTTTGGTCTATGAGGGTCAGTGCTGTCCTCATAGGCTATCATTTCTGTCCTGGTGTTTAACAGCCCTAATGGGTGTGATAATAATATGTTTGCAAGCCCTGTTAACAGTAAGCACCAGACAAGTGAGGAGTGCTAACCTGCAGACTGCCAGCATGCTTCTCCAGCATTAGGGGAGCACCGGGTCGAGCTTGTGCTGGGAGAGTGTTCTGTCTGAGGGTAGAGACACAGCCCCTGCCTTCAGAGACTCCCAGCCTGAGAGAAGAAACAGTCCCTGCCCTGGAGAGCCCCTTGTCCAAGGGTATAGAGAGTTCCTGCAGGCTCAAGAAAGAGACAAAAGTCACTTGCGATGCATACAGTTAGCAAATATCTATTGAGGGCCCTCTCTGTATGTGCCCAGCAATAGAGTGGGTGCTGAGGGTACAGGGGGAAGGGAGCCTGTCCCTGTCCTCAAAGTGCTGTACCTGAGCAGTCACAAAATGGTATGGTGGTGAGTGCCATGAGACAAAGAAGTGGGGCCCCCAAGCAGGCTGGCTGGATGTACTGCCACCTGGAAGTCCCCTCTCTGTAGCCCTGGCACTTCCCAGGTGTATCCACCTTCTTGAGCTCCCATTTCATCCTCCTTGCTCATAGCTGGCTGCTTACCTAAGGTCTCTGACCATGCCATAGCGTATTCACCTCAAAACCCTGTGCCGAGGAAGTGCTTAGTAACCAAGGAAAGAAGGGAAGCAGGAAGGAAGAAAAAAGGAGAGAATCTCTGCCACCTCCACCCTGCGCCAGTCACAGGGCCCAGTCTAGGAGCCGCCTGGAGACCCACGCTGACCCGGCTTTGAGGAGTCCCTGGGTCAGCCTGTGCCCTTCTCCTCCCCTCTTCCTGTCCTTTTCTACGTCTAATTCAGACTAGGTGTGACGGTGGCTCTTGTCAGAGAGGAAACAAGACATTTCACACTGACACCTCTCCCTGCCCTCCTCAAATAGCCCATTTCCATGTTGTTTGGGGGCAGGATGGGTCCTCTGGGTGGGAAGAGGGTGTGGAGGATGGAAAGAGCCTGTGAGAAGGAGAAAGTCCCGCCTCGGAGGGCTCGGGGGTGGGGTGGGAGGAGAGGCTGCCTCCAGTCACAGAGCCCGGAGGCAGAGGCCTGCCAAGGTGCTGTGCTCTCCAGGAGGGTCTGAGGAGGAGGGAGGGGCGGCAGAGTGGGCCTGTACTTAGAGACGTCACCCTGGGCTTTATAAAAGGAATGTGATCAGGGAGCTGGGGTGAGTGAGCCTGGGAGCCCAGCTACCCACCCTCTGGACGTTCACCCAGCCAGGTGGTCTCATCACCTCAGAGGCTCCGCCAGACTCCCGCCCAGGCCAGGACTGAGGTAAGGTAGGCACACTGCGGCGTCCACCCTCGGGAAGGGGGTCTGCCCTGACCTGGGGATGCTCCAGAGGGGAGCAGGGAATCCGTTCTAAGACGGACAGATGCTTACGGGCAGGCAAAGGCAGGGGAGGGAGACACTGATCTTTCCTGTTTACCGGCCTGGCCAGATTATCCTGGGATGCCTGGGTGAATACAATGAGTTGCACTTTATTTGTGAAGCTAGCACTCTGGGGATCCCGAGGGCTCTCTCTTGCTGTGGCTGGAATTAGAGACCACAGACACTCGGATGGACCTGGGGAACCCCTCAGGTCTCCCGAGAGCAATGGGGCTCCTCTGAGCAGCTCCCCTAAATTACGGATGGCAAACACAAGCCTCACCAAGGGCACCTACCTACCTACCCACTAAGAACTAGGGGCCACCTCATTCCAAAAGCTTTCCAACCATGCCTGGAATTTCTCTGTTACTCACTGGATACAAGCCCCCCAGGGTGGAGGGAATCACGAAAATTGTCTACAGCAGGTTGGCCACTCATGGCCCCTTTCCAGATAATTCATTTCTACCACATATATCAAGTGCCCTGATGGGCTGGGCAGTGAACGAAGAGTTGAGGGAATCTGTGTGTATGTGTGTGTGTGTGTGTGTGTGTGTGTATGATGTGTGTGTATGGGTGTATGTGTATATGTGTGTGATGTGTGTGTGCGCATGTGTGGTGTGTGTGGTGTATGTGTGTGTATGATGTGTGTGTATGGGTATATGTGTGTATATGTGTGTGATGTGTGTGTGCATGTGTGGTGTGTGGTGTGTGTGTGTATGATGTGTGTGTATGGGTGTATATCTGTGTATTGTGTATGTGCATGTGCAGTATGTGTGGGGTGTGTGTGTATGATGTGTATGTATGGATGTATGTGTGTATATACGTGTGTGTATGATGTGTGTATGGGTGTATGTGTGTATATTGTGTGGTGTGCGTGCACGTGTGTAGTGTGTATAATGTGTGTGTATGGTTGTATGTGTGTATGTGTGTATGTGTGTGTGTGATGTGTGTGTATAGGTGTATGTGTATATGTGTGTGGTGTGTGTGCGTGTGTGGTGTGTGTGGTGTGTGTATGTTTGGGTATAGGTGTGTATATGTGTGTGGTGTGTGTGGTGTATGTGTGTCTATGATGTGTGTATATGGGTGTATGCATGTAAATGTGTGTGATGTGTGTGCACGTGTGTGGTGTGTGTGGTGTGTGTGTATGATGTGTGTGTATGGGTATATGTGTGTATATGTGTGTGGTGTATGTGTGCATGTGTGGTGTGCGTGGTGTATGTGTGTGTATGATGTGTGTGTATGGGTGTATGCATGTATATGTATGTGGTGTGTGTGTATGATGTGAGTATGGGTGTATGTGTGTATATGTGTGTGGTGTGTGTGTGTAGTGTGTGTATGTGTGTATATGGGTGTATGCATGTATATGTATGTGGTGTGTGTACAAGTGTGGTGTGTGTGGTGTGTGTGTATGATGTGAGTATGGGTGTATGCGTGTATATGTGTGTGGCGTGTGTGTGTGTAGTGTGTGTATGATGTGTGTATATGGGTGTATGCATGTATATGTATGTGGTGTGTGTGCATGTGTGGTGTGTGTGGTGTGTGTGTATGATGTGAGTATGGGTGTATGCATGTATATGTGTGTGGGGTGTGTGTGTATGATTTGTGTGTATGGGTATATGCATGTATGTGTGTGTGGTGTGTGTGGTGTGTGGTGTGTGTGGTGTGTGGTGTGTGTGCTGTATGTGTGTGGTGTGTGTGTGTGTGTATGTGTGCCAGGGTCAGGCAGAGTTCTCCCATGGCGCACATGGTAAGTGCATCCACGATGGGAAGGAGGCACTCCGGGGGGGAAAGGGGAGCAGGAAGAAAGAGCACCACCCTCCAACCACACAAGCCCACTGCCCTCCTTCCTCGCCCACCACCCTGCTTCTGCACAGAGAACCAGAATGCTCCATCTGAAATATACATCTACACACATTCCTGTCTGGCTCAGATCCCTCCAGGATGAAGCCCCCGCAGGGCCCCTTCCCCAACCTTGTCACTTGCTTTCTCTCCATGCAAAGCTCCACCCTCTTGTCTAGCTAGAGGGCCTGAAGTTCCCTTTCCACCCAGCCCCTGCCCCTGCTCCAGCACCTTAGCACCGTGCCTGGAACACTTTCTATAAACCTTTCAGCGATTCATGCTCAGAAACAGCTCAGGTGCCACCCCCTGCCAAAAATCTGCCTGGACCCCCTAGGTCAGGTTCCCCTGGACTCCCATATCCCCTTGTGGATTCACATGCATCCAGTGTGTCATTTACAGTGTTATTTTGAAACGGTCTGCTGATGAGTCAATTTCTCATACTAGACTTGAGATCCTGGGGGCAGCAACTCCGTCTTAGCACACCTGTGCACCCCTAGCACCTAGCACAGCACCAGCACTTAGTCAGTGCTCAAGGAGTGATTTTCAAATCAACCCAGACCCTGTGCATCCACGGTCTGAAATGCTTTTACACTATTCTCTCCAATTAATTAATCCTACCTCTACTCCATGCCCCAGCTCTGGGCCTTAAGGCAAATGCAAGAAAGTTGTGGTCTGGGTTTCAACTTGTCACAGAATCAAAATCTGCAAGGATAAGTAAACTTCTGAGCAGGCAGCTGGTGGCCAATCTGATCCAGGGTTCTTATTTTATAGATGGACCAATGAGGTCTGGAGATGGGGGTGACTTGCTCACATTTCACAGGGAATGAAAGCAGAGCTGGGGCAAGATTCAAGTACTCCTGATTCCATTTCAGGGTTCTTACTCTTTACTCCATGCCTGAGTCCTGCATGGTGAGGAATGGGGGGTGGAGGTGGGGGTGCAAGAGCAGAGAGATGCATGGGCCTGAGCCACCATTAGAAGCTGATGGGCACAAATGGTTCTCATCCCCCAGTCCCCCTTCCCCTGGGAGAGTGGCTCCAGGCTGTGAGTGGGGCCAGGACAATCTTTTTGCTCAGCTGGCAGTGCTCCTGCTCCCCAGCCTTTTGTCTTTAATCATGTTTGTTGGACAGTCTCAAAGTGTCTGGTGACTTTTTCAAAAAGAAATTAGACTTGGGAGCTGGAAGAGGTGGGGCAGGACGTGTGGGGGGTCAGTGGGGCAGAGCAAGGCAGGGTGATGGGAAATGGTGTGAGGATCAAGGCACATGGCTCCCATCTCAGCAGCCAAAACGATGAGGCCAATTCAATTCATAGCCTCTCGGAGTTCACGAAGAATAGACTTTGGAGATAATTGACCTGATAAATCAAGGAAAGGTTTTTCTTTTCCCTGAATGATAGGGCAGTAAGACAATTTAATGACCCTCTTCAAAGCTGTGAAGGGCTATGAGAGAGAGCAAGATGATTGCCTCTTTCTTTCTTTTTCTTTAGAAAAGAAAAAGAATTAAGTTTCTCTTACAGCAGGAGAGAACGAGGTCAGATTCAGGCATATGGATGGGGAGAGTGGAACACAGAAAGTTGTGGATTTGTGCAGAACCCACCATGGAAGGAAGAAGTGCCTGCTGCCAGGCTCCAGAGAGAATGTTGGAACCTCAAAGTCCCCCACTCAGTGCCCTGAAGTCCTTGCCCTACTTCACCCCTCCCCAGTCACTCCTATACACAGCATCTCACCCCACCTTTCTCCAACGTTCCTCTCAAGCAACCCTGAGATTCAGAATCCTGGCCATTCTCTGACCTGAGCAGTCCTGCCCCTTCCACCAAACTGGGTCTTTCCTTTTTTCCTTACTTTACTGGCCTCATCTCCTCCAGGAAGCCCTTCCTGATGACCCTCACCTAGCATGAATTCAGCTTTAACTCCACTGTGCAAAGAGTCTCAATCCCATTTCACTGATATATTTGTTTAGACTCATCCCTCTACTGGGAGCCTCCCAAGGCAAGAACTTTCCCCTCTCTTGGAGGACTGTCCCTTTTGCACTGGGCTCTACCCTCAGCACCCAGCCCAGATCCCGTGCCTGACCTAGTCTTTGTTCCCTCTCTCTGTCTCAGCCTCAAGACATTTCTAGGACCTGCCTCTTCTCACCAAGATGAACTCACTGGTTTCTTGGCAGCTACTGCTTTTCCTCTGTGCCACCCACTTTGGGGAGCCATTAGAAAAGGTGGCCTCTGTGGAGAATTCTAGACCCACAGGTATGTATCCTCTGGGGAAAGAAGTGGGAGGGAGCAAGTGGGTTGTTGCAAAATGAGCTTTCCCGTATTTTCCAGCTAGTCGACTGGTGTGAGTTTAACATTGCATTTGGTGGAAATCTAAGCCTGGCACATGTGCAACTCATTGAGGGCTCCCGTTAACCCTGCAAGTGAGGGATGACTTGCCTCTGTGATGGCCTCAGTCCGCCTACCTAGGTTCCAGGGCTTGTTAACCCCTGAGCTCCTTCATGGTTTCCTCACACTGTGTTCTCTGCTCTACGTCAGCAACCTCTCTGTGCCGACGTTAAGAAGGAACTTCATATGCAACCTTCCTTTATCAGTGACCTCAGATTCTTTGTGAAGAATTTGGAATTAAAAAAAAAAAAAAAAAAAAAAAAAAAAAAACTAAACGAAAGGACAGATATTTGATACCTATTAACTTTTGGGGACAATGAACTGTTTCCAGTTCATTGGGGAATGATGAGCTAGAAAATTTGAGACCCACAGAGGTAGACTTCCCCAGAGTCACTCAAACACCGTGGAAACCCAGCAGGTGTCAGAGCTCCCCAGGAGTGTGTCTGGTGAGTGGCACAAGCTAGAATAATACTAGTCCCTAAGTCAGGAGCTGTGGCTTGGCACACTTCCTGGTGTCAGCTTTCTGTGCAAACGAGAACCCATGACTTAGCTTCTCTGGACCTCAGTTCCTCCAGCTATAAAACTTGGGGCATGCCCTCTATACATTTGATGTCATCGTATATGCCCATAAGACCTCCCAGAGCACAGAAGACACGGCCCTGGGTGTTGTTTGCCAAGTGTGTCTCCTGTCTTGGGATCAGGCATTTTTCTGGTTGAAGGAGGCTTCCCCAGACAATAACCCCACACTGCCCAGGGACATAGAGTTGTTGGCTCTTTTTGGCAAAAGGCTTTAGGTGAGGTCACCAACAGCAGCCTGAACAGTGATTTACTGCTGGTCTAGTGTGTGCAACTGGGGAGGAAGCCATCCTCCTCCTATCTCAGCCAGGCCCCGAGCAAGGGTGGAGGGACCTCACAGGCGACAGCCATTAACTCTGGACCAGGTCCACACTCCTCTTTTCCAGAGTGTGCCAGGGCATGGAGGAGCGGGACTCAAAGCCAACTCCCGCCCTAGCACATCCATTCACACCCATTCACACACCAGACCTCGTTTCCACTAATCTCTTGCTGCAGTGGGCTGGGGTTATTGTCTACTCAGAGCTAGTTGCCCTATTTTACAGCCAAAAAGTACAGTGAACTTAATGAGCCTTGCATGTGAAGTGCCTTCCAAATTAGCCTTGTTAATCCTCAGAATGAAGGAGAGAAGTTATATCCAGGATGGAGGAAGAGAGCCAGTTAAGGTGACCTAGATAATTTTTGTCTCTCATTGAGTCCTTGTGTAGCTTATTGTGGAGGTGGGGGGGGGTCACAATTCTTATCAAAGACCATTGTTGGAACACAGGTGTGTGGGACCACAATGACTTAGTTCCACTTTCTTGATTTCTGTTACTACACATTTTTAGCTTTTACGTATTTAACAAGCATTTATCGAGACCCTACTATGAGCAAGCCACTGTTTCAAGCACTATGAGAGATACAGAGATGAATTAACATGGCCCCACTGCCCAGGCTGCTCACAGCCAGGAAGGGGCCCAGAGCTGGATGTTCAGCAAATACTTTGGTTTTCTTTATTTCAATGCCCTACCCTGTTTGTTTCCTAAAAGGAAGTAACGTAATATGAAAGTTATTTAAGATAATTCTGGCAAACATTCTAAATCAAAGCTGTGTTGGAAGAGGGAGGCACCTAGGGCCTAATTATCCCAGCTAAGATGATCGTGCTGGTTCCGCATGGCATTTAGCCTTCCAAAAGGTCAAAAGGTCAAGGAAGGAAAAGAAGGATAGGAAGGGATGTGAGGAGGTGTTGCAAAGCCTTCTTTCCCGGACCCTGGCCTCATCTTTCTGTGCTCTCTGTCCTAGGCCAGCAGCTGGAATCCCTGGACCTCCCGGCCCCCTGGGAGCAGAGCCTGCCGTGCACCGAGAGGAAGCCGGCTGCTACTGCCAGGCTGAGCCGTCGGGGGGCTTCGCTGTCCTCGCCCGCTGAGAGCTCCGGGAGCCCCCAGCGGCGCGGCCTGAGCCCCCAGCGGCGCGGCCTGTCCGCCCCCAGCAGCCGCCAGATCCCCGCACCCCAGGGCGCGGTGCTGGTGCAGCGGGAGAAGGACCTGCCGAACTACAACTGGAACTCCTTCGGCCTGCGCTTCGGCAAGCGGGAGGCGGTACCCCCGGGAGCCAAGGCAGAGGCGCTGGGCGGGGCTGAGGGCGCAGGTGCTGGGCAGTGAACTTCAGACCCCAGAGGAGTCAGAGCATGCAGGGTGGGGAGGACGCAGGGCGAAGGGAGGGGGCACTGGACCTTCCAACCCGAGGCAATAAAAGAAATGCATAACTCACCGACGTGTGATCTGTGGCTCATTTTTGCAAAAGCGCTCTGATGAGGCTGTTCCCCTTCTGTCCTCATTGGATGGTTAGCTGGTTTCAAGAGGCCTCTGGTGTCATTAAGGTCAGTGCTTCTAATACTAGATGTAATGAAGGAACAGGCGGTTAGTTCTCCAATCCATTGTAGATTGGTACTTTAAAAAAAATTTAAATGGATCACTGACACCCTGAAAAATTTAAAAACAACAAAAGAAGACCAAATTGGATGCTGCTGGAATGTGTCAGCGATATCAAATTTCTATAAAAATTTCTGGAGATGTCCTCAGAATGCCTAGACTTACCTCCCTGAGGATGGGTAACATTTTGCAGAGGGGCATGGCTCACTGCCCACACTTTGAGTAGTACTGGGGGATAAGGGTGGCATGGAGGAGATGGACTGATTAAGTACCTTTCCCTTTCCCATGGAAGCTGGACAGCTTGATTTGGAAGATGATGCCAATCACTGCCCTGTCCATTAAAACTTAAATATTACCCAAGCCCCACAGTCAGACCTCTGCTGGGGTCTTGGATGCGAGGGGCATCCACAGTGGACCAGCCACTCACTCTTCCCCCTCCCCTCCAGGGAGCCAGGTTGGGTCTTTACACATATTGCTTTTCTTCACCCTCATAACTACCCAGGGTGATGGGCATGTATTAGCCCAATCTTTACAGGTAGAACCCTGAAGTCAAGAAGGATAAACCACTCACTCCAGGCACATCAGCAATGAGCTCCAAGCCTAATAGGTCTCCTGATGCCAGAGCCCGTTTTCCCCACTGACATGTCATGCCTCTCTGCCATGGCAGGGTTTCCATCTGAGTCAGCCAGGTGCCGATCAAGAAAGGGTAGCCTGCCTCATGGGGACTTACTTGGGGGTGCAATCGCTGGGGAGTAGAAATTGTGGTCAGAAGAAGTAGAGCTCGTCAGTGGGAAAACCCCAGGAAATCCACCCTCCTGCTGACAAGAAAACACAGCACTGCTTAACAGCCTCGGGGTACCCCTATCCTGCACAGTCTAGGATGAAAACGTTCTTTCCCAGAGAGATCATAGGACCCATCCCCATACAGTGAAGTGCCACCGTGTTCCACCCATTACGGAAACTGCGACTCCACAGGATGGAGGCAGAGTTGTGTTGCTATGGCAATGAGATAGGCTGTCATGGGAACATGACAACCTGCTCCCCCATCTCTATCCTTGAAACAGCTCTCCAGGATCTCTCAAATTATCGACACTGCTGTGAGCTAAATCATCACACATCATGACAGCATGATGTTGATATTTAGAAGGGCTTTTTATACCCAAACACTCCAGGGTGTGTCTCTGTACCTCTAGGAGAGGAATCATCAACTCAGCACCTATTCTATTAAGCATGTTGTTCACCTAACCCCTGGAAACAATCCTTTATCTGATGACGGGTAGGAAGAAGCTGATGGTTTCCCGGAAATCAGGCTGCTCTTAGCCAGCCTAATTTTTACAAAACTTCCTGTGACCCCATTTACCCTTCCTCACAAGCTTAAGCTCGGGCAGATGGGAGGGGTGCCTGTGCCACTTCAAATGCAGGCGAGTGAGATGTGTTCTCTGGCATGAGAAGCTGGCCTGTGTGTAAGAGGGCATGTATGAGGGGGTTCAATATGAGAAATTGCACGCATGTTCATATGCACATGCCTGTGTGACCTTGTGTATGGTGTGGGTTCCTCTAACCATCTTCCAGTCCTCATCAGCACTGCTGTAACCCAAGGATCCCCCAAGATCTCTCGTCTAGATGACCAGAGGCCCCGTTTCAGCAGACAGCTGGAAGGGAGTTGAATGCCCGTCCCATGCTTCTAGCAGCCTTAACTGCTACCTTTGAGACTCTGGGCTTTGCAGTTCTTGGCCTTGTGTCTTGGGAAAAGATGGTGAGTCTCTGTGGAACAAAAGGGATTTCTGATTTCCCGTGGCTCCCATGAGCCTGCTCTCCAGATGGAAGGGAAGGAGAGGGGAAGATTGGAGGCTGTGAAGAGCCCCAGGGATTCCCTTCCCTCCCTCCGGCCTTTCTGGGTGGGCTCAGAGAGTGGGGCACCAGAGCCTAAACACTTGGAGGTAGGGCTGCCTACAGGCACTCAAACCTACTTCTTCCTGGGGTCTCTGGACAGTGCCCAAAGGGGAGAAATCAGCAGGGCCCGGGCATCCCTTGTGAGTGGAAGTGGGAGGATCACTTCCCAGGCTCCACCCCTTTTGTAAGTCATTTACAATGGATGTGGGCTAGGAATTAGGGGGCATGAGTGAGAGGGATGCAGGGAGATTTCTGCCTCTAGTATCGTTCTTATCACATTCACAAGCCATTTTTGAGTACCTGCAGCATGCCAAGCACAGGCCTACCTCATTTCATCCTCACAACTGCACGAGGTGGGAGTACTATCCCCATTGTATAGAAGAGAAAACTGAGGCTTGAAGAGGTTAAGTGCTGTGCTCAAGTAGTTGTAAAGTCATAGAGCCAAGAGTCAGACTCCCACATTCTCATTGCAAACACCATAAGCTTCCTACACAGTGCAGCCTTTCCTTCTTCTGTAGACCCCACCCCACTTAAGAAAGCACTGCCAGGTAGCAGACCCAACTCTTTTTCTGAATGATATGTCTTGGGAAGCGGTCTGGCAGGCAATGTCACTCTAGCCAACCCATCTGCAGCGCCCTCTCTACAACACTAGTGACAATACAGACAAGTCACCAGTTCCCCCGGCAGGTCTCCTCTTCTCAGACCTCATGCCAGGGGTCAGGCATCTACTTTTGCCCCTGCCTGCCTTCCTCTGCCAGCAGCTTCCCCGGTCTAGAATTGGTCACAGGGAGGGGAGGGATGTCAGTTCCAAAGAGTGTGCCCTTCCTCACCTTCTGTGCCTTCTTCCATTTTTCCATCTTCCATTTTAAAAGACATCAGAACCCATCATGGTTTCTTGCTTGGTGCAGAGTGGGGAGCCTGGGGACAGGGCTTGCCTTTGGTTACTGGGGAAGCCGAGACACAGCAAACAGCTCCCCACTTTCATCACCTTCTCAGGTTTTGCTTTCTTATGATTCTTCTAATATCTACCCAATAATCTTTACAATTAACCCTGCAGCATATTATCTTCATAAAATGTTTTTGAGTACCACTTTGGACACATCTGTGTTTGCTCACTCCCTAAGCCCCTTAAAAGACAGCAAAGGAAGAAGAACGGTATAAACTCTCAAGGGCAAAGAGAAGGGAGAGGAAACCAGAGCAGATGAGAAATGTCAACAAGATTTTGAAGATGGAAATTGTACGGAGGGCTTGGCAGAGAGCAAAGGAAGCTACAACCTGAAGCCAGCAAAGGGGGTTACCGAGAGGACATGACTGATTTCTGCCCAAGGCCAAGCCTCAGCATGTGGAAGTGTTTGGTAGGGATGATACCTGGACTGAAAACAGGGAGATTGGTTAAAAATCTGCACATGGAGGAGTTAGATTTCCCGAGTCCCTTCCCGCAGCCAACACAACCAGGCTACTCCGCCAGGAAGAGGCCAGACGCTTCCTCTCTCAAGGACTGCAGTGGAGACGCTCCAGTCACGGGGAGAGCAAGCACAATCAGGATGAGGATAAAGAGTGGCTGAAGGTTAGGCGCAGTGGCTCATGCCTGTAATCCCAACACTCTGGGAGGCCGAGGTGAGTGGATCGCTTGAGGTCAGGAGTTTGAGACCAGCCTGGCCAACATGGTGATACGCAGTCTCTACTAAAAATACAAAAATTAACTGGGTATGGTGGTGTGCTCCTGTAATCCCAGTTACTCAGGAAGCTGAGGCATAAGAATTGCTTGAACCTGGGAGGCGGAAGCTGCAGTGAACCAAGATTGTACCACTGCAGTCTAGGCTGGGTAACAGAGTAAGACTCTGTCTCAAAAAAAAAAAGAGAGAGTGGTTGAAAAGCCGGACTGTGTGACAGTCTCTCTGGGTAAGCCCCCTCCCTCGCTTTGTGCCGGGAATGCAGACAGCAAGGTATATATTCCCAAGGCGGGAGACCAAAGACCCCAAAGAAAAGACCTTCAGATGCTGACATTGGAGGGTGCTCTAGAAAAAAGCCAGCTTGGAGCCTCCATCTAGAGTAGGGTGCACCTGCCCATGAGTTCTGCCTATGCACCCTGAGTTTCTAGGCCCCTCCAACTGCTTCCATCTTAACCATGAATGAAGTCAAGGAGTCACAGGAGTTTGAATAAAACTTTAAGTTGGAAGAGTAGACCAAACACACAATACAGAGGAAACAGCCTTTCTGCAGAAAACAGATACAATTTTTTCTGTGTGGTTAAAAAAAAAAAAATCTTCCCATATTTCCAAGTGTGGTGCTTTACACCTGTAATCCCAGCAATTTGGGAGGCCAAAGAGGAAGGATACCTTGAAATTAGGAGTTCAAGACCAGTCTGAACAACATAGAGAGACCCCCGTCTCTACAAAAAATAAAATAAATCAGTTAGGCGAGCACCCTATAATCCCAGCTACTCAGAAGGCTGAGGTGGGAGGATCACTTGAGCCTGGGAGGTCAAGGCTGTGGTGAGCCATGATCACACCACTGCACTGCATCCCAGGTGACAAAGAAGACCCTGTCTCGAAGGAAAAAAAAGGCCAGGTGTGGTGACTCACATCTGTAATCCCAGCACTTTGGAAGGCTGAGGCAGGGGGAATCTCTTGAGCTCAGGAGTTTGAGACCAGCCTAGGCAACATAAGGAGACCTCGTTTCTTAAACAAAATGGGCTGGTCATGGTGGCTCACGCCTAATCCCTGCACTTTGGGAGGCCGAGGCGGATGCATCTGAGGTTGGAGTTCAAGACCAGCCTGACCAATACGATGAAAGCGTGTCTCTACTAAAAAATACGAAAATTAGCCAGGCGTGTTGGGGCACACCTGTAGTCTCAGCTACTCAGGACGCAGGAGAATTGCTTGAACCTGGGAGGCGGAGGCTGAAGTGAGCCGAGATCACGCCACTGCACTCCAGCCTGAGGAACAGAGCAAGACTCTGTCTCAAAAAAAAAAAAAAAAAAAAGAAAAGAAAAGAAAAGAAAAACAAACAAAACAAAACTATAAGATCCCTGAAGGTATAAAAGAAAATTTTGCATCCATAAGACAAGTAATGGATGCAATAAAAACAGAATTTATCAGAGAATCAGAAAGGCCTTTGGAAGTTAAAAATATGAGATCAAAATTTTTTAAAAGAAATAAAAGAATTGAAACACAAAGTTAAGGAAATCTCCTAGAAAGTAGAACAAAAAGAAATCAAGCAGACGTGGTGGTAGGCTCTTTTAGTCCCAGCTACTCAAGAGACTGAGGCAGGAGGATCACGTGAGCCCAGGAGTTTGAGGCTGCAGTGAGCCATGATCACACTACTGCACTCCAGCCTGGGTGACAGAATGAGACTCTTTCTCAAAAAAAAAAAAAAAAAAAAAAAAAAAAGAAAGAAAAAGAAAAAAAAAATCAAGAGATAAAACATAAGAAAAGTAGAAAAACAAACAAAGTTGCAACATCCTACTTATATGAGTTTCAAGAAAAGAGAAAAATGGAAGGGAAGAAATGATCAATTAATGCAGGATGATTTGCCAGAATGGAAGGACATGAATTTCCAAATTGAAAGGGCTCACTGAGTGCCCAGCTCATGAAAAAAAAAAAAAAAGAGCCAGGCCAGGCATAAGGAAAAGGCAGTGGAAGCCCCTTGGGATGAAACCATGGAAGGAGCTGAGAATCAGAACTGCATCAGACTCATTCAGGTAAGAAGATATGGTCAGGCACAGTGGCTCACGCCTCTAATCCCAGCACTTTGGGAGGCTAAGGCGGGCGGATCACTTGAGGTCAAGAGTTCAAGACCAGCCTGGCCAACATGGTGAAACTATCTCTACTAAAAATACAAAAAATCAGCCGGGCATGGTGGGTGCCTGTAATCCCAGCTACTCTGGAGGCTGAGGCAGGAGAATCATTTGAACCTGGGAGGCAGAGGTTGCAGTGGAAAAACAACTTCCAATATCAGAGTTCCAACTTGGAATTCTTTTCACATTGAACTATCAAGAATAAGGTCCAAATGGGGAACATTTTAGACATGTCAGGACTAGAAGTGTTTACTCTCATGCACTCTTTCTCAGGGAGCTTTGGAAACTCTATTTAAACAAACATGTAAACTGAGAAAGAGGAATTCCCAGGCACCAGCACACAGCGATGTAGCAGAGAGAGGTCCCCAAGCAACAAAGCAGAGCTCCCTGGAAAAAATTCCACTGGGCCATAAATTGGGTGTTGGACCAAGTGGGAAGGGGTTTGGAGCATCTGAGCCGAATACATAAGGTCAGGCTGGGCGCAGTGGCTCACGCCTGTAATCCTAGCACTTTGGGAGGCCAAGGCGGGCAGACTGCTTGAACCCAGGAGTTTGAGACCAGCCTGGGCGACATAGTGAAACCCTGTCTCTACGGAGAAAAAAAAAAAAAAAAAAAAAAAAAAGCTGGGCATGGTGCTGCACACCTGTAGTTCCAGCTACTCAGGAGGCTGAGGTGGGAGGATTGCTTGAGCCCGGGGTGACTGAGGTTGCAGTGAGCCACTATTGCACCACTGCTGTCCAGCCTGGGCAATAGGGTGAGACCCTGTCGTAAAAACAAATAAATAAAAAAGTTCATAGAAAAACAAGAAATAGGAGAGGAAAGGCAATGCTAAACAATGAAAATAAAAAATACACAAGAAAGGAAATTAAGCCATAATACACAGTGAACAATAATTATTTATTGTAAATACTGAGGTTGTTTTTGTTTTTGTTTTTGTTTTTACTTACCAGACTGTCCAAAACTTCAGTCTTGCCTTTTCCACCTTCAGAATTAGGAAGCTGAATGTTATCAATGGTGACTTCACAAGGGATGCTGTCATCTTCAGCCTCAGATTCTGAACTGTCCACTTTTGAATCCGACTGGTTCATCTCAAACAAGGCCACATCCATTTGTATGACTTTTCTAAGCAAACCATCAATATTTTCAATATTGAAGCAACCAGGTGGTGAACCCGTCATTTATTTTCTCAGCTTTTCATGTGCCTGGGCCATCTGTGGGAGACAGGTCTGTCCTTGGTCCACTAACGGACTCCTCTGTATCTGGACTGGTTGGAGAGTGGAGTTCTTTCTAGAATCAGGCTGGGAGTCGATGAACAACCTGTCTGATATACCTCCTCGGCTGTTGTTCCCTACTGTCAGCCACTCCTTAGGCACCAAGACTCCCTCTGTAGCCGTCCTGGGTGGACACACAGAGCTTGAGCTGGCCTGGGGCCTGTGGTGACCTCTATGCCTCCTGCACACCCAGGCCCGGAGGCAGGAAAGACCTGAGTTTTGATTTTGTCAAAAACCAAGGGGCGGAATAGGAGAGAAATTATCATCGATCACAAAAGAAGAATAATAAAAATGTGTAAAATTTTGGCCAGGCATGGTGGCTCACGCCTGTAGTTCCCAGCACTTTGGGAGGCCGAGGTGGGCGGATCACCTGAGGTCAGGAGTTCAAGACCAGCCTGGTCAACATGGTGAAACCCTGTCTCTACTAAAAATACAAAAATTAGCTGGGTGTGGTAGTGGGTACCTGTAATCCTCGCTACTCCAGAGGCTGAGGCAGGAGAATCACTTGAACCCGGAAGGCAAAGGTTGCAGTGAGCCAAGATCGTGCCACTGCACTCCAACAGAGCGAGACTCCATCTCAAGAAAAATAAATAAATAATAAAAATAAAAGTATATGCATCACCTTTAGGAATATGAATGACCAGCCGGGCGCGGTGGCTCAAGCCTGTAATCCCAGCACTTTGGGAGGCTGAGACGGGAGGATCACGAGGTCAGGAAATTGAGACCGTCCTGGCTAACATGGTGCAACCCCGTCTCTACTTAAAAAAAAATACAAAAAATCTAGCCGGGCGTGGTGGCGGGCGCCTGTAGTCCCAGCTGCTCGGGAGGCTGAGGCAGGAGAATGGCATAAACCTGGGAGGCGGAGCTTGCAGTGAGCTGAGATCTGGCCACTGCACTGCAGCCTGGGTGACAGAGTGAGACTCCGTCCCAAAAAAAAAAAAAAAAACAAAAGGAATATGAATGACCAACTATAGCAGAATAGTCCACAGAGTTAACAGTCTTACCTTGGAGAAGCCAGGCTGGGGGCTTGGGGAGGGGATGGGATTGGAGATTGCTGGTTTTCATTATAAGCCTTTCAGTTGTACTCATTTTTAAAACCACAGCATATTTTTTTCTGATTAAAAAATATTAAGTTCAGCCTGGCCAACATGGTGAAACTCTGCCTCTACTAAAAAATATAAAAATTAGCTGGGCATGGTGGCTTGTGCCTGTAATCACAGCTACTCCAGAGGCTGAGGCAGGAGAATCATTTGAACCCAGGAGGTGGAGGTTGCAGAGCTGAGATCACACCACTGCACTCCAGCCTGGGTGACAGAGTGAGATTCTGTCTGAAGAAGATGAAGAAGAAGAAGGAGAAGGAAAAGGAGAAGGAGAAGGAAGGAGAAGGAGAAGGAGAAGGAGAAGGAGAAGGAGAAGGAGAAGGAGAAGGAGGAGGACGAGGAGGAGGAGGAGACAAAAGAGGAAGGAAGGAGGAGAAAGGGGGGAAGGAAGGATGGGAGAGGCAGGTGGGCAGGCAGGGAGAGAGTAAGAGAGAGGTCTATTTTCTGGGAAATGTATTCTTGAGGTGCTGACAAAGAAGTTTTGCTTGCCCAAACTTTAGTTATGCCTTTCAAATCTTCTGCTAGGTTTATCTGGGCACTTCCTTGTAAAATCCAGTTTTAGCAAAGAGCCCTGCTAAGTCAATTTAGCAAATAATCCCCATCCTCAATATCTGATCACCCTGGATATCTGACCAGGTTCCTCAGCCTGCACCATGGCCCAGGTTATGTCTGATCACCCTGGCCTGTCTGCAGCAGGAATCCTGTTAGATGGGTTTAGCCAGAATGCCCCCATGCCCCTGATGTTTCATCTTAGTAATTTTCATCCACTGACCCCATCCTGCTCCTTGGCTTTACATTTTCACTCGCCCATGCTGTATTTGGAGATGAGCCCAACTTCTCTCCCCAACTGCAAGACCCTGTTTCAGTGGTACCTGTACCTATCTCGAAAGTCCTGAGTAAAGTCTGCCTTACTGTGCTTTAATAAGTCGCACTGGATAATTTTGCTTTAATAGTACAACCCCTGTCCCTAACAGCCATCCTACATCCCAGCTATGCTTCTGCTGGTGACACCCAGCACAAGAACCCCTAGCGCTATCCTATCAGAATTACTACCCCTCCGTCACCCCTACACACACACACACACACACTCCACTGCTGTGCTGCCAAACCCTCCTCTGGAAAAGGAACCTTCCAGCTTAACCTTGTTTGATAACAAAACAGACTCCTGGTGCCACCAAGGAAAAGCAGTTTCTATGTTTCTAGCTTTCATGCCTCAGGGTGTTGATATCTGGTTCCACCACACTGGGTGCATCTCATTTTAGGAACACCCTTCGCTCAGGCTATCCCACCAAGCCCCAGCCCCCTTACCAATCCTCTCCTGCCCCAGGCCCCTGCAGATCCCAAGACCTGTGTAACATGCCTTCAATTTTCCTGGGTCACCACTTAAACAGGCCTCAGGTTGGGATCATCCAACCCCGTGGCTGAATACCTGTTCCTTTAAGGTTCCCAGAACAAACAACTAAGGATGCTTGGTTCTCCTCACCTGTACCCCTACCCCACCTCCATCCCAAGGTTCTTCTGTTCCTGCCCATCCCTTGCCCAGAGCTCTCTGAGTAATTATCCCTTCCGGAGAGTCCGCCCACACAAGGCAGCCCTGGATGGTTACAAAACTCCATTCTAGGTCTTTCTTTCTTCTCAAGGCCCCAGCTGCTCATCTCTACTAGTGGAGTTCAGTGCCCCATCTGATCGGAAAATTTCTCCAGAGCCAGCTGGGGTTCTCCAGAGATGAGGAGTGAAGCGTGATGTGGGAGGAGGACAGGTGGAAGAGAGACATCGCCATGGTTGATCTCACCACCTGCTTGCTCATTTGCTTTTTTTAGTTTTGAGACAAGGTCTTGCTGTGTCACCCAGTTGGAATGCAGAGGCCCAGCCACAACTCACTGCCACCTCGAACTCTCGGGCTCAAGCCATCTTCCCTCCTCAGCCTCCTAAGTAGCTGGGACTACAAGTGTGTGTCCACATGCCAGGATAATTTTTAAAAAATATTTTTAGACACAGGGGCTCTCTATGTCACCCAAGGTGGCCTTGAACTGGCCTCACGCAATTCTCCCACCTTGGCTTCCTGAGTAACTGAGATTGCAGGCCTGAGCCACCATACCCAGCCCCCTTTGCTTGTTAATGAATAGAAGCAGGACTGGCCAAGAGATGATTAGTTCCCAAACACTAAGCCTCAGTGAGTCCAATTTCTACCTCTTTATCACCACCCCCTGGGCAGGGGCCATAATTATAGTTTTTTTTGAGACAAGGTCTTGCTGTCTCAAAAAATAATTTAGTTTTTAGTAGAAAAACTCATAAGTTAGTTTTTCTACTAAACTGCTGATACCAAGAATAAATCCATGCGTTTTCACAGCAGCACAAACCAGACTCTTCATGCTACCCAGTCCTCCCTCCCTCCACCCTTGACCTCCCCTGACCACTCTAGCCTTGATCTCAACACCTGAATCTCCCTGGGCTCATTATCATGGAGGAGAGTAGGATTTGGGGTTTTTAAGAAAAAACCCTGAGCACCACTTATGTCCTGAGAGATTTCCAGAGGTTGTGGGATCTGAAGAAAGATGAGAGGGCTGGGATCTGACTGGATTTATGCTTCCCCTTCCTGGTTCTCACGTCCCAGCTCTGCCCTGCTGGGAAAGGGCTGGGGCAATATGACCCTTCCCTCTACCCCCACCCGCTCCACTTCCCTGAGCGAGAGGTGACGCAGCCCAGGGCTTCTGTGTATAGCATCCTGGCGAGTCTTTGTGAGAAGAACTGGACCCCGAGCAGAAGGGGGTCAAAAGATGACCTGATAAGTGTCCTCATACTCTCTCTTTTCCATCCCCAGCCTGGGACACTGGAAGGCCCAAGTTCAGAGGGAAGGAGAGGCTCTCCTGGCAGCTCCACCTTCCCTTCTGCATTTTCCCCTACCCGTGCAGCAGAAATGGGAGAGCGACAGATCAGGCCACCTGGCAGTCAGGACACACCAGAGCAGGACAGGCACAGAGTCAGCCCAGCCCTGTCCATGGCAGGGAGCTCCCGGACAGTTGAGCACCTGGGCAGGACTATCCCCAGGTAGGGGAGTTCACTGCCTCAGAGGACACTTGCCTTGTTGGACAGTGTGAACCGCTGGATAGTTCCTCCTTAGAATGGAACTCAGATTCTCCCCATCCCACCACTTCTCACAGGCCTCAGATCTGCATTGTGGGCACAGAAAATAGGGCTGGTTCTGATTCCTTCAAGGGCCACATATGGTGACTTCTCTCTTCCAACTAAGCTTCTCCAGGGCCCTTGGCCAACCTTCAGGACATGGTTGCAGGCCCCTTGCCTGTCCAGGCTCCAGACCATGCACAGTTGTGCTTAGCTGTGTTGCCCATTTTCTGATCTCAGGATCTCCGCTCCAGCTGTTCCCCTCCCAGGCTGTGCGCTGGGGTGGAAACCAGGAGAAATAAGACAGAGGCTGTTATTTTGGACCCTGTTACCCTCTTAGAAGTTGATTTCCTTGCCTGCCCTGTGGTCTCTGCAAATCTTGTCTGCAACTTGCCTGCAGCCTCACGGTGAATTAGCAGAGTCATTGTTCCACCTCTCTCTCCTGGTGAGGTTATTCATGCTTCGTATTCTCACTTGTATGCACTGCTGGGCTCAGGACCACATGGCGGTCATGGTGCTGCATACATGGCGGGAGGCAGGGGATAGATGTGGGAGTGAGGACATGTTTGGTTGGAGAGTGCTGGGTCTCCAGGGGGCCTAGATCTGCTGGCAGCTCAGGGCTTCACATTGCCTGCTCTGGACCTCCTGGCTCTGTCTTTGCTGTTGAAGAGTCCTGAATCTTAACCAAAAATAGGTGTGAGGGTTCTGCTACACTGTACTGTGTGTCTAAACTATACTAGACGTGGGGCTTAGGAAAGCTCCCCTTTCCCCATAAAAAAGCTCTATGGGGTTGGATCACTCTCTACAGATTCTTCTTTTGAATCTCATTGGCTCTGCCGGTTGTTCCCGACACCTACAGCCACAGAGAAGAAGTCACAAAGTGAAGCCCTCAGCTTGTCCTTCTCTCAGCTCTCGGCAGCCTCAGTGGCCTCATCTGAACGGTGCAGATGATAGCTGCCACTTCACAGGGCTGCCTAGAGAACAAAATCCAGTATTAAAAGCACCTCATAGCACATTATAGATGCTCAAGAAAGTTGGCTGGTGTTACTCATATTCTGCTGCAGCCCCTAGGCTGACCCCATCTCTGACAGTCCCCCAACTTGTTCTCTCCCTGCTCCTTGCTCCCTTTCCTCTAGGGTTTGCTGAGAGCAAAGGGAGAGAAAGGGTGGATGGTCAGTCACCCTTGCTGGCTATGACAGGTTGCAGTCATGGTGGGAAAGGAGACAGCATTACTGTTAAGCACTCTCCTGAGATTCATGATGGACCCTCCTCCAGCAATGCAGGGGCCCTCGAGCTCGAGGTGGAGAGAAGTGAGATTCTGGGGCAGGGCACCCACCCAAGTTCAAGCCCAGCAATTGTACTCATGAGCAACACAGGATATGGTGTAGGAGAGATGCAAGTCTCCACTCTGCCACTTACCATCTGCAAATCATGACACACTGCCTACCCTCCTAGGTCTTGGCTTCCTCCTGTGTTATGGCGAAACCGATCCACTCACCTCCCAGGCTGATGTGGACACTGAGAGAAGACCCTCTTCCCTTCAGGCTCTGCTTTTTTGCCTCGGACCCTCCACGCACTCCCTGCTGTCATTACTGGACTTGCAGGTCCTGCCCTGTCATTTATCAAAGACTTTGGCTCCTGGTTTACAGACTTCCTCCACCCCTTGTCCTCTGCAACCTCCTGGATGACATCACCAACCACGCAGATGGTGACCTGGCCATACTCTGGCCTCTCAGATCCTTGGGGCCCCATTTCCAACGACCTCACCCCTCCTCTACTTCGGTTATCCACAGCCACATCCTGCTTGGGACTTATCACTTATAACCGCTCCCCCTCCAGACTATCTCAAGCATCCCACGCTCAGCCAGCTCATCCTCCAGCTTTGTGATTCAACCGTTCCCACCAGCCCTGCTCACTCTTCTCAATTGCCATGGTCCTCTGCTTTCTTCCAGATTGCCCATTCTGTCCTGTCTTGACTTCTCTCCTCTAGCCACCTTACATTCCACAGTTTTTCATTCGATAATAGTTTTTTTTGTTGTTGTTGTTTGTTTTGCTTGTTTGTTTGTTTGTTTGAGACAAGATCTCACTCCATCACCCAGGCTGGAGCACAGTGGCAACAATCAGAGCTCACTGCAGCTTCAACCTCTTGGGCTCAAGCAATCCTCCACCTCAGCCTCCCAAGTAGGTGGGACTACAGGTGGGCACCACCATACCCCAGTTAATTTTTTACTTTTTTGTAGAGACAAGGTCTCACTATGTTGCCCAGGCTGGTCTCAACCTCCCAGGCTCAAGCAATCCTACTGTCTCAGCCTTCCAAAGTGCTGGGATTATAGGCATAAGCCACCGCTCCTGGTCCAATAACATTTTTGCTAAGACCCTAAATTCCTTTGTCCCTCATCTTTGATCACCCTAGCCCTGGATGAAGCCAGCTATGTACTTTCTCTGCATCTGTATCCAAGAAGCTTAGCACTGTGGTATTGGTAGGGGGAGTCAGAGAACCGGGACAACTGGTTTCCTATAAAGTCATGATCGCCAGTCATTAAATGTCTTTATTCCTCACAGAAATCTCCTTGGCTTCCCTGGCTAGCTTCTTCCCACCTTCCATAATGATTCCAGAGCTTCTCCATTTTTCTCATGCCTCCGAACCCCCTCCCATCCCCAACTCTCAGCAGAGGTCCTTGCTTCCTACTTGTCAGAGAAGATAACAGTCAACAGACAGGCAGTCCCTCAGCTTCCAACGCCAAGCAAATCAACCACCAACACCTGCACACGCCTTGCCTTCCTTCCTCCTGCTGCAGTGGAGAGGCTGCTCCATCCTGCGCTTTCCCACCCTGTGTACTCCTTCCCTCCCAGGAATCCTACTGTGTTAATTAACTCTTCCTCTCAACTGAGTGCTTTCTATGCATTTAGATATACTCAACTCCCTCCCATCATTAGAAAAGAGTGGCAGTGCAGCAGGATAACTAACGAATCGGAGAGACCGAGGAATTGAGGGGGAATTACTTAATTATTTAGGTGCACTGACCCAGTTGGATTAACATCTAAAGGACTGAGCCCCAAACAAGGAGTCAAGCTACCTTTTAAGTATTTCGGCAGGGAGAGGAGGAGGAGAGGGAGGGAGGGAAGGAGGAGGAAAAAAGAGAAAAACTTCTCACCTGGTCCTCATTCTCCTCCAGCTATCACCCTCTTTCCCCTTTTTTACTCCTCCACATTTCAAAATAGCTGCCTACACTATGCTGTCTTCATCTTCTTACTTTCTATCCTAGTCTGTTCAGGCTGCTATGAAAAAATATCATAAACTGGGTAGCTTATAAACCACAGAAACTTATCTCTCACAGTTCCGAAGTCTAAGATGTTCAAGATCAATATTGGCAGATTTGGTGTCTGGTTAGGGCCTTTGTCCTGGTTCATGAATGGCATCTTCTTGCTGTGGTTTACATGGTGGAAGGAGAAAAAAGAGCTCCCCTGGGCCCCTTTTTTAAAGGCATTAATCCCATCAGGACTTAATCACCTCTCCAAAGGCTCATCCTCCTGATACTATTATATTGAGGGTTATAATTTCAACCTATGAATTTTGGGGGACACAAATATTCACATCATAGCACTTCCCATCATTCATCAACCCATCCCGTCCCTGTGTGGACTCCCACACCTCTGAATCACCAAAACAGCTCCCACTGACAGCACCAGTGGCCTGCATGTCTCCATTTTAACCCAAGTCTCCCCTCACCCTGCAGCAGCACCTACCGTGCTCATCATCTCTCCTTAACCAGTCTCTCCCTGCAACTTCAGAGACACCTGCTGCTCTTCTCCTTCCCCTGTGGCCACTCCTTTGGGGTCTCCTCTGCAAATTTCTCCTCTGCTCCTTGTCCATTAAAGCTTAGAGTCCAGGACTTTCTTGCTGCCCACCTTCTTCCTGGTTAATTTCATTCTTACCTGTCGCATTAATCACCAATTGCAAATAACATATCAAACTTTCACCCAGGTTTATTTATGCACCTGCCATTTGATATCACCCCTGAGACATCTCAAAGGAGATCCATACTCAACAGTTCCTCAAACTCATGGTCTCTCCAACCCTCTTCCCCTTCTGAAATCCTGGTTCTCTTCCATTCACTCTATGTACCCAGAGTGCCTCCAAAAACCAATCTCTTCCTCACTCTATATCCAATCTGTCACCAAGTCCTGCAGATTCTATTTCCTAAATTTCTCTCAAATCCATCCAATCTTTCTCATCTTCACCATGCCCACGTACGCTAGTCCAAGCTAGTTCTAGCACCATGACCTCCTAACTGGTATATGCCATGCTACTCTGGACCCATCCCAACTCCTTGCTAGTCCACACTGCAGCTGAAACACATGCAAAACACATCTAATTACATCATTCCCTTCTTCTTCTTCTTCTTCTTCTTCTTCTTCTTCTTCTTCTTCTTCTTCTTCTTCTTCTTCTTCTTCTTCTTCTTTTTTTTGAGACAAAATCTTGCTCTTGTTCCCCAGGCTGGAGTGCAATGGCACAATCTTGGCTCACTGGAACCTCCACCTCCTGGGTTCAAGCAATTCTCCTGCCTCAGCCTCCCGAGTAGCTGGGATTACAGGTGCCTGCCACCATGCCCGGCTAATTTTTGTATTTTTAGTAGAGACGGGGTTTCACCATGTTGGCCAGGCTGGTCTTGAACTCCAGATGTCAGGTGATCCGCCCACCTTGGCCTCCCAAAGTGCTGGGATTACAGGCGTGAGCCACCACGCCTGGCCCATCATTCCTTTCTTAACCTGTCTGCAAAACATCTAATTACATCATTCCCTTCTTAAGGGGTCAACAGCTTCCTGTGGCTCTTATGGTAAACATAGAACTTCCTAACATGGGATGCAAGAACATTTATGGTTTGACACTCAGCTCATTTATGTACTGGGTTCTGGGCCACACAGCCTAAACTTACAGTCTGATTCTGGCCCTTATTGCCAGTGGGACCCTGGGCAAGTTACCTTCTGAATCCTCTTGTGCCTCAATGTCCTCATCTGTAAAATAGTGATATAACGCTACTACCTCATATGGTTATGTGAGAATTAAGTGCATTAAACACCTAGAGTGGTATCTTGCACATAGTAAGTATTTGATGAGTGTTAGCTCTTTCAGTTCCTGCCTCTGGCCACATCTCTCACCCCACTCTCTCTCATCTCTCTGTTCTAGACATGCTGGCTTTTTTGTTTTTATTGACACCATGCTTCCTCTCTCCACAGGGCCTTTGCATGTTCTGTTCCTGCTGGGACTCTATTTATTTGTCTTCAGCTATTCATTGCCAATGCAGCCTTCAGATCACAATGCAAGTATAATTTTGGGGTTGAGGGGGAGCTTCCTGGAGTTCCCTGACTGGCACTAGTCATCAGCGCTATTTTATATTTATGTATGATGATAATAATCTGTCTCTTCCACAAGACTATGGGATCCATAAACAAGAGCAGAAATTGTGTTTATTTTTGTGAGCTTTGTAACTCCAGCATCTAGCAGAGTGCCTCACATTATAATAAAGGCTTCATGAATATTTGCTAGTAAATGAAAGAAGATTGAAAGAGCAGTTTAGGGGTGCTTTGTAAATGTTCATTTAATCTGACAAGGTACCCCTACCATGAAGGATCTAAAAGTATTCCCCTGTCCCCAAGTAATTCCCCCACTCCCAACCACAGTTCCTGAAAAATCACCACTAGGGTCCATCGTTTGGAAAGGGCCTTATTATCTCTGAGGTCAAAACACATTAATTATCCAAAACATTAGCCACAGAGATGAGCTCCTCTCATTTCCTGTACTGCCCACAGCTGGTGTAGAGGGCAACACCCTGGAGGCACAGAACATTAGAATATTAGAGTATCAGAACATGAAGACACCCTTGGGGCCATCCAGCCATCTGTTTCACTTTACAGATTTGGAAACTGAGGTCCAAAGAGGGGAAGGGAGGGATTCAATTTCACACAGCAAATTCGTGGTAGAATGAAGACTAGGATCCAAGTCCCTGACCACCAACCCAGGGCTCTTTGCACTGCCCATTGCAGTTCACTAGTTCATGCATTTAATAAATATTAAGCACCACTGTGGGCAAAAATCATATTCATACATACATAAAGAACTCTGCTGCAAAAGCAGCTAAGTTGGTGCTCTCATAGAAGGGCTTGTAGCCATGCTGTGGAAGCCTACAGCAGAAAGCAGTCAATTCCAGGCTGAGTCAGGGCCTGCTTCATGGAGGAGGGGGTAATGTTTGAAGTGGACCCTAAAAAATAATCAGGGAAAAGCCAGGATAAGCATCTTAGCCTGAATAAATAGCACCCATCCTGGGATTTGGGGACCAGATGTCTGTTTGGGGAGCTGTCCTTGACTGCTTGTAAAGCTACGGGGAAACAGAAATGGGGCAGAGAATCAGGACCTAAAAGGAAGTTAGAGCCAAGCAGAAAGAGGAGAATAAGCTGGAAGATCAGCTGCCCTACCTCTATTTGGCAGAAGCTTTCCAAAACCCGGAAGACTGCCCTTCTCTCCCACCATTAGTAGGTCAACAGAGGATAGACAACCCCTCCTCCCCCAGCTCCCTGCTTCCAGAGGATTATGTAACCAAGTCCAAGCTCACACCACTCACCGCACAACAGCAAAGGCAAAGAAAGCAACCCTATTCAGAAAACCAAGAAGATAGTGGACTAGCATCATAAAGAACCATCTGAAGTCGGCATGAGTTTTAGGCTCCTTTTTACATTAAGGGGAGGGGAAGAGGAAGGGGTTGGGATCAAGAGGTGTTTGATGACCACAGACATCTGGATGCCAGCAAGGGTCTGAGAAGGTTGTAAAAGTTCTTTTTCCTAGGCCAGGTCACAATATTCCTATAAATCTTTAAAATAACATTGTTATTTGTCTGTATTCTTCCTTATCTCCTTGTGGGTTAGTTTGGGGAAAAGAACTGTTATCATTTCTTTAAGTTGAACTGCAAGCTAATCTCCTATAATTAGCTGGTCTATGTACAGAGCTAAGCAGAAGCTTTTAACCTAAAGGATATTACCCCTGGAGTTCAGAGGCAAAATGGAGTCAGTCATGCTAAGCCTCCCTCCACTATTTCAATTTCCCCATTGTTAAAGGTTCATCCCACAGTCTTGTGGGACTGGGGACAATGGGACATCATCTCACCTGGCTACTTCCTGTCAAACAGGGTCTACAAGGGGTGACTATGGAATGAAACCATTTGACCTGGCTAAGGAAATATTTCATAGTGCCATTTTTAGGAACAATGATCATGGGCATTTCCCTTTTTGCTTTGATAGTTTTAGTGAGACTTGCACAATCTTTGTTTACACAGTAGATAATAAGTTTTACTAGAATGTAGGCCACCATGACTAAAAGAAGAACATCAAGGCTGAATTTAAGAATGCCTCCCAAGGTTAATAGAATTACACTAGGAATCCAGGAGAATAGGTCTGTAAAGCAGTCTCTGTAAGTGCCCCCAGATTAAGCCTGCTTTGGTGTTCTAAGGTTTGTTAAAGCCAGGTAGCCTGTTGTCTAATTGTATCAATATGGGGCTATAGAGGAGGAATTAAGCTAGCAGCAGGTGGCTAGGGATGCCATTTGGTAAGTAGAAAGTAGGCTTGCAGGCTTGTGGGTTCTTCTTATTGCTTTGCATGTAGTGTCTAATGAGGGGCTGCGTAAGAAAGAATCATGGGGCCTCTGGGTATGGAGTTATGAATTGGATCCTATGTGTGATTTGAAAAACCAGATTCCATAAATCTAATGCCCAAGAGGCTACATGACTAAAATCATGTGTACAGGAACAACTATAGGATCAGAGTGGTCACATACTGAGCAAGGTTTAAGATGACAAATCCGGCAGTGTGATATGCTAGTGAAAGAGGCAATAGACTGAGAAATCCTAACTGAAAAGTTGTCTTGCCAAGGAAACAAAAATCCCTAAAGGACATGCAAGACACATAGAGGGTACATTTTCATTTTACTTATCTTTTGGTGAAAGAGTAGCTTTCGGTCTTTTAAGTGCTCACAAGCCCACTGTTTTCTGGTTTCTGGGTTAGTGGGGTGTCTTCTGGTGGTGCTGCCTTGACCTGAGTATAATGTGCACATGGCTTTACTCCAGCAAGTTTAACTGAGGAATGTGTGTTCACGAGCAGCTCAAAAACCCTTGTCCACTTGGCAGCAAATTGGTGTTCAGGTCCTTGTTCTTTCCAGGTATTTGGGAGGACCCAATTTCCCAGTTGAAAAGGATGTAGGACCACATCTGTTGGATGAGTGGTCCTGCTAGAAGCAAACTCACGAACAGAAGTTAGTATAGTGCCTAGAGTCTTAACATTTGGTAATTGCCAAATCTCTTAAAACATCAGTTGGTTCTCCCACCATGACGGAAACCTAGAATGGGCTACCAGATAATATTTCAAAAGGGCTCAATTTGAACCAACTTGAGGGAGCCACTCAAATCCACAACAGCAAACAGCCACATCTTATCCCAAGTCAAACATTTCTTGATATATTTTGGCAATGCTTCTTTTTAGAGTATGGTTCATCTTTTCTGTTTTTCCCATGGATTGTAGTCTCCAAGATGATAATCTAAAGGTTTCAGGAAGAGTCAAGTCACAACACCCCCTCCTGTAGCCATCATAGACAGTCTTCTTTGATAAAGGTAGGCGGGTATTAACTACAGCATATGTGGCCCCTGTATCAATAAGAAAGTCAGTAAGTCTGTTCCCCACTGTCAATTTTACCCAGGGCTCCTGGGACTATGACAGCAGTTGGCTAAGCATACATATTCAATGTATGTATGTTACAGGAGAAGCTACAAATATTTATGAAGGTGATCCTGACACATGCATATTGTACAAACATGCATGTTACATATGACCCATGTTTGCCTTGAGGTGAAAACATAACATTTAAATGTACTACAATTAGGCCCTGTACATCAAATCAGAACACAAAGGCATGAAAATGCACAATCTCTATAACCAGCCAGAACCAGTTCATGGCCAGCAGTCTTCTTATCAGGAGAAAATTAGTGAAATCAGTCTTTCGTTTAATCAAAGCTATAGTTTGGCTGGTGGAACTGGGGTTCAGTTAGTCAGCATGTATGAACTGGATGAGTTGCAATTGTTTTAATATTGTTTGTCTTAAGGCCAGTGCTTGCTTGGCTGCTAGAGAAAAAGAGAAACCTTGTGTCGTTGAGAATATAACTTATTCTTTAAGTGTAGTGATGCATGACTTAACTCTTGCCTGGCATGGCCTCAGGTCCTGTTTATAATTTGGTATTTTATTGCCACAAAATTTCAGTTATGTCAGTCTTATGACCTCTATTTTAACATTCGTGTTGATTAGTTGTTGTATCTAAACCACAAAAGGGAGAGGGTATAATGAGGTGTCTCTGACTTCTCATCACATTATACCTGAAGACTAAGTTTTTAAGGTTTGTCTGGGGTCCCCTTAGCCAAGAGGGGGGTCATTCTGTCAGTGGGGGGCTTAAGATTGTATTTTTAGTTGACATGCTCCCATTTGGCCAAGATATACCAACAGCAGCATAAATGGCCAAACTTTTATTTGTTCCACATTGTTGCTGGGGGTGTTGTGGCTACCTGCCCCAGGTCCATCATATCCCTTGATAGGATCCCTGTGGCCAAGGAACTCAAAGCCAAAAGACTTGTATTCAATTAAATGTTTTAGGCCAGATGGTAATGGAAGTGGGCAAGCATTCATTAACCCTTAAAACCTTTTAAATAACGTAAGAGCCAAAACCAAAAGCCAAATAGCAAAGTTACAAAACTGACCTTTCTATAAGTTCTGTGTGTTGAGCCATCAGCTGTTTAGGCATCTGTGTACCTATATTTGGAGGGTCTGAACTAATTCTACTCCTTAAAAGCAAAATTAGTACATCAAAAAGTGTTTTGTGCCTACCTCTCCCATGATAGTCCTTGGGCCCAGAGGGATTGAATAGTTTTTTAAATCCTGGAGATACTAGGTACACAGAGAAAGGTAAACCCAATTTCTATAAGCTATAAATAGCTCAAAAAGAAAAAAGGCAGGCCAGGCACAGTGGCTCATGCCTGTAATCCCAGTACTTTGGGAGGCCAAGGCGGGTGGATCATGAGGTCAGGAGATCAAGACCATCCTTGCTAACACGGTGAAACCCTGTCTCTACTAAAAATACAAAAAATTAGCCAGGCATGGTGGCACATGCCTGTAGTCCCAGCTACTCGGGAGACTGAGACAGGAGAATGGTGTGAACCTGGGAGGTGGAGCTTGCAGTGAGCCGAGATCATGCCACTGTACTGCAGCCTGGGTGACAGAGTGAGACTCCATCCCAAAAAAAAAAAAAAAAAAGGCTTTCTTGACTCTGGAAAACAAAACATGAAGAATTACAACATTTCAAACTTAATTTAGAATTAGATTTTGAGGACATTTATCAAATATGTTAAAGCCTCAAAACATTTGATCAAAACAGAACCACAGGTCTTTGTAAAATAAGTTATTCATTTCACAAAAGTAATAATCCAAAGACTTTAATAGCAATACAGAAAGTTACATGAATATAAAAACTTAACCTTTCTAAAGTTCAGTTTTCCTAAGTAATCAAAAATCTGATGAAGATAACATAAGAATTAGGAATTATCTTGAGAAAATGTAAAATCTTTCCCTTTTTTTTTTTTTTTTTTTTGGGACAGGGTCTCACTCTGTCATCCAGGTGGAAGTGCAGTGGCACAATCATAACTCACTACAGCCTTGAACTCCTGGACTCAAGTGATCCTCCTGCCTCAGCCTCCCCAGTAGCTAAGACTACAGGCACGTACCACCACAAACAGCTAATTTTTCTTTCAGAGATGGGGTCTTGCTATGTTGCCCAGGCTGGTCTTGAATGAGCTTCAAGTGAGCCTCCTACCTCATCCTCCCAAAGCACTAGGATTACAGGCATGAGTCACTGCTGCCCAGCCTAAAATAATTGTTTTTTAGGCCAGCTATCAAAAACGCAAAGAAAAATTTTCTGTAGTGTGATTGCTTCTCCTTATGGGAAGCCCATTTAGATAACCTGTAACTCAAACCTGATGAAAACAATACTTGAATGTAATCAGACACAGAAAGACTGTTCAAGGCCATGAGTAGCTGAGTCCAAGCTCATATTACTTGCCACACAACAGCCAATAAGTCTAGAGACAAGGTGTTGTGGCAAGGAAAGCTACCTTATTCAGAGAACCAGAAAACCAAGAAGATGGTGGACCATCATCATAAAGAACCATCTGAAGTCAGCACGAATGTTAGGCTGTTTTTTGTATTAAGGGAAGGGGAAGAAGAAGGGGATTGCGATCACGAGGTGACTGATGACCACAGACACCCGGGTGGCAGCAAGGGTCTGAGGAGGTTGTAAAGCTTCCTTTTTCTAGGTCAGGTCACAATGTTCCTATAAATCTTTAACATAACATTGTTATTTGTCTGTATATTTCCTTATCTCCTTGGGGGTTAGTTTGGGGAAAGGAACTGTTACCATCTTTTTAAAGTTGAACTGCAAGCTAAACTCCTATAACTAGCTGGTCTATGTACAGAGTTAAGCAGAAAATTTTAACCTAAAGGATATTACCCCTGGGGGTCAGAGGCAAAATGGAGTCAGTCATGCTAAGTCTCCCTCCACTCTTTTTCTTTTTTGAGATGGAATTTCACTCTTATTGCCCAGGCCGGAGTGCAGTGGCATGATCTCAGCTCACTGCAATCTCCGCCTCCTGGGTTGAAGCAATTCTCTTGCCTCAGCCTCCCAAGTAGCTGAGATTACAGGTGTCCACCACCACACTCAGCTAATTTTTGTAGTTTAGTGGAGATGGGGTTTCACCATGTTGGTCAGGCTGGTCTGGAACTCCTGACCTCAGGTGATCTAACCACCTCAGCCTCCCAAAGTACTGGAACAGGTGTAAGCCACCGTGCCCGGTCCCTCCACTCTTATAATTAAACCAGCTGTTGCGTCTCCTGCCAAGAAACCAATTGTGAAGATTCACCATGTTCTAGACGGGAAAACGGCTGTAGACTGGGAGAGGCCAGTCAGGGACAAAGCCAAAGTTAATATAGAGGATGGAGCTCCTAGGGTATAGGGGTTGGGTCTGGACTAGGGAGCTGGAAACCTAGGTTTTATGCTTGTCCCGGTTTTGACATTGGCCCTGAGCAGTGCTGTTTCTCATCAGCCTCTGCCTGTTCCAGGGGTCACAGGGCCAAGCCAGATAGAGGGTTGCTAGCGTCACTGGACACAAGATTGCTTTCCCACAGCTCCCCTTCCTCCAGCCCCTCTGCTCCACATCCGGAAACCTGGGTACCCTTCACCCACCTAGCTCTGTCCCACAGTGAGATTTATTGCTGGCTGCCCTGCCATCTGCCCCAGGGTAATAAATCAGGGCAGAGCAGAATTGCAATCACCCCAAGCATGGAGTGTATAAAAGGGGAAGGGCTAAGGGAGCCACAGAACCTCAGTGGATCTCAGAGAGAGCCCCAGACTGAGGAAAGGATGGACGGATGGAGAAGAATGCCTCGCTGGGGACTGCTGCTGCTGCTCTGGGGCTCCTGCACCTTCGGTCTCCCGACAGACACCACCACCTTTAAACGGTAATTGGTAACTCAGGCAGAGAAGGGATGGGAGGGGTGCAGGGTTCCCACCTTCCCAACACCCTGACTTTTCCACGTGTGCTGTCATTCAATCCTTACAATCAGCTGGACAGGGAGGTATGGACCTGTTCAGAGAGGTCAGGTGACTTGCCCAATAAATGACACTAGTAGTCAGATCTGGAAGCTGTGTCTTTCGCTTCCTGCCCAGAGCACCATGCTAACTAAGCACTGTAGAGAACTCAGAAGTATTAGGACATGCCCCTTGCCCTTGAGGAGCTCACAGCCTGAATATTAAGAAGTGTATGGGTGGTTGGGCGCTGTGGCTCCTGCCTGTAATCCCAGCCCTTTGGGAGGGTGAGGCAGATCACTTGAGGTCAGGAGTTTGAGACCAGCCTGGCCAACATGGGGAAACCCTGTCTCTACTAAAAATACAAAAATCAGATGGGCGTGGTGGCAGGCACTTGTAATTCCCAGCTACTTGGCAGGCTGAGGCAGGAGAATCGTTTGAGCCTGGGAGGCGGAGGTTGCTGAGCCAAGATCGTGCCACTGCACTCCAGCCTGAGTGACAGAGTGAGACTCCATCTAAGAAAAAAATGGGGGTGGGGGGTGGGGCATGGGTACAGACTGAGCCACTGCACTCCAGCCTGGGTGATAGAGCCAGACCTTATCTAAAAAAGAAAAAAAAAAAAAGGCTGAAGAAGGGGAATAGACAGCATTTGAGAGAAGGCCTCACAGAGAAAGGGGCTTTCAATCTGGGGACAGCAGATGTGACCAGCAGTCCTGAAGGTAGGAAGGCACATTTTAATCACGGTAATACTTGCTAAGCCTATAAAATGCTTAGGGTGTCACAGGATCTTTTCACATGTCTCATCTCAAGTCATGCCCCCAACAACTCAGCATTCCCACTTTGCAGATGAGGACACTGAGGCTCAGGGAGGTGATATGTAAGAGGCTAAGCCTCAACACACACTGGGCCTTTTGCTTCCAAAACTGCTTTCCCTTGCTCTGAGGCTCTCAGAGAGTAACTGCTGGGTTGTGAGCACTGGGTAAGAGGATGGGTACTTCAAAGCAGCTGCACCCCAGGATAAAGGCAGAGGAAAGTAAAAACATCTTCCCCTGCTGTTATCCAAAAGAGAAAAAGAATGGAATTGGGCAAGGGGTGGAGAGGGAATCCAGCTTTTGAAACAGAATTATAGGAATTTTGCTACCTGCTATGTGCAGAGCATCATGTGAGGCACTTGGGACAGCTGAATGAATGAGCTGCTTCTCAAGGTGAACATGTACATATATATGCTCACAATTTACATGTATTGAGCAGTGGGCACATGGTTTCATCTGCACAGTGACTCTGAGGTAGGTACTACCATTAGGCTCATTTTTAGAGGGTTTAATGGAGACTTAGAAGAGGCCCAGAGAGGTTAGGTAGCTTTCTCAGAATCACACAGGTGGTAAGGGGATTCAGGCATGCCCCCTGCAACCACTGTCTTCACCACCATATAGCACCAGTTCCACATGCTGTACAGTGCAGGCTGTGAGACCCAAGGAAAAACAGAGCAGAGGCCCAAGGGAAGGTGAGGCCAGTGTGGGCTGGAGGCCTTGGGGCAAGCTTCTTGGAGGTGGGTGTACATGTTGGGGCTTGGAGGACTAAAGAACCTGGGGGGAAAAGGAAGAGGAGAAGGAAAGGATTTTCTGAAAAGGAAATGGCAAAAAGTAAAAGTCCAAACCATAGGCAGCTGTGAGTAAATAATGGGAAATGCAACCTCTTTGGGGTCAAACCTCTGACCCTCCATTTTCCCATCTGTAACGTGGGAGTAATAAAATCATCCACCTTATGAAAGCAAATAAAATAATGATTGTGAAAATATTTTGGTAACAGTAAACTGAGATAGGAAGATAACAAATCATTTCTGTTACGATACCATGCTGATAGGCATAAAAGTTGCATTCATGTCCATGGGCAAAATGAGAGTAAGTAGAATGCATGGGACGCAGGAAGGATGTAGGAAGGAAAGGGTAGTGTAAGTATAGGAGGACTGGCCGCTGAGAAGAAAGTAGAAGAAAGAAGGAATCTCCCTGTGTATGGGAAAGTCTATTGCAGAGTCAACTTGGGCTTCCATCCTGGGACCTTCCGGTGAACAGCTAGAGACATCTTCCTCTGGGCTTTGGCAAACAGCCTTTACGTCGGGACCCAGGGGGCCCTATATGGGAAATAAGGCCAGTCACATGCTCTGAATCCCTGCTTCAACATTTCTGAGTCACCTTTGTCCCCGTGAGCCTTCATTTTTCTCATCTATAAAATGGATGACAGCTAGCTTGTTGGAGAGCTCTCAGTAGCAACTCAGTAGAGTCAGTTTCCCAGGTCTCTTTCATTCTGCCTCTCAAAGGTGATGGGAAAACATCTGGACAAGAAGCCAAGGGACTGGGACACATCTCTCCAAGGACAAGGTGCATGGTACTCTGAAGATGCTGGCATCTCTCTATGCCCAACCCAGCTCAGGGATCCTCTCCACCACAGCCCTGGTTGGGTGCCTGTCCCCTGGTGTCCTGGAGACCTTGCAGCTGCTGTGGGCATCTGTTGCCACCTAGTGGCCTCCCATGGCACTGTCTCCCCACCGGCCCCTAGTTTTGACAGGGGCACTCCCTGGCATCATCTCTTCAGAGGGAATGTCTGTGCCTATTTCCCGTCTGTCCTCCTGCCAGCTGGAGTTCCTTAAAAGCAGTCATGATCGTTATCTTTCTAGCTCCAGTTTCCAGCACAGTGAGGCACAAAGTAGTTGTTCAGCAGGTGATTATGGAATAAATGAATGAACGGACCAATAAACAAACAGCCTTGTCTAATTAAAATTAGGCAACAGAAGGAAGTCACTTCAGGGTTATTTAATCCGCGGTCAGCTGACTCCTCTAAATTGACTCTTGACAAGAGGTAACTCTTATAAATGCTCCAGAGGCCTTCAGGGACAGAGGTGATTTCCAGGTGGCTGGGCTAACATTAAAGGTGGTTGTACTAAAAGCAGGGATTTGGCCTCAGGGACTCTACCGTTATGGTGGGGGTACAGCACTTTTCTATTTTTGCTTCCTCCACCATGAGCCAGGATCTTCCTCAAGAGGATGCCCTCAATCCGAGAAAGCCTGAAGGAACGAGGTGTGGACATGGCCAGACTTGGTCCCGAGTGGAGCCAGCCCATGAAGAGGCTGGCCCTTGGCAACACCACCTCCTCCGTGATCCTCACCAACTACATGGATGTGAGTGCCTGGCCCAGCCCCTCGCTCCCTCCCTCCCTGTCTCCTTTCCCCCACGGACCTAGGGCTTTCTTTGCCACAAGACTCTCCCTTCCTATGCTGTGTTTGACGAAGGCGCTGAGGAACATTCCCATTTTCTGGTTGGAAAGCCTGAGCACAGAAGACAGGAAAGCACTCAGGGGCCATTCAGGGGCAGGGTTAGGTTTGGAACTCAGCCCAGGCCTTAAGCCAGGTGTCACAGGTGGGTGGGAAGGGGTGTGTGACTCAGGTGGGGGTTTCTGTGACCTGGTCCAGCACAGTCTGACGGCTTCCTGCCCCAGTAGATTCTCAAGGGTCAAGTTCGCATCCTGCTTCATTCTCAATGTTTTGATTTCGCCATTTTGTCTTACTGAGATTCCCACTTTCTGGGATGCCATGGGGCGATGCTAAGCCTCCTACCAGTTCCTGCAGGACAGCAGAAACCCCGAGAGGCTATAGGACCTCACCTGGGCGAAATCTTACCCTGACAGCCAAGAGTGAAGCCAGACAAGACCCCAAGACCCTGAGCCCCTCCAGCCCTCTCTTTTTACCCCCACAGACCCAGTACTATGGCGAGATTGGCATCGGCACCCCACCCCAGACCTTCAAAGTCGTCTTTGACACTGGTTCGTCCAACGTTTGGGTGCCCTCCTCCAAGTGCAGCCGTCTCTACACTGCCTGTGGTGAGATCTAAGACCCACAGTGCCTCTCCCCAATCCCCCTGCCCTACTGTGCATGAGCAATCCTGCCCCACACCTAGCTCCCATCCCTCTTGCCACCAAGGGAGTGCCTTCCTCTCTGCCTCTGTACCCACTGACCCTGACACTTAAGGGAGAGAGGAAGATGTCTCCCATTTTTCTGATATAGCCACCAAGGTTTTTTAAAAAAAAAAAAAAGAAAAGAAAGCTCCAAGAATCCCTGACCACCCAGAAGGCTACTTCCCAGTCTTCCTGAGATTGAGACAGGACTGAATTCTCAAACCCATCCCAGGCACTCGGAACTCTTCCATCCCTAATCTTAATCAACAACCTCTTACTGGGCACTTACTCTGTGCCCAGCATCTTCTCTGGTGTTATCAGTGTTAGTGATTACTTTACATTCCTTCATTTAGGACAAAATTATCGAGGTATGGGCACATTAGGGGGGCCCAAGAAACCCAGTCCTTGATTGATGAAGCACATATTCCAAGCCTCCTGACCCTAGAGTCACTCATCCCTGTACCTAAGCTGAGTCCTAAGCCACACCAGCCATACCCACAATGCACCCTGCCTCTGAGTCCCCCTGTCTGGGCCACTCTTGGACAAACCTAAGCCTCTGTCCCCCTGCCAGTGTATCACAAGCTCTTCGATGCTTCGGATTCCTCCAGCTACAAGCACAATGGAACGGAACTCACCCTCCGCTATTCAACAGGGACAGTCAGTGGCTTTCTGAGCCAGGACATCATCACCGTAAGTGGGGTTGCCCTAGGTCATCTGCTCCCAACCCCTTCTGTCCCCAGGCCTCTCCTGACCCTCCAGGGGTCATACCTGCGGGGAGGTGCACTGCAGCCCACTTGGAGCCTGGGGAGCTGAGGAACACCCTGCTCTGCCACATCTGGCTGTTGCTGCAAAGCAGCAGTACCTATGGGGGAGCAAGCTTGGGCTACGGGCTTAACTGTTGGGTGGTTTATGGACGTTTTTGCATCTGACTTGCACGTAGGGTTGTCGTGAGCCCCATGGCTGCAGTCAAGTAACTTGCCCAAGTTCACCAGCTCTGACTGGGCTACACCCTAGACTAAAATCCAGGGTCAGGGTCAGGCTGAGTTTTAGGGTCAGGCATAGGTTTTAAGGTCACAGTTGAGGTTGACTCTGGGATTCAGGTCAAGTCCTGCTTTTTTTTTTATTTGGCCCATGTCTGACCCTTTCCTCATTCTGGAGTTTCTCAGGCCCTGCTCCATCAGAGTTAGGGGAGGGGCACACATGGGGCCTGACAGAAAATCAGGGTGATTCCTGCCTCCCTCCCTTTTTCTGTGAACTCAGATATAAAGAAGGGAGAAGGGCAAGGTTGGCTGTGCTGAAGAAACCCTCGCCCATGATAAGCGTGGGGGCCAAGACCTAGTCCTGCCGGGCACGAAAGGCGGGCCACTGGGGAGGGGGAGGCGCTCTTGGCAGCTTTCCTTTTGCTGCTTGGCAGGACCACCCTCTCAGCCTCTGCTGTCCAATCCCTGGTCAACTCCAGCTCTCTCTCGGCTCTGTGGCACAGACGTATTGGCATACACATTGGCGTACACAGAGTGTGTGCATGCAGAGTTGAAGAAACACTCTTACCCCAAATTCTGTACCCTGAAGCCTGTGTGGCCCTGGGATCCCTAGTGTGGAAGCCCAGACCAGACTCCAGCTAAGGAGCGGGCAGTGGGCTTGGTCTCCTCTGGTCCTTCCTCCCACAGGTGGGTGGAATCACAGTGACACAGATGTTTGGAGAGGTCACGGAGATGCCTGCCTTACCCTTCATGCTGGCCGAATTTGATGGGGTTGTGGGCATGGGCTTCATTGAACAGGCCATTGGCAGGGTCACCCCTATCTTCGACAACATCCTCTCCCAAGGGGTGCTAAAAGAGGACGTCTTCTCTTTCTACTACAACAGGTGGGGACTGGGACTCCAGGGGCTGAGGTGGGGGGAGAGGAGGGGAGAAGAGCTGGGGAGTGGAAGGAGAGCCTGGGCCAGAATTGTTAAGCGTTTGTGATTAGATGACCGTCAATCAATATCTAGAGCTGTACTAGCCAATGTGGAAGGCACCATTGAAATTTAAATTAATTCAATACAGTTAAGCATCAATTAAGCATTCAACTGGTGGCTCTTAGTTGCACTAGCCACATGTCAAATGTCTGGCAGCCGCGGTGGCTAGTAACTACGGTTTTGGACAGTGCAGATAGAGAACATTCCCAGCTTGGCAGGACATTCTAATGGACAATACCACTCTGGAGCAAGAGGAGATGCAAGGTGGGGATGATGGGAAATAAGGGATTACTGTGACCTGGAGCCCTGCCTGTGAGGGCCATGGCTCCTCCCACACAGAGACAGCCAACTTCAGTCATCCATTAGATCCTTCATTTGTTTGCCCACTCATCAGTTCAGTAAATGCTATGTGCCAAGCACTGTGCGAGGCTCTGGGGGTGCAGCAGTGAACACAGTGAACAAGGCAGAATCTGTACTCCCCTACCCACATAGAGCTTACAGGCTAACAGGGAAGACAAGACATATTCCAATGTAATGAGTGTCACAGGCAGGCAGCGAGTGTGGTGCTGAAAACCATGGATGCTTTTCAATTCTAGGCTGAGCTTATGTGCAGCTCAGCCAGCGTTGGGGAAGCTGTTGTCAGCTCTTGAGCAGGGTTGGGCTCTACTCCAAACTGCTGGACTCAGAAAGATGGCATGAGTTGGAGACAAGAGAGCTGGAGGCAAAAGGGGCCAGGTGCAGTGGCTCATGCCTGTAATCCCAGTACTTCGGGAGGCCAAGGCAAGAGGATCGCTTGAGCCCAGGAGTTAAGGCTGCAGTGAACAGTGATTATGCCACTGCACTCCAGCTTAGGCAACAGAGTGAGATCCAGTCTCAGGAAAAAAAAAAAAAAAAAAAAAAAAAAGTCAAAAGGGTAAGAACATGAGGCCAGTGGCAAAAAGAATAGAGGAGAGGATCAGAGTTCAGAAAAATCTCACAGTAAAACAGAGAGGAGTCTCTGGTGTGGTGACAGAAAGGGAGGCCTTGAGAAAACACCAACTGGTGGCTCTGCAGTCAGGGGTCGCCTTTAGAAGAGCCATTTTAGAGGAGGTGGGGGCAAGGCCAGATGGCAAGCAGTTAAGAGGTGGATGACGTGGGTATCAGGAAGTGGAGGTCATGAGATGTAGGTTGCCCTGGGACATTCAACAGGGAAGGGAATGGGGGGTGGCGTGGGGGGTGAGATCCAGAAGCAGAAAAGGAAGGGTGGGTGTTTTTAAATGCTAGAGGATGCTCAAGTGATGCCTGTAGGTGGAGGAAGAAGCCAATGGAAAGAAAGAGATTAAAAATGTGGAAAGAAGAGGAGCTAAATGGGGGCACTGGAGTTTGAAGGCCATGAAGGAGATGAGGTTCCAGCAGACAGGAAGAAGCCAGGCTCTGCAGAGGAGAGGGCTGGCTTCTTCCTTTATCTTGGGATGGGAAGGAGGGAACATCCAGAGACATCCCGAAGTATTGAGAGAGAGGCAGTAGGGAATTTGTGCTAGCACATACACATACATTCCGAATTTATGAAAACACAAGTAGTTTGCAGTTGCACAAAATAACATATGCACACCTACACACCCATGCATACACGTGCATGTGTGAATTCCAGTACGAATTCTGGACAAACACATCACACACACATGCACGCCCTGGAGACTAGGCCTACAGTAGTCCCTGAGCCAAGCGCAGTGTGGAGGAAAGGAAGGCGAGGGGAATCAGCTCCAGACGGGGCACCAGGAGCCTGGCTCCAGTCCCCCACTTGTTCACTCATGGACTGGGTAACTTCAGGCAAGTGACTTCGCCTCTTAGTGATTCTATTGCCTGAAGGGCAAAGAGAGTAGATAACACCCACCCTGCCAAACAGCAGGGCTGATGAGGCTGGCAGGAAATGAAGCTTCCTTTCTGCTGTCTCTCTTTCTCTGCAGAGATTCCGAGTAAGGAGACAAAACCCCCACATGGCTGTGACCTTCCAGTACTCCCTGAGCACCTGACCCAGAATTCCACATGCCACCGGCCCAAAACTCGCATCAGCAAGCCCAGCCTCCGCTAGATGCCGAAGTTCTCTGTCCCTCCTTCCTGCTCTCTCCATGCCCCCTGCCCACATCCAACAGCCTCCTCAGGGTCCCCTCCCCTGCACCTGCTCAATCAGCAGCAACCCAAGAGTGAGGGGCGTCCATTTGTGTCTTGTTCACATCCACTCACTGTTCTTGTACCTGCTCCTTTTCTGTGACCTCTCTGGGGATGCTTTTTGGGGAACAGCTGGACTACCCTGGAACAACCTCTGGCTGGGCTTGGGGAGGAGAAGAAAGGCAGAGAAGCAGTATGTTCCGCATGCTTCCCAACGACAGCTCTGAGCCTGGCTGTCTGTCCCATATTCCGCTGCCCTAGAGCCCTCTGTCCTGCCTGGCACACTTGTGCAACCTTCCCCGATTGCCTGAGTTGCTGGGTCCCGGAGGTTATGGGTTTCCAAGAGCTTCTGATCTTTCCTTTAGGAATGCCCAGTCGCTGGGAGGACAGATTGTGCTGGGAGGCAGCGACCCCCAGCATTACGAAGGGAATTTCCACTATATCAACCTCATCAAGACTGGCGTCTGGCAGATTCAAATGAAGGGGTCAGAAATCCTCAACCCTCTCTGGGCTCCAAAAATTGCTGATGTCATTGAGGTTGGGGAGGGTGGGAAGGACAGCGTTACCATCCTGCCCTCTTTCCAAATGCAGCCACTTCTTAAGCACAGCCACCATTTGCTCTCTGCCTGCTCTGTCCAGGCTGGGGAACACAGAAGGGAAGGGCCTGGGGAGAAGTGGTGGAGGGCGACAGTACCTTCCCTCCTCCATTCACTGCCTCAACGGGCCACCACTGTGGCCTCCACCCACCCACCCACACTCAGGAAGGACATGCAGCCTGGAGGTGCCCCATCAGCCTTCTGTCTGTCTGTCTGACTGTGGCCTCCCCCAGGGTGTCTGTGGGGTCATCCACCTTGCTCTGTGAAGACGGCTGCCTGGCATTGGTGGACACTGGTGCATCCTACATCTCAGGTTCTACCAGCTCCATAGAGAAGCTCATGGAGGCCTTGGGGGCCAAGAAGAGGCTGTTCGATGTAAGAAGCCAAAGAGGGAAGGTGCTGCGGGTGGGGGGAGCGCCACCTGGTATCGGCTCACAAATCCCCCAGGCAGATGAGGCCATCTCAGGCCTTTGCTTGTTCACCTCACACTCTCCACACGTGTGGCTGGTCACCCATGGGGCGGGGCACTGTGCCCAACCCTCTCCAGCAGAGAGGCCAGGCCACCAACGCAGGACTCCTCGTCTGCTGAGACGTCTTCCATACTCAAGGAGGCTCCCTTTGCCCCCCACCCCAGTATGTCGTGAAGTGTAACGAGGGCCCTACACTCCCTGACATCTCTTTCCACCTGGGAGGCAAAGAATACACGCTCACCAGCGCGGACTATGTATTTCAGGTGAGGTTCGAGTCGGCCCCCTCGGTGGCAGGGAGGAAGGCTGGACACAGACCCTCAAAGGGGGACAGATTACAATGCATAGATCATGTTAGAACTGTAGTTCTCAAACTTGGCTGTGCATGTCACCTGGAGAGCTTTGAAAAATCCTGGTACCTGGGCCACATCCCATACCTATTAAATTAGAACCTCTAGAAGTGGCACCTGGGGTTCAGTTTCCCTAGGTGATTCCAATGTGTGGCCATATTTGAGCATCACTGTGCCTGTTCCCTCATGTCCAGTTTCTCATCAAATACTCCCAATAATCCTATGCTCCTATATTCTTATCCTCTTTTCATAATCAGTAGGCTTAGAGAAGTTGAATAACTTGTCTAGGATCAGAAGCTAAGGCAAACTGTAATCTCCTGAAGGAAGCACGGTGCCTGATGTATTGTTTGCCTGGCATCTAGCACAGGGGCTAAACACAGGAGCGGTGCAGTCCACAATGGGGCAAAATGGCCAAGATGTGAGGGAGGCCCAGTGTGGCTAGGGGAGAGATGGAGGTGAGAAGGGGAATGTTGCTGGAGACAGTTGCTAGGGTCAGGCAAGGTGAAAGGAAAATGGTCATGTGCTGGGTATGGAGAAACTCTCCCCCTTCCTGCCAGGAATCCTACAGTAGTAAAAAGCTGTGCACACTGGCCATCCATGCCATGGATATCCCACCACCCACTGGACCCACCTGGGCCCTGGGCGCCACCTTCATCCGAAAGTTCTACACGGAGTTTGATCGGCGTAACAACCGCATTGGCTTCGCCTTGGCCCACTAAGGCCCCCTGCCGCCCAGGCAGGCCCAGCCTTCAGCCCTGGCCCAGAGCGGGAACACTCTCTGAGATGCCCCTCTGCCTGGGCTTATGCCCTCACATGGAGACACTGGATGTGGAGCTCCTGCTGGATGCGTGCCCTGACCCCTGCACCTGCCCTTCCCTGCTTTGAGGCCAAACAGAATAAAGACTTCATGTTCACAGCCTGTCGCATCCGGGTTCACTAGGGTTTAGAACAGAGGGAGGGGCTGCATGATCATGTGTGGACAGGAATGTGACACGGACAAGCTACACATTCGCCTCACACACAGGTTCTTGCATGCAGGGATGGTGCCATCCATCGGCCATCAACAGGACTCAGGTAGAGCTATTTACACAACCTCGGGTGGGAAGTCTGAAGAGAGCCGGAACCAAGCTCCCTCTAGTCCCTCAGGGACCAAGGCCAATGCTGTGGCAGTAGACTGCGGGTCAGAAAGTTCACCCAGCTCACAGAAGCCAGCTCTGAGTTCAGACTGCTCTGCTGAGCATGTCAGCCCTGTCTCTTGTCCCTGCAAAACTCCCCTCAGCTCTCCTTATCCACTGCAGATGCCCCCGCCCTGCCCCATGTAGCCATTTACACAGGCATTCTAAGGCACTACCACCTAAAATCATAGAACACCAGAGATCCAGGCAATACTTCCACTTTACAGGTGGGGAAACTGAGGCCCAGAGAATGGAAGGCCTCGCCCAAGATTACTTGGTTAAGAATCAAGTAGTGAAGAATGCTGAAAGATAGTGAAGAATCAAGACCAGAACCCAGCCTGTCTGACTTGGGTCCTGGAGGCTTTCCGCCTCATCATAAGCAGTTGGTACTGTCATACGTACAGTGCTTCATGCACGCTGGTACGGGGCCACATGCACAAGCACACAGGTGCACACACACTGCTATCCTCCATCCCATCCACCAGGGACTCCTCAGACTGCAGTCTCTTCTCCCATTCTCACTCCTTGGGCTGCCTTCAGGGCCTGTGTAACTTGGGGAATGAGAAATCAGCATGCACCTGGAGCCACTGAAGTCATCACTCTTCACCATAGTTGCTCACCTCTCTTTTGACAGAAAGTCGTGAGGCACTGAATGGCTCAACCAGGCCCTCAGTACCTCTGGGAGCCATCTGCAAGAATCCCTGAGCAGTGCCAAGTGCCAGAGCCTGGGCTTCAGGACCCTGGACTCCCACTTATTCTCCATGTTCCCTTGTCCTGTGCAGCTGTACTTCCTGACTGCAAAGGAAGTGTTGGAGGCCATTGTCTTTTCCAGCTCCATCCTGGAGCTCCACGACCTTAAGAAGGCAGGCATGACTCCCATTATCTCCTTCACTGTCCAATATGGTAGGCACATGTGGCTATTTACACTAAAATTAAAAGTAATTAAAATTGAATAAAATCGGCAGGGTGCGGTGGCTCACACCTATAATCCCAGCACTTTGGGAGGCTGAGGAGGGTGGATTACCTGAGGTCAGGAGTTCAAGACCAACCTGACCAACATGGAGAAACCCCCATCTCTATTAAAAATATAAAATTAGCCAGGCATTGTGGCACATGCCTGTAATCCCAGCTACTCGAGAGGCTGAGGCAGGAGAATCGCTTGAACCCGGGAGGCGGAGGTTGTGGTGAGCAGAGATCGCACCATTGCACTCCAGCAGCCTGGGCAACATGAGCGAAATCCCGTCTCAAAAGAAAAAAAATTGAATAAAATCAACGTGGCTAGTGGTCACTGCATTGGACAGCAGATATAGAACATTTTCATCACTGCAGAAGTTCTGCTAGGCACAGCTGGATTCTGGACAGCAATAAGCATAGGAGCCTCGTAGTCAACAGGTTCTGGGATAGGCCAAAGGGATAACTGGGAAAATAGGAAAGGGCCCATTCTCTGAAGGTGCTTTTCTGGGCGGGGCAGTGAGAGACAGTGACTACTGAGATCCCTGAGGCCTCACTACAGCAAACAGGGCTGGCAGCCAACAGAGCCCTGCTCAGGAGGTGGCAGAGAATGACCAAAGGAGAATCTGGCTAGTAGAGGGACTTGCCCCTGAGCCGGCCTCGCCTCTCTCCATGTCTCCTCCCTGCAGCAACTCTGCCCTGGGACACCTTGTCACCCCTTCCCCCTACTTCTCAACCCCCAGCCATCACCACGCCCTGCTTTGGCCCTGCAGCTGTGCCAGGCCTTTAGCTCTCCTCCCCAGGACACACGCAGGGTCTGTCCACTTCACACCCCAAATGCCCAGCAAAGCACTGGGCTCGGGGACACCCACTTGCCTACTACCTGGCCCCATTCACATGCTCTGGATGGGACGGAGGCTTTAACTCAGCCTTGCCCCAATTCCTGCCCAGGAAATGCCCAAACACTCCAACGCCCTGGCTGTTCAGTGGCCTGCCAGGGGACAGCGCAGTCTGCTGGACTGGCACACTCTCACCCCGACGCTATCACCCAATGTTCCCTCTCCAAGGGCTGTGTTTCTGTCGGGGATGGGAGGTTGCCTGGGTGGTGGGTGGAGGCTCTCTGCAGGGAAGGACCTTTGAGATGTAGCAGGGGCCGCCCCTGCAGAGCCATTTCCCGGGGTCCGGGTACTGAGAGACAGAGAGCAGGGGCACAGAGGGGCCAAGTTGACGTCGTGGGAGCAGCGGATCTCTCTATTCCAGGATGAGATGGGGGCGCGGGACGAGCCCTCCCCCGCCTCCGCCCTAGGCTACCGGGAGAGAGCTGGAGCGTCGCGGCCTCGGAGGCCGGGAAGCCAGCCCCGGCGGGGACCCGAGCGGGGCGGAGCCAGCAGAGGCCCCACCCCCGGCGTCACCGGCCCCCAGGGGGGCGTCGCCCCCATCCAGCGCTCCAGGTAGCGGCGGCCGCAGCTGCCGGCTGTGGCTGGCTGCGCTCCCCAGTGGCCCTCGGGCCGGGGCGGGGGCGGGCCGGGGGCGTTCCCGCGGGCTGCCGCCCGTGATGTCACAATCGCGGCGGGCCGCAGCGCTCCGGGGTCGGCGGTGGGCGGCGGGCCGCGAGCCGGCGATCGAAGCGGGCAGCTCGCGCCTGAGTCATGGACTTCCCCTGGCCCCTCCTCTACCACTCCCACTCCCTCGCCGGGCCCCCCCGCCGGGGCTAGCGTCCGCCGCGGCTCCGAGGGGGTGGGGCTGCTGGGAATGGCTGTGCCCCCTTCGGCCCCTCAGCCGCGAGCGTCCTTTCACCTGAGGAGGCACACGCCTTGCCCGCAGTGCTCATGGGGCATGGAGGAGAAGGCGGCGGCCAGCGCCGGCTGCCGGGAGCCGCCGGGCCCCCCGAGGGCCGCCGCCGTCGCGTACTTCGGCATTTCCGTGGACCCGGACGACATCCTTCCCGGGGCCCTGCGCCTCATTCAGGAGCTGCGGCCGCATTGGAAACCCGAGCAAGTTCGGACCAAGGTAGCGGAGTGGGCGCGGGGCCGAGGATGGGGTCCTGCCAGGGCTGCCAGGGGGATGCGGGGACCCCGTCCTCGCATCCTTCCGGGTGTTGGTCCCAGGGGTGAGCGGCTGCTGCGCAAGAAAGGTTTGGAACGTGGTTGTGTACGGATTTATTTCGTCCCTAAGCAAAACTAGGCTCACACCTCCCTCGGCCCTGCACACGCCCCCCTCCTCCTGGGGCTCTTAGGCACGCCGGGTGGCCACCTGCCCACTGTCGGCATGCTGGGTGTGCGGGCCGCACCCCCGTCGCTGCGTGCTGGTGCCCCTCACTGCCCAGAAGCGCGTACCCAGCCAGCTCTGAAACCTGAGGAAGCGGGAACTTTTAAGAGACCCCCCCACAGCTATACCCCGTGCACTGCTGCCCCTTCTCCACCCCACGGTGGGAGCAAATCCTCCAGGCTCTGAGCTACCCCTGTGTTTCCCAGGAGCCACCCTGTGGAATTCCAGCTAGCACTCAGCTCCTCACCATCGCTGCAGGCTCAGGCTCAGGCTCAGCACCCCCACACAGGCCATCTTCCCCAGCCCCAGCTGGACACAGGTCCCGGGACATACCTGTGGGCAGAGCCACTTACTGAGCCTTAGGCTAACTCCCCAGCCGACTACCTCCAGCCCCGCTGTGGGCTGCCTGTGGAGGAAGGTGCCGAATGGGGCGCTTGTAGCTTTTGCTGGAATGGTAGCGGCTCCATGCAGATGGGCATTCTGGGGTGGGGTGGGGGCAAAGTTGTGGGGAGGTTCTAAACCAAGTGTGGAGGCTGACAGAACCCGCCCTGGGGGAGGGAGTAGCGTTTTCAAAAGGAAAGGCCCAGTTTGGTATAAGACTGTCAAGACATCAAGCAGGCCTGAGGTTAATTCCAGCACTGACCTAACGTGCCATCTGCCAGTCCCTCCCCTCTCCTGCCTCAGTTTCCCTACCTAGAATTGGTTCAGATGACCTCTAAGGCCCTCCCAGCTCTGTTACATTGTGCTCTACAAATTCTATGGTTCCTTTCTCCTTATCACCCTGCTGCGCAGAGAACCTTGCTCGCAGCCCAGTTGTCTCCTGTCTCTTCCGGTAAGGACCTCTGGCCACTAAAGTCCTGGGATGGGTGCCAACCTCAGTACCCTCCTTGTACCTCCACCACTGGATGGGGCAAGGGGTAGAGCAGAGCCCACTGCCTGGCACAAGGTGAGAGGCAGCTGGTCAGGACATAGTGTTCTGGGCAACTCCCAGCCCTCCCCTGCCACATTCTGGTCCCTGTCGTTTCTTTCCATACTGGGATGGAGGGTAAGAAGTAGGAGGGGGCTTCTACCTCCCAAGTAGTGTGGAAATTTCTCCATTGCCAAATCCCATTCACTAGAGGCAGACCCAGGAGTGTGTGGGAGCTGAACCCACTACCATTTTTTTTTCTTGAACTCATAGAGACTGGAGACCCCCAAGGTTGGGGACAGAGTGGAGCATGAGTGACTGGGCTAAAGCACGGGGGGGCTTGGGGTGGCTGTGCTCAGCATTCAAACGAGCACCTCCTGCTGGAGCTACCGAGTCCAGGGGAGAGACCAGAGAGATCCTGCCCCACCTACCCACCCACGCACTGTCCTCTCCCCATGCTAGCGCTTCACGGATGGCATCACCAACAAGCTGGTGGCCTGCTACGTGGAGGAGGACATGCAGGACTGCGTGCTGGTCCGGGTGTATGGGGAGCGGACGGAGCTGCTGGTGGACCGGGAGAATGAGGTCAGAAACTTCCAGCTGCTGCGAGCACACGGCTGTGCCCCCAGACTCTACTGCACCTTCCAGAATGGGCTGTGCTATGAGTACATGCAGGGTGTGGCCCTGGGGCCTGAGCACATCCGTGAGCCCCGGCTTTTCAGGTGAGGAGGGTGCCAGGGCCTCTGTCTCTACTATTCTTCAGGCCTCGGGCTTGGAAATCCTTGGCATGTGGGGTCCATGGTAGAGAGTTGTAAGAGCTGAGTTCCCTGAAATTGCATGAAAAAATGCATGTTTATATGCATCGCTCTGCAGAGGGGGGCTGTTGCTTTCTACAGATTTGAAGTGGTGCCTGCTAGAAGGATGAGTTCTGGGGGAGGAAAGGAAGAATTGTGATGAACATGGGAGCAGAGGACCTGGTTCCCTAAGTGCGGTAGAGATCTGCTTCCTGGCACCATGCCTCAAATCTCTGCCCACTCCAAGTCTGACCTGGAAACATCTCAGAGCCTTAGAAACGAAATGTGAGCCAGATCCCCAGGGCACTCAGGGTTTTCTACCTCTGTCTCTGTTTGTCAAGGAAAATGGGCCCTATCCAGGGTACGCATGGTTTTACCTGCCCAGGGAGATGCTATCTCTTCTGCCAGTCTGAGCTCCTTCCGGGTTCCCTGACGAAGTGGGAACCCAGGTTTGGGGAACTGTCAAGGCCTCCTTTCAAAGGCTCACAAGAATCTGTGGCTCCTGGGGAGCCCCTCCCAGTAAATGCTTGGATGTGTAGGGCCCAGGAACTGGACTTTTCCTTCAAGCCCTGGGAATGCTGTGGAGACTGGAAAGGGGGAGGACCAAAGAAGGACCCCTAGCATCTCCCTCTCCTCTGTGCCAAAATAAGGATGGCAAGGAGTGTCCTCCTTCCTCCCTCCAATGCCATGAGCCACATGGAGGGCACCGAGGCTTGAGTGAGGCCCAAGGCAGGCTGGGGTTTACTCCTGACACTGGGACAGTGGCACGGGGGTCTGCCTAGGAGCCTTGGCATCTGCCCAGGCTAATCCAAGGGGAAGGAGGCCTTGCATACTGAGGGGAAACAAGCCCACCTGGGTGTAGAGCAAGAAGCTTCTTTGCTTCCTCACCTGCCACCCACTTAACCCCAAATGCACCTGGCTCTGTTTGTGCACGCCTTCTGCAGGGACTTAGAAGAAGAGGATCTGAGAGCTCTTCCACCTCCATGCTCATAAGCGGCTGGTCAGGCGGGATATTTGAGTTGTATGTTGTAGCTCTGTGTGTGTGTGTGTGTGTGTGTGTGTGTGTGTGTGTGTATGTCTTGAGAGTGTGACAAGCATACAAACCTATGCAGGGGTGTTTGCAGGCTCCAGCTGAACAGTTCCAGTAGGACCCAGACTGGAGATGTGAAGTCAGAGTAGGGTACAAGGGACCCTGTCCTGACTTCTGCCACTGCACTCCCCCCAGCTCTCCCTCAGTCTGGTGCATATAAGCTCAGATATTAACAGGTCGTCACCACTCCCAGGATCCCTCCACCTCTGTGTATCCGATGCTGTCACTCATCCTCTCACGCAAACAATTACCATTGTCAAGAAGATTGAAGGTGGATTTAGGTTCCATAAGAAGAACGTGGCACCTGGGGTAGAGCCCAAAATTGGGATAGGTGTAGGAGGTAGGCCCTTCCTTGATAGTTTTCCCAGGATAGACCATCATCCCTCTGGGTGAAGGTGAATGTCTGTGGGGGAGGCCTCCAGGAGCCACCCTCTACATGTTCCCTTGAACCCCACCCCCAACCTCGGCCTGCTGAGGCTTTGTAGCATGAAAATGCTGAGTGTTGAGGTTACTTTCATTGCTATTCCAGACAACGGACCTATTGATATTCAAGAAAACGCTCTGTTCATGCTCTGTTCCGAATCTTCCTTTGGGAAGGGAAGGCCTGAGTCTCAGGTCTCTTTCCCTGCCTTGCCCAAACCCTGGCGGGCTCCCTTCTGCCCCAGGGCCTCTGGCCTTTGAAAGAAAGCACAGCCTTCCTCTCTCACCCACAAGGTTGCTGCCACACCCCTTGTCTCCCACCCTTTAGGAGGTGGGAGTCTTGGGGGCTTCCAGAGGAACCCCAAAACTGCTCTGTTATCCCAATAGGGTATGGCCTGCCTCTTCCCGGGGCCTTGCAAGAGAGAGAATGTCCCTGGAACAGCTTGGTAACAAGGTTTCAAACAGCCAATGCCTTTGTTGTCTTTCCCAGTGATTGTTATTCGAGCAACAGGCAGAGGCTGTATGTTGGAAGGAAGCTGAATGTTGGAGTCTTAGCAGACGGTTGGGGGGTGGGACAGCAGAAGGGAAGACTGGCAGAGGACTGGGAGGGCCTAGCTGGGACACAGGGCCTCAGGCGATGGGGTCTTTATCAAGGCCCTCCTTCTCTGACCGGTCAGTCTTCCACTCACCCCCACCTTCTCCCAGCAACCTTCCCTACCACCACTTCTCTCCTGAGACCTTGGATAATGTCCACAGGAGAACTTGAAAATAGAACACTGGCTTGTTTTGCGTCCTTGGCACCCAGCCGCCAGCATCAACTCCCTATAGCAGAGGAAGGGGCTGCCCTGGTCCAGCCTGTTTCCCTCCCCACCTTGGCCAGGCTGATAAGAGGCGGGCATTTCTTCCCTGCCTGGCATCACTACCCCCTGATCTCTTGGTGCAAAGTGACCTATGTTCACGTCCCCTGAGAGGATGGATCAGAGTCTGGGGAGAGGAGGGCCCGGCCCACCCCGCCCCCATCCCCAGGTGCCCGTCTGTTCTCAGGAGTTGCTATGGGTACACTGGGGTAGAACAAGGCCACTGACCTGTGACCAACAGCCCCACTGCTCTGCCCTTCTGCTCCCTGAGGCAGCCCCAGCCTGGCACCGGAAAGGGAGCTGCCAGACTAAGGTCTTAATTCATTTTCCTCCCTTGTGCTGAGACCTTCCTTCTGCAGGACCTGTGCTCCTAAGGGACTTGCAATCGTCCCATCCTTGACCCTCTGGCTAGTGCCCTGGTGGGCCTGGAGGGCCCCTATCTGGCCAGCAGGGGATGAGTGGGGAAGGCAATGTCCCAGCACTGATGCTCTACTCTTCCTGTTCCCTGCTGTAGGTTAATCGCCTTAGAAATGGCAAAGATTCATACTATCCACGCCAACGGCAGCCTGCCCAAGCCCACCCTCTGGCACAAGATGTACAATTATTTCACGCTTGTGAAGAACGAGATCAACCCCAGGTACAAAGATCTGGGAGGGTCCAAGGCTGCCTTAATATGATCTCCCTTCCCCATCCTTTTGGCTCCAGCCCACCCTGCTAGGAGGTTTAAGGGCTCAGGTCCCAGGGAGGAGGCTGGGGAGTTTCTCCTGCAGTCCCTTCAGTCCTAGTTGCTAAGCCTCTGTCTCCAAGCAGAGTTGGGCCCGCTGACTAAGGAGCTTAGATGAGCAGTTTTATACCCATGTGCTCATTTCTCCTTCACTCTGTGCTTGTGGCAGGGACCAGGGTTGGGGACAACATTTCCCCATTTTACTTAGAGGATGCTGAAGCTCAGAGACTGAGCTTGGCCCAGTGTTATGGGACTTGTGAAAGGCAGGGCTTCTGTTTCCCAGCCCAGGGCTCTTTCCACCTGCCCTGCCTTGTGAACCATGAGCAGGGCAGGGCCCTCAGAATGAGGTGGGACTGAGCTTAGCAACAGTCAGAAGAACTCAACTCATCAGCTGACAAGCCCTTGGAGACATCAAGGTTCCTGCTACTTCCCAAGACCCCTCTTGTCCCCATGTGCCTTAGGGGACCCTGCCCCCACCTTGCTCAGACTGACAGCTTGCTGCTTCCCTCACTGCTCTTCACAGGAAAGGAGATAGTCCACCCATCCTGACATTGCCCTTCCCCGATAAGACAGAGTTCCCTGAGTTTTCCCTTAAGCACTCTGACCAGCAACCTGAGAGTCCTCCGAGCCTTTAGACACCTGACTCCCCAGCACACCCTGAGTGCCGAGGAAAGGATGGAGGCCTGGAGGAAAGCGTGGTGTCTTGCCTTCCTTCCTCCAAAAAAAAGGCAGTAATGAGTCTCTGCTTCCTTCACGCTCCCTGCTGGGCTTGGCCATCACCCGTCTTCCAAATGTTCATGGGAGTAGGGTGCAGAAGAGGTTTGAGGTGAAGGGTGTGTCTTCTCTCTTCCAATAATAATTAACTCTATCCCCATTTTGAGTATGTCTCTGTCACACGCATGCATGACTTTATCTGCATCATCCCAGCCATGCTTATCTAGCACTGCTTTGGGACTATTTGTCCAAGGTGGCCCAGGCCTGCCCTCTCTTTGACCATGTTCAGACCTTGTATGTCAAATATTCTTTCTGGGACAAGGACCTCCTTTTCCCTTAGGGCTAGAACAGTTCATAGAGAACAGGTACTTCCAACCCTTCAGCCCACAGCTCTTATTTGACAGATGGAAAGCCGAGGCCCAGGGAGGGGATGGGACCTGCCCAAGGTCGCTGATCAGTGGCAGCTTAGCAACTAGAGCCAGGCTTCTGGTGCTCAGACATAATCCTTGATACTGCAGCTTCCTTTGACTGTGCTGTCACTGTGTGACCTTGGGGGTAACCTTATTGGGAGGGAGTAATCCTGGGAGAAGAGCTGGCCCAATCTCTTTGCTCTTGTCACACCTTTGAACCTTGGACAAACCAAGTTGCTTAACTTCTTTGAGCCTCTTTAGGGGATGATCCATGCTCTAAGCTGCCTGAGTGCCCAAAAGCAGAACAATGATGAGCAATCATTTAGACGAGATAAGCACCTGGAGCTCCAGGCATTGCCTAATAACCCTGAATTATTCGATCCTTCATTTCACAGACATTGATTGACTGGAATTTAAAACAATTTAAAAACGAATGTGACACTGGCCCTGCCCTCAAAGAGCTTAAGAGCCATTTAGGTACACAGGACATGCCCATACACAGCTGCAAAATAAGGCAGGGTGTGTAATGTATGCTGGGTATGCTGGGAGTGGGAGAACCAGGGAAAGTTGTCTTGGCAGAGTTGGCATGGCAGAAATGAGCAGGGAGGCTACTCCAACTGGAGGAGATGGCTGGAGCAGGGTTTGCTCCTGAGTGACGAGTAGATGAGGTTGGCTGGAGCAGATCTTTGGGAGGACCTGGGAAGGGTCTAGGGGCAGGGGTGAACTACAGAGTTGGAGCTAGGTGGTAAGGGGCCTTAAATGTCAGGCTAAGTAGCCAAGATTTAATTTAGCAAGTAGTGGGAAGTCATGAAGATGTTTGCGTCAGAGATTCAGGCCAGTAACCTGACCAGGACTGGGCTTTAGGAAGAAAGTCCTCTAGCATCATGAGAGACAGATTGGTGGGGGAGGGTGGATTTGAGGTAGGGAGACCAGTTGGGAGTGATGTAATTAAGTGGACAAGATCTAGGACTAGGATTCCCAAACTTTGAGCATAAGATTCCCCTGAAGTGCCCAACTTTGGAGATCGATTGAGAGGTCTTGCATTTGCACCCTAGGAAATGGCTTTTTTTTTTTTTTTTTTTTTGCTCTGTCGCCCAGGCTGGAGTGCAGTGGGATGATCTCGGCTCACCACAACCTCTGTTTCCCAGGCTCAACTGATTCTTCTGCCTCAGCCTCCCAAGTAGCTGGGATTACCGGTGCCCGCCATCATGCCCTGCTAATTTTTGTGTTTTTAGTAGAGACAAGGTTTCGCCATGTTGGCCAGGCTGGTCTTGAACTCCTGGCCTCAAGTGATCCACCTGCCACAGCCTCTTAAAGTGCTGAGATTACAGGTGTAAGCCACTGTGCCCTGCCAGGAAGCCACATTTTGATAGGCACCCCAGGTGATTCTGAGGCAAGTGATAGAGGCAAGGGATTGAGGAATATTGCCCTAGGGCAACTTGAGGTGGCGGATGGAGAATAGGATGTGTCGGAGACTTGTGGAAATAGATTCGGTAGCCTCATTGTCGGACACGGATGTGTCCAGAGTGGCTGGGAGAACGTGGGGCGGATAACTGGGTCGGGCATCACGAGGAGATACCGGTGGGTTGGTTGGTGGGAGGGCAAAGGGATAAGCCAGTAAGCTCAAATGCCTAGAAAGAGCCCTGTGGGGAGAAAGTACTCTTGCCTGTCCAGATCTTGACAGCAGAGTAGAGACTGGCCAGGCAGCAGTCCTGATATCAGGAGGAACCCCAAGGCTTCCCTGCAGAGACCTCCAGCCCCCTCCTCCCCTTCCTGCTGGCCCTGGGGCAGAGGAGCAGGAGGAGCAGTTTTTCCTGGGCAGTGTTTCTGGGATGCGGTGGTGGTTATTCTTCTGCCAATTACGCCTTGAAAGAGCCCCGTGGTGGCCAGACTGAAGGTAGCGAAGCTGGCGATGTTTCAAGTGCTCAGGGAGGGAAGCAGAGCAGTGAGGGAGGCCCCGGGGAGATAGAAGGCCAGGATTGTTCCCACAGTAACCATCTGCATGGCCTTGGGGTGGGCAGGGTGGGGTTCAGACTGAGGTCAGGGATAGAGCAGCAGGCATCCTGGATGTCAGAGCCATGTTTTTCAGGCCAGGACCTGAGCAAACCAAAGGAACCCTCCTAATTCTTCTCTTTTGATGGTCTCAGTCCAAGAAAAAAATATAAAAGGAATCTTAAAAGGTAGCTTCTTAAGGAGAGCCAGGACTGAAACACATCTTACGCAGACCTGTCAGCACAGATAAACTCCAGGAAGCATGGGGGAGGCCTCCCCCATATCATCCCTCCCAGCAGACTCCCTGGACTCAGAGGGGCCTTTGCAGAGCCTCTGAGGGGCACCCAGGCCTTCAGAGAGAGTGCACAGCCCTCACAATTAGGAGACTCCATTCGATTTGGATCCTTGGAGGGGCTGAGGACTACTTTCCCTAGATGAAGAAGTAAAGGATCCAGCAGCGCAAGAGGTATCTGGAGGCTGAGAGGAAGTCTCTTTCCTCCCTTGAGCCTCAGTTTCCCCATGGGGCTGGACTAGATGACCTCAGATCTTCTTGAGCTTTGACCTTCTCAAAGCCTGAAAGGGACCCTGTGCTCTCTTCCTTCTCCGGAGGGGACAGAGGAGTGCCTCAGTGGCTGAATACGCTTCCTCGTGTTCTGGTCCCCGGGCTGGGTGAGGGAGTGATCGGTCTGTCCTGTGGGAAGGTGAGAGAGGGCCGTCCTCCTCTATGTGCTCTTGCTACCCTGGACAGAGAAACACAAACAGGTGACACAGGAATGGAGATAAAAGCCCAGCCTCCTCCCCTCTGCCCATTGGTGGTTCTAGGTTTTTAAGGACTGTGGTGTTTGGCCTTTTCAGTGTACACAGACCTGTGTGCCTCCTGGGGACCAAAGTTCAGAGCATGCAGGCACAGTGGACCCTCATCAGACTTCCACATGGCCTCTGATAACTTGATTGATTGGCTGATTTCTTCATTCCTCAACATGTGTTTCTTTCAGCAGAAATGGCTGCTGAGTGCATGGGATGGGGGTGGGGCAGGAGGAGAGGTGGACCCATGCATCTTTGTTCATTGCCCCCAAGTTGCACTTGCATGGTCTGGCAGGGGTCTGGGACAAGGGAACACTTACTCATAACTCAAAGTAGAAGGGACGAGTCACTGGGGAGCCACAAAGCAAGCATGCTCTCATTGAAGGCCTTAATGTTCCTTTGACAGTGTAGGAGTGAGCTAAAGAAGCTCTTGGTTTGCTTTCTCATGTGAGCCGATGGTCTGTTTGTGAAATGAGAGGTTAGACCAGACCGTCTCTCTGGTCCTTTCTACCTGTGACATGGTCAGCTGCTGGGGTGAGAGGGGGGCACACCAGGATATACCTCTGCCTCCTCAAGAGAGCTCCGTTGCTCCAGCTCCCTGCCAGGGCACTACTCTTCCTGCCGGGGAGGATCTTTGTGGGACTCAGCTCGACTTAGGGAGCTGCACTTCCTCCTGGGGAGTTTTCCCAGCATCCCAAGAGCAGGTCTGTTTTGCATCTCTCCCCACTGCTCCTTGTTCTTAGTCTGGAATCCCCGAGTCTGGACCCTCATTCTCACCTGCCTTGTCCTTTCCCTGTGTCTCTTTCCTTACCCTCCTGTCCATTTCACAAAGTAGCAGGGATGCCCTTAGTCAGTGACTTTATGCCCTGCCTCATGCTTTTATGCCCATGTCTTTATCAGCTTCCTAGTGTAACCAGAGGAGTCAGAAGGGCAGGACACCTCAGTGCCATTTTACAGATGACAAAAGTGAGGGTCTAAGAGATTGGCCTTTTTTCCAAGGCCCCCCCTGCAGTAAGACAGAGGGAGTGATGAGGCTCAAACTCAGGGCTCTTGAGGCCAAGCACCTGCCTGTCTATCAGCCCTCCCTTCACTGGCTACCTTTTTTTTGCAACTGCCCAGCCTTTCTGCAGATGTCCCTAAGGTAGAGGTGTTGGAACAGGAGCTGGCCTGGCTGAAGGAGCATCTGTCCCAGCTGGAGTCCCCTGTGGTGTTTTGTCACAATGATCTGCTCTGCAAGAATATCATCTATGACAGCATCAAAGGTATGGCTTTTCTGGCCCCGGGGCAGTAGCAGGGCTTTGGTTGGTTGGTTAGCTGGCTTCATGGATCTGTTCCTCTGGCTGGCACTTGGACAAGCAAAAGGAGACCTGGATTTAGGTCTTAAGTTAATTTGTAGGAGGGAAGGGGGAAAGGAAATAAAAAATTCCTACTTTGAAAAGTCTGCGCCAAGGGCCAGGCACAGTGGCTCATGCCTATAATCCTAGCACTTTGGGAGGCCAAGGCATGTGAATTGCTTAAGCCCAGGAATTCAAGACCAGCCCAGGCAGTGTGGTGAGACCCTGTCTCTACAAAAAAAAATACACAAAACTTTTCCTGGTTTGGTGGTACATGCCTATAGTCCTAGCTCCTTGGGAGGCTGAGGCAGGAGGATCACTTGAGCCTGGGAGGCGGAGGTTGCCGTGAGCCATGATGGAGCCACTATACTCCAGCCTGGGCAACAGAGCAAGAACCTATTAAAAAAAAAAAAAAAAAAAGTCTGGCCAGGCGCGGTGGCTCATGCCTGTAATCCCAGCACTTTGGGAGGTCGAGATCACAAGGTCGGGAGTTCAAGACCAGCCTGGCCAACATGGTGAAACCCTCCCCGTCTCTACTAAAAATACAAAAATTAGCCAGGCATCGTGGCATGCGCCTGTAATCCCAGTTACTCAGGAGGCTGAGGCAGAAGAATTGCTTGAACCAGGGAGGCACAGGTTGGAGTGAGCTGAGATCAAGCCACCGTACTCTAGCCTGGGCGACAGAGCGAGACTCTGTCTCAAAACAAAAAGACAAAAACAAACAAAAAAAGTCTGTACCAAGAAAGAGAGAGAGAACGAACACCTCCTGGTGTTGCTGATGAGAGCATCACCCCAGGGGGTATTAATACTTAGCTTTATTCCTGATCCTTAGCCGTGCTGAGGACAGCTGTCTTTAGATGAGGAGAGCCTGAAGATCCAGCTGTGTGAGAGGGACACTGGGAACTAGGAAGGGCAGATGGATGGATGGATGGAAAGAAGTAGCTTAGAAGACTGCTGCAGTGATGGGGTTGGGCAGGGTTGCTGCAGAGGCTGGCATCACTCAGTGGGTGCATCCCAGAGGTCTGCAGAAGCTTGACCAGGCTCTGTTGCCAGATCTCCTGGGCCAACTCTCATCGACTCTCCTCTACTTCATAGGTCACATGCGGTTCATTGACTATGAATATGCTGGCTACAACTACCAAGCTTTTGACATTGGCAACCATTTCAACGAGTTTGCAGGTGAGAGGGGCATTACTACAGTCATGTGCTTTGTAGTGGTGTTTCAGTCAATGACGGACCGCATATAGATGGTGGTCCTATGAGATTACTGTATATTTACGGTAATAGATACCATTTTTTTTTTTTTTTGAGACGGAGTCTTGCTCTGTCGCCCAGGCTGAAGGCTGGAGTGCAGTGGCGTGATCTCAGCTCACTGCAAGCTCTGCCCCCCAGGTTCACACCGATCTCCTGCCTCAGCCTCCCATGTAGCTGGGACTAGAGGCACCCGCATAGGTACCATATTTTTACTGTACCTTTTCTATGTTTGGATAAGTTTAGATACATAAATACTTAGCATTGTGTTACAGTTACCTACAGTATTCAGTACAGTAACATGCTGTACAGGTTTGTAGCCCAGGAGCAATACCATGCAGCCTAGGTGTGTAGTAGGCTGTCCCATCTAGGTTTGTGTAAGTACACTCTGATGATCACACAAAATCACCCGATGATGCATTTCTCAGAAGGTATCCCTGTCATTAGGCAATACAGGACTAGATTTGACCAATGTTCAAAGCACCCTCTTTAGGGTGGGGACCAGGGCCAGGGTATGGGGAGGGTGGAGGCTAGATAGCTCTTGTCCTCCAAAATATCACAGCTTGAGGGGTTAAGGCACAGCCTGCTCTTAGAGAGTTCCAAGTCTCATTGGGGGAAGCAGGACTCACATACACAGAGCAGACCTCTCCTAGCCCATATGGCACTTTGGTACAAATTAGGAAAATGTGACCTCTGTAGGATCCTGAAGATACTCAGCTTGGTACATGAATTAGAAAAAGACCCCTTCCTCCAGGTCGACACAGCTTAGACGATTGCTGCAGCTCGGCCAGCACAGCACAGGATGACTTCAGCCTCCACTCCTTTGTCCAAGCTCCTTTATGCCCAGTACAATTGTACATGGGGGCCTTACATGCAGACAAGGACCAGAACAAGCTACAAGTAGCTGTTTGCCTGGTGGCCTGATGAGAATCATCTAAGTAGAATCTAAGTATGTGCTGTGTAATTTGACTCCCTAAGTTCAGTTTCTGGCTTTGCTGCTTATTGGCTGTGTGACCCTTGGGCAGTTTATTTACCCTCTCTGTGCCCCTATAAAATGGAGATGATGATAGTACCCACCTCATAGTGTTGATATGAGACACACACACACACATATGTGTGACACATACTAGGCATTGTATTGGCGTTTGCTGCTGTGATTAGACTGGGAAGCTTTCCGGGAGTGGGGATGGGAGAGGCAGGATGGGGGGTGATTCCTAGGGGTGGGCAGGTGCTCTATAAAGGCATAGTATGCACAATGGAACCATCTGTGTAGAGGAAGCAGGGCAGGATTTTCCAGCTTGAGGGTTAATTAGATGGGACCGAGGAGGCAACTCACATGGGACAGAGCTGGACACTGGGGCTGGAGAGCTGTCCCCAGACTAGCACGGTGAGGTGTTCCCATGATGGGGTGAGGCCCTGTGGCTCAGGATAGGAGAGGCATGCCCAGGCCAACTGGAGAGCCACTGTCCAGCCCCATCAGGCCAATTGTGTTCCTTCTGGAACCCCAGGTGATCAATCTGTCGAGCAATGATTGTACCTGAGAGTACCCCTAGGAACCCCCAGGGCGATGGAGCCTCAGCTGGGCAGAGCAGCTGAGCCTCGGGGTGGGGCATGGAGCAGAGGCTGGCACTGGCAGGGCCCTGGGTCTGGGAATTCTTGGCTGCCAGGCTCACTGGCCTTTCCACAAGGGATAATTCTTAAGCATTTTAAGTCCTCCTCGCCCACGGCACAGAGCAAAGTCCAACTGGAATTTCTCCAAAGGGGTAGATTGCAGCCTGCTCCCAAGTTGAGAATGGAGGAGGAAGAACCTAGCCTGGGGGAAGGGAGAGAGCTGGGGAGATCCCGACCTGGGGAGAGGGGCCTCATGGCTGCGCAGGAGTGAGGAAGACACAGTTCTGGGCATTGGGAGATGGAGTTCCCGCCCTCACTCTGCCTCTAACCACCATATGACCTTGGGTACATTTCTTCTCCTCTCTGGGCCTCCGTTTCTACATCTGTTCCAGGAGATTCTTTTCTAGCCACACTCCTGGAGCCTCAGGAGACTGCATATGTTTCTCCAGGGATATAAAGGAAGCTTGAGAAGGACAAGAAGAAGAGGAAGGAGGGAACCCTGGAGAAGGTGGCCCAGTCCTGGTCCTCCTGTCTTAAACCACTTCTTTCTGTACCAGCTTTGAAGCTGTGGTTTCTTCCACCATGCCCGGGATGAGCTGGTGGTACTGGGCTGGCAGCTGGAGGGCTATGGCGGGGCTGGAAGGAACCAGAGCCATCCGATCCATGGGTTCCCAGCCTGGCTACACATCAGAACCATCTAGGGAACTGGACTGGGGTGGGGGTGCTCTCCAGGTGATGTTTTTAAATAGCCTCTTAACACCAGGAAGCCATATTTGATATCCCTACATGAAGTCCCTTCATTTGATAAATGAAGAAATTTCGGCCAGTGATAGGAAAGGGTTCCCCCTAAGGCTAACAAGGTTAGCATAAGACCTAGGGCTAGTAATGCTGATCCAGTGCTTTTCACTGAGGGCCTCCTGCACATGGTCATTTTTGTGCAGGGGTTGGGAGAGACAGTGGTGCTGTCTTGAGGGGTTCCCGTCACTCCCAAGACAGTGTCTTGCCCCTTAACCAGTCTGCCTCTCTCTCTCTGCTTTCCTCAATCCCACAGAAGCAGTGCTCCTAGCTGGGATGGGGTAGACCCCACACTAGCTGAGTTTCATACTCAAAGAAGCTGCCTTCTCAGGGCCGCCTCTTTAGGCACAGCCCCACAGGTCAAAGGAGATGGGAGTTTGAGGGGAGAAGGGAACACCTACTGAGCTTGAGGAGATCCTAGGTGGGCTCATCTCCAAGCAACTTGTGTCTGGTCTGCCTCCCCATCAGGCGTGAATGAGGTGGATTACTGCCTGTACCCGGCGCGGGAGACCCAGCTGCAGTGGCTGCGCTACTACCTGCAGGCACAAAAGGGGATGGCCGTGACCCCCAGGGAGGTGGAAAGGCTCTACGTGCAAGTCAACAAGTTTGCCCTGGTGAGTGCCTTGTGACTAGGGCTGGCACAGGAAAGGAATCAGCAGGAGGGACTGGTGACCCAACTAGCCTCCTACCCAGAGCCCAAGGTCAGGTGAGAGCCTGGGGACACCCATCCCCAGCCCCTGACCCCACCCTAGAGGTGAAGCCTGGTAAGAGCTGTCTTAGGCAGCCCTTAATACTTGATGCCCTGTTCCCTGCTCCCCAAGCCCCACCAAGTCTAGGCTCTCTCCTTTCTAGAGAAATACTTCCAAGAAATATCCTAGCGTCCTATGTTAGCAATTCCCTTGTTTGAATACGTAGTTCTTTCTACTGTCTAACCTCAGCCCTTCATGTTGCAGTTAAATTCATCCATATATATACTCTTTTTTTTTTTTTTTTTTTTTTTTTTTTTTTTTTTTGAGGCAGAGTCTCACTCTTGTTGACCAGGCTGGAGAGCAATGGCACTATCTTGGCTCACTGCAACCTCTGCCTCTCAGGTTCAAGCCATTCTCCTGTGCTCAGCCTCCCAAGTAACTGGGATTACAGGCATGTACCACCACACCCAGCTAGTTTTTTTGTATTTTTAGTAGAGACAGGGTTTCACAATGTTGGCCAGGCTGGTCTTGAACTCCTGACCTCAGGTGATTAGCCCACCTCTGCCTCCCAAAGTGTTGGGATTATAGGAGTGAACCACTGCGCCCGGCATACATACATACATATATATTGTGTGTATATATATATATGTATATATACTTTTTTTGAGATAGGGTCCCACTCTGTTATCCAGGCTGGAGCACAGTGACACAATCGTAGCTCACTGCTGCCTTAAACTCCCAGGCTCAAGCGATCCTCCCACCTCAGCCTCCTGAGTAGCTAGGATTACAGGTGTGTGCCACCACGCCTGGCTAATTTCTTTGAACTTATTGTAGAGATAGGGTATTGCTGTGTTGCCCAGGCTGGTCTCTAATTCCTGGCCTCAAATGATCCTCCCACCTCAGCCTTCCGAGTAGCTAAGGTTATAGGCGTGAGCTACCATAACCTTTAGAGAAGATACAGAATGTCAAGCTCTAATCCTTCTTTGTAACTACCTCCACTGACTCAGCACTCTAAGTAAACTTTTCCCGACAGGCTCTTCCTGCTCAAATGACTGTGCTGTCAGTTCTCAATTTTGAATGCCCCTTATCCAAGGTGCTGGTTCATGCCAAGTCTCCACTGGTGTGTGCCCAGGGATTCCTAACTAGCCTCATTAATGTCAGCTGTGCATAAGAAGACAAGGCAGCTGCTTTGAATTTCACAGTACAGAAGAGAGCTAAATACAATCTTTACTTTTCTGTAATTTCAGAATCCCTATTCTGTTTTCCTCACTGAGTCTACATTAGGTTCTTCCTCCTCAGTCTTTAGACTTTAAGACCTTAAGAACAAGCCTTCCTCTTGCTAAGTTTTTTAGTGATCATTCATATGTGCTAGCTTATCTATGCCCCTTTTAAGGAATGGAAAGGAAATAAAGTGGAGGGAGGTACTTTGTAGCCAACCCCTGAGTGAGGAAGACTCTGGGATGGGGTGGGAATGGGATGGGAGAGCCACAAGGGTTGGGGGACGCACATGGGAAAGCGATGGCATCACTAGTGTTTGTTCAGGGGTAGACAGGAACCACAGCTCCCTGGCTTGATTTTATTTTAGATTCAGAGGTCCACATACAGGTTTGCTATATAGGTAACCTGCCTGTCACCGGGGTTTGGTGTACAGATTGTTCCATCACCCAGGTAATAAGCATAGTGTGACAGGTAGTTTTTTGATCCTCACCCTCCTCCCACCCAATCCCTGGCTTCTTGAGCCTGAGGTGACCTGGGCCTGGTGGGTACCTCTAGCCACAAGGAAAGCACAGTTTGATGCTTAGCAAATGCCCAGACTTGGGGGATTCTTGTTTCCATATCTAGGTTCATTTTCCAACCTAACCAGCCTCCCAGTAGAAGAGAGGAAAAGGCGTGGAGGAGGTTAGTGTAGGGATCTTCCAGCAGACATGTGGCCAGGGCACTGCTGCCCATCACTCTTCCTTCCCTGCACCTTCCTGAAGAGCACCAGTCCCCACTGGCCATTAGGCATAAGCTCTGGCTTAGGGGTTCATCTCGGCCTGGATACCTTGGCCTTGAAGACTCCAAGAGATCTCCCTGGGTAGGGAAGAGACCAGAGGTGGAGTGTGGGTCCTGCTTAGGTTGTGGGAACCCCCCAGAATTCCTCACTACTGACTACCTGCCTTAGGGTTGGTAAACATTCGGGCCTTGGTAGAACTGGCTCTGCCCCCCTTTCTCTAGAAGGAGTGGAGGCTCCCAATGCTGTGCAGTGACTTGGCCTCCAGAATTTCCCCAGCTTGTGCTAGGGAGACCCCACCACATCTCTTCCAGGGTCCTAGCTGTGTGTCTTCCACAATGACTGCATCCCTCCAGTGCTGTAGAGTTGGAAACAGGCATGGGGAGATTGCCAGGCTGACCCTCTCTGGTCTGTTTCCAGGCGTCTCACTTCTTCTGGGCTCTCTGGGCCCTCATCCAGAACCAGTACTCCACCATCCACTTTGATTTCCTCAGGTGAGTGCAGGGGGTGATGGGGGGGCGTGGAGAAAAGGGAGAGCCTTGGTTGAGCCCAGGGTGTGGGCAAAGTACAGCCCAGGCAGAATGCCCAGAGTCCGCTCCCTTGCTCTGCTGACTTGCCCCCGTTCTAGCTCATTTCCAGTGGGGCCGCTATCCCCAGGGGATGCCAGGAAAGTACCACTCTGAAAAGAGAAGTGTCACATCCTCCCTGTTCCTCACAGGAGGTCTGCTAGTCCCCACCAAATCCTGCTGCCTACTCCACTCCCTGCCCTGCTGCCAGCGCACCTATCCACGGAGCCTGGTGGTAGATGCAATCGTTGAAAATCAGTCTGAACAATCGCAGATCCTACCTCGTTTTAACAGCAGAGAGGACAGAGGTCCAGAGCGCAGAAGTGACTTGCTGAAGCCATGCAGTGGTTAAGTGTTTGGCATGCTGCCTTCTGGTTGGGCGACAGACCCAGCTACTCCTTCAGTGGCTCCTAGTGATATATAGGGACTGTAGCTAGCTGCTGCTTGTGTATTGATGATTCAGGGAGTCCCTGTCCTGTGAGGTTCCTATGTCCCTAAGGGCCAGGAATCATTTCTCCATTCTGGTCCAGGGCCTTGCCCTTCTCCTTCTCACCCACCTTCAGCTGAAAGGGAATCACTAGCCTGGTTTCAAAGTGTTCACAACTATTAGAGAAATGCAAATGAAAAGCATAGTGAGATGTCGCCTCACACCCATTAGGATGGCTGCTATTAAAAAACAGAAGATAATAATTGTTGGTAAGGATGTGCAGGAATTGAAACCTTTCTGCACCATTGGTGGGAATGTAAAATGGTGAGCTACTATGGAAAACAGTAGGGTGGTTCCTCAAAAATAAAAATATAAGAACCGTATGATCCAGCAATCTCATTTCTGGGTGGGTAGCCAAAATAATTGAAAGCAAACTCTCAGAGAAATATTTATATACCTATGTTCACAGCAACATTATTCCTGTCACAGTAGCCAAGAGATGGAAGCAACCCGGATGTCTGCCAACAGATGAATGAATGAATAAAATACGGTCTATACATACGATAGAATATTACTCAGCCTTAAAAACGAAGGAAATCGTGTCACTTGCTACAACATGGATGAATCTTGAGGACATTATGCTAAATAAGCCAGTCATGAAAAGACAAATATGGTTCTATAAGAGATAACTAAAGCAGTCAAATCCATAGAAACCAGAATTGTTGCCAGGGGGTGGGGAGAGGGAGCAATGGAGAGTATCGCTTAATAGGTCTGGTTTCGGTTGTCCAGAAGGAAAAAGTTGTAGATATTCATTTGCACAGCAATATGTATATAAGAACTGTAAAACCAAAACTCCAAACAAGCATGTTTGTGGAAGGGTTTCTCTAGTCTGATCTAAAAAGAAAAAAAATGTAGTTGCAAAAAAAAAAAAAAAAAAAAAATAGGCTGGGCGCAGTGGCTCATGCCTGTATTCCCAGTACTTTGGGAGGCCATGGCGGGCGGATTGCTTGAGCTCAGGAGTTCGAGATCAGCCTGGGCAACATGGTGAAACCCCATCTCTACAAAAAATACAAAAATTAGCCAGGTGTGGTGGCGTGCACCTGTAATCCCAGTTATTCTGGAGGCTAAGTGGAAGGATCATCAGAGCCCGGGAGGCAGAGTTTGCAGTGAGCCAAGATCATGCCATTGCACTCCAGCCTGGGTGACAGAGCCAGACCCTGTCTCAAAACAAATAAATATTAAACATTTAAAAAGAAGCAAAAGAAATAATAATACTAACCAGTCTGGGTTGGGGTTGATCTGCTCAGACTTAGATAGGCCTAGAGCCACTGAGAAACTTTATGATGTGAGCACCCCCAGCAGGGCCCACCTGGCTTTCTTCCTCACACCCAGCTTCCTTCTGTCTTCCCCCAGGTACGCAGTGATCCGATTCAACCAGTACTTCAAGGTGAAGCCTCAAGTGTCAGCCTTGGAGATGCCAAAGTGACCAGCCACCCCATCCCTCCCCTACCCATCCGTCTGGCCAGACCTGTTCCCCAGAGCTCAATTCTGCGCTCTGGGGTCCACACCCTTCGACAAGGTGGGAGAGGGGACAGGTGGGTGTCCAGGGAGAAGGCTCTGTCCCTGCCGCCAGCCCCCAGTGGTTGCCACTGAAGACCTCATTCTCCTGTCTGGAGGGGCTGATAGGACCCCCTTCTGGGGGTCCCCTTCACCCCACCAGGCTTGGGAGGAAGTGCCTGCAGCCAGGTCCTGGACCATAACCACCCCTGGGAATCACATCATTCCCAGCCTCAGGCCCTGCTGGAATTGGGGCTGCCTTATATGTGTGTTTACCCCTTCCTGGCCTGGGGAAGGAGGCGGGGAGGGCTCCTTTCTACCTCCAGTGCCCTGAGCCTCCAGTCCGTCTCCCCCTGCATGCCCCACGTGGGAGGTGCTGAGCTCCAAACCAGCATCACACCAACTCTGACACATGGATGTACATATCTTGGTGACGGGTGGGGGCCAAGAATTGAGCATGACATCTTCCCCAGCAGCCACCTCATCTGAGACCCCTCACCTTCCCCAAACCAGATCCAATCAAACCTCATCCCGAGGAAACATGCTCCCCAACGTGCTCTCCTGTGCTTCTGTTTTGTCCCCCTGCTGAGGGGACAGGAGAGGGAGTGGTGAGGCCCTGGACCTCCGGAGCCTGGCTCTGCTTCGTGCTGTGGCTTGGTCAGAGGGGACGTGGCCAAGGGTGAGGTGGCCAAAACCAGAACCAGCAGTCTCCTGCCTTGTTCCCTCCCTGGCCCTCAGGCCCTCCTTCCAGGGATGTGTCTCCAGCTCTACTTTATGTCCTGAAGCTGACCCAAGGTCTTCCTATCTGGGAATGCCTAGTGGGAGCCAAGAGGATGGGGTGGGGGCCAGGGCCCCCCAGGGTCCAGCGTGGGAGAGCCTGGGCAGGATCCCATCAGAAAGGTGCTGACTCAGCTGGTTGCCCGGACACTCAACAGCCTCCACCTCCTTTCTGCCCTCACAGCTCCTGGGGCCTTCCTGGCTCTGGCCCAGAAAGTGATTCATTTGTAAATTATCATGGTTTTCTGCATTAAAATGCTCATTTCCGGACTGCTGTGTCTGAGTGACAATGGTGAGGAACTGACCCCTGCGTGGGGGCTGAGGGGTGCTGTAACCCCTCCTGATGTCCACCTGGGCTTCATGCTGAAGTCAAGGTAGCCACCTGCACACATCCTCCTGTGCACCTAGCTCCGAAGGCTCTGGGCAGGGCCCCTATTTCTCTCACTCAGCTTCTCTGCCTTTGACTCTCTTGGTAGAACCTACCAGTCAAACCTGGTAAAGCGCTGCTTAGAGGGAACTAGGCTGTGGATTACAAGGACTTTGGCTGACTCGGGACATGAACCAGTGACATCCTAAAAAGAAGTGCTCAGGACATCTTTCTGGGTCATCTCTGGCTCCCAGCTGTCGGTGGGGTGGGGAAGGGGCTGCTCTGCCTGAGAACAGGCAGGAGTGATTTCTGGAACCAATCCGTCACTTTCTCAGAAGGCCAGAGGGAAGGAAGAGCAGAAACTCAGAGATGAGAAGGAGGCACCCCTCTTAGCAGCCCAGTCACTCCGGCTGTACTTCCCAGGCTGTGCACCAGGCAGCAGCTGCTCCAGGACTGCCCCCCTGCCAGTAAGTGCCCAGTGCCCTTAGGGGCAGCAGAGGCAACAGCAGCAGCAGCCTGCCAGGTGGACTCTGGTTGTTTGGCTTTTGCCTGCAAAAAGCACCCTGGTGCCATGGCAACCACTGGAGCTGGCACCTTCAAGGTCATGGTGATCCAGCATAGCCAGGCCTCCTATGGGCAGCAGCCTTGGGGGTTACCAGTGGGGGGGACATGGGCAAAAGAGGTGCCCAGACATAGGGATGATGCCAAGGCTGGTCAAGTAGGTGCCCCCTGGGGGTCACCCGTGGGGTCAGGTGGTCACAGCCACGACCTATCTGGACTAAACAGCAGTGTCCCCGCTCCTTGTTCCTCTCCGAGCCACCTCTGGAATTGAGGGCAGAATTAACACTGTGAAGCCAGCTTTGTTTCCAGCCTCCTGGGCCTTGATGCTGTTGCGCTGGAGACAAGTGTCGTACTGGTGAGTAGGGAATGGCTGGGACAGAGCCCCCCCCAAGTATTATCCTGTGCCCCTAAGGCCCTGGCCACCATCTGCATGGGAAGGAATTAACAGCAGCCATCATCCCACTGCTGCCTCTAAGAAGGTATTCTCATTCCCCCAGCCCTCCGGCGGAGTGAGCTGGTGTGGTGGCAGGGAACACAATCCTGTCCCCCAAAGACTGCGAGTTCCTCCTTCGCTCCTTTCACTGCCACCCCAGGCTAACCAGCACTCCTGCCCTCCTGGCTGAACACCGGGCCTGGGAGCCTCCCAAGTGTGATCTGGGCTCCACCCCCTCGGGCCCCTTCCAAGACTCTTAGCAAAGAGCTCTAGTTAAAGGACACTCGGGCATATCCATCTTCCCAACGGGCTCTGCCCCACGGTCTCTGCCGGAGACGCACGGAAGGGACGAACTTGTGGCCCAGCTTTCCCGGTAATGACCACGCCACTCTGCTCCTGGCCTCTGCAACCACCTGGCCCCATCCTGCCTCTCATGGGACAGGGGGTGGGGCTCCATGGCCCGCTACTGTGTCTCAGCAGATGGAATAAGGCAGGCAAGACAAGAGCACTTGGAGAAGGGAAGAGGAACTCAGGACCGACAGGTGGGAATGAGCCAGGTTAGGAGAGTCTTGAGACTGGCAGGACCTGGTTTGGAAAAGTGGAGGAGGCCGAGGGCCGAGGTCGGAGGGGGGAGGGGATAGACAGTGGGAGGTGCAATGAGCAGCTCTCCATCGTGACCACCAGGGGGCAGGCGCCACCGCCAGCTCCTCCTCCCACATCTGCCTGCATCTTTTCCAGATATGGCGTGAGGAGGGCAAAGGAGAGGAGGCTCTGAGAACCTGGGCTGGGGAAAAAACAGCCAGCCAGCATCCAGGACGCTCCGCAGACCAAATGGCTGGGCGCTTAATTCTTGGGCAGTCTCTATTCCACACCCTCCCAACTTTGTAGTCCTAGAATCGACCACACCTGCCCTCTCTCACCACTACCCTCTCCAATCTAGAAATCCCTCCACCAGGACTCAAGAGCTTGAGGACTTCCCGAGTTGGGAAGTTCACTCTTATTTGTGGAAAAGGTGTTCTTTATGTCAAGACAGCCTTGAACCTCATCCAAGAGCTGAAGTTCTGCCTCATGAGCTTTGTGGAATACTACACTTTGCCCACCTGGCAGCTTTGGAGAAAGCAATCCTGTCCTTTCTGTCCAACTCTGTCTTGTTTTCTAGAGGAAACATGCCTGACCCTTCTGAAGACTCCTCTAAGGACAATGTCCACCAGGATCCCTCCTGTGCTCCTCCATGTGGGGTGCCTGCTTTGGGGTCCCTCCATTGTGAGGCCAGACTTCCCTAGTGACGGGGCGAGGTAGGGCATGCTGCCCCTGGGACTAGGTCTGTGTGGGGTTCACTGGACCATCACCTCCCTTGTTGTGAACACAAACCTCTATTAATTCAGCCCAAGTCCAACTCTTCCACAAGAACTGCCATTCGGTTTTGCTGTCCCCACTCTATACTGATGGGATTAATTTTTCACCACAAGATTTGTCTCTCTAAAGCCTGGTTAATATGCATTTTTGAGGCATTTCAGTCCGTCATCCGGCCCTTGCAGGCCTATTACTTCTCCCAATGTGATAACTAGGTCTGAAGTGTTCATTCAAAGCATGTGTCATGGAGAGCCTGAAGCATTATCATTAGAGACCCTGCTTCATTAATTAGCATTGTGGGGGCCTCAGCTGGGCTTCAGGGTAAACCTTTGTGAGCCCTTTTCTGAGAAAAGGATCCACAGCTTTCATTAGAGTCTCAAAGGGCTCCTTCTCTGAATAAGAACCAGGTATAAGGTTTAATCTTGTTGTCAGATGAGGACAATGAGGCCCCAAAGGAGAGACCTGGCTCCCACTCCCCAACCCCAGCCATGTGGCCAGTTCTAGGGAGACCCTGAGCTTCCTGACTCCTATTACAGTGCTCTTACCATTGCCTTCTTAGGATCCGGGTGGCCTCACCTCCTCAAGGTAGGGGCATTCAGTGTGGGCTCTGTGGTCACTCAGGTCACTCACAGACCTGGCCTGGGATTCCCTTGCATGAAGCCAATTCCTACGAAGCCCCAGGCCTGAAGCTTTTGCAGGCTGCCACCAGGGGACAGTGGTGCCCAGGCTGGTGGCGTATTTAGGAATTCTGGACTTAAGCCAGCCTCCCTCCTCCCCTGCACAAGGGCCAGATTCTGAAATGATCTGTCTTTATTATGTCATCAGAAAACAAAAAAATCCCCCGAGTGTAAACAGGAGAAATGTGCTGGTTAAGTTACTCATCATTATCTTATTATTAACAAAATAAAGCACTATCTATGTTTACAGTCATAAAAAAAGAAACAGCCTGGAGAGAAGTGGGGGCTTTGAAGATGAAGAGAAGACGGGGGCAGACACAGACTCCACATCTGGCCCTGTGGGATTTGGGGTTCCCATACTGATCCGTGGGCTGTTTAGATCTTTAGAGTTAGGTGACAATGGGATTTGATTTCCTTAGGGAACAAACTTTGTGAAACTGATCAGAGGCTGAGATCCAGTCCCCAGTATAGAGTGGGGGAGGGGACGGCCGGCAGGTGAGGAGCAGGGCTGGGTGGGAGAGGCTGAAGCCCAGGAGTCTTCTCCACCTCTTCCAAGAATGGGGAGCCCCCCGCCCTGTGCTCATGAGGGAGGAATAAAGACCAGCTGCCATGGAGAGCCCCTCTCCAGGGCCTCTGACGCTGGCAGGAAGGGGAGCACCATCAATCCTCCTGTCCCGACTCCCTCATGGGATCAGGTTGGGACCAGGGGCGGGGGCACCAGGACAAAGCCCCTTGGAGGCCGAGGCACATTCCCATGCTGATCAGAGCTAAAAATGGCTCCGTGGGAACCGACTGGCAGAGCCAGGGAGGGAGTGAAGGGGAGGGCAGGAGGAGGTCAGGAAGGCTGATGAGCCCAGGGCAGACCAGGGGCCTACACAGACCCAGAGAATCCAGAGGGCAAAGGGAGCACGGACAGACACCAAGAAAGAGAGAAATAAAGGGCCTTGCAGAGAGACAAGGCCAGAGAGAGACAGAAATGCACACAAGGAAACACAGAACCTGAGACACCCAGACTGACAAAGAGGTAGCAATTTGGGGACAAAGAGAAGCACAGAAAGAGGCTCCCGGAGAAGCAGGAGTGGCATCGAGAGACACACCCACAGGAACTCAGCAACAGTGCCTGGCACGTAGTGGGCACTCAATAAATATCTTGTGCAATGAATGAACAGATGAAACACACACACGTGCACACGCACACACACAGCAGCCAGAGGCGCAACGGGCTTGGCAGAGATGAAAACAGCAAGGGACAGCCAGACCCTTTCGCACAAAGTGCAAAGCGATCCTGGTGATAGACGAGCAGTCTGGGGGAGTGTGGGGGGGGTGTTGGTCCCACAGTGGCTGGTCCAGCCAGGACAAGAATGGAAACAAAGCATGTGACCCCAGGGAGACAGGTCAGTAGCTGCCATACCCCAGGTGAATAGACCTGCAAGAGAGGAGAGTCACACAGTGTCCCCTGGCCATGAGCCCTAAAGGCTGAGGTGCTCAGCCAGCTCAGCCCATGGCCATATTGCAGTTCCTGCCCACCCAGGCCAACAGCTCCTCAGGAAGGGAGGGCACCTCTCCCCTCATGAATGTATCTACAAGTGCACAGCTTTGCCCATCTCTGGGGAATGAAGAAGTCCAAGTACCAACATAGTCTTAGGTTGGCTGGCTGTGCCCATCGGGTTGGGACAAGGTCTTCCCCAGAGGAGAAGGGGCCGGGCCCACCCAGCCAGGATCAGTCTGTGAGCACCACCAACTCCCCATCGCTCTTCTCTTCGCCCTCCGAGTCCTCGTCCTCGCTGTACCGGTACATCTCGCCATCAGCCACCGAGTGCCTGTCATCTGCACCCTCGCCCTCCTCTCGGAGGCTGCAGGTGTTGACGATCACAGGCATGTTGGGGTCCAGGCTACGAGGGACATAGTGCTCCACTAGTGGCTGTGCCAGCGGCATGCCTGCCGCCCGAGGGTACAGGACATCCGAGGAGCTCATCTGCACCTGGCCAGCCTGCGGGCTGTGGGGCAGAGAAGGGGCATGGTGACGGATGCACACTTGATTCAACCCCAAACCCATCTCCCCTCCAAGCCTCCTCAAAGTGTGCACTCCCACTCCACACACTCTTGACTGTGACTTATATACCCTGCCCCCAGCCTGCTTTCTGATGGCCAGATTCACTGAACCTACAACCCTGCAGATGACCTGCAGACCCAGGGCCATAGATGTGTTCAACAGACAATATTCTTGGAGGATCATGTTCGAATCCAGTTTTTAGAAACTGTGTATTTTGTTTTCTTTACTTATATTTAGAGACAGGGTCATGCTGTGTCACCCATGCTGGAGAACAGTGTGCAATCACAGCTGACTGCAGTGTCAGCCTCTCAGGCTCAAGTGATCCTCCTGCCTCAGCCTCCCGAGTAGCTGGGACTACAGGTGTGCACCACCACACCAGGCTAATTTTATTTAAAGATGAGATTTCACTACGTTGCCCAGGCTGGTCCCAAACTCCTGAGCTCAAGGGATCCTCCTGCCTCAGCCTCCCAAAGTGCTGGCATTACAGGTGTGTGTCACCACACCAGGTAGAAATTGTATATTTTAAATGCCCTGGGAGATGTCCTGTTTAAAGGAATAGACTAGGGTGCTTGCTTTAGTCAAGTCAGGAACCTTTCTGTGTGATGAATACTTTTATTTCTAGCACCTTTGAATTTCTATTGAGTTCACTGGCAGTGGGATCTACAGGCACTTTCTCCAGGTCCATGTGGCCAGTCCTCCAGTCACATTCCTATATCCTCAGCCACTGAGTAGTCACCACAGTCACATACATAGCCATACACAGTCGAGTCGCACGTGCAGGCTCAACTACACACAGATAACACACACACATAGGCATCCACACAGCACCCCTGGGGTCACACACAAAGGCAGGCCACACACTGACACCCAGCCACTTATGAGAGCTACGCATGCACACACAGTCTCCTGGCTGCCTGTGGCAGGGGCCTGCTCACGGGATCACGTAGCTCTGGCGGGCATCCTGACGCCGGGTCCTCATCAGGGCCTTGTACTCGCCCACACGCAGCCGCTTGCCCTCCACGATGCAGGTGCGCTTAGGCCGTGGCTTGTACTTGTAGTCAGGATACTTCTCCAGGTGCTGCCGGCTCAGCCGTGCCTGTTCCTCATAGTAGGGCTGCTTCTCCTGGTTGGTCATGGACTTCCAGCGAGATCCTGACCCAACCCCCCAGGGGCAGGCAGTCAGTGCTGGGCTCTGCTGACCACCCCAAGCCCCATGCAGGACCTGAGAAGATCTTGGTCCCCAAGTAGGTCCACAAGATAATATATGTGCAAGCACTCAGCAAGGGCCTGGCCCGATATGGGTGCTCCTTGGACGTTGGGCAAATGAATGAATGAAGTTAGCCTGTATAGGGGTATCCAATTGCCAGCTTAAGACTCAGTACCCACCCATGTTCCTAACAATGCAGCAACTTCCTTGAGCCTCTCTGGCCTGCCTGATTTTTCTTTTTTTTTTTTTTTTGAGACGGAGTCTCGCTCTGTCGCCCAGGCTGGAGTGCAGTGGCACGATCTCGGCTCACTGCAAGCTCCGCCTCCCGGGTTTTTTACGCCATTCTCCTGCCTCAGCCTCCCGAGTAGCTGGGACTACAGGCGCCCGCCACCTCGCCCGGCTAATTTTTTTGTATTTTTAGTAGAGACGGGGTTTCATTGTGTTAGCCAGGATGGTCTCGATCTCCTGACCTCGTGATCCGCCCGTCTCGGCCTCCCAAAGTGCTGGGATTACAGGCTTGAGCCACCGCGCCCGGCCCTGATTTTCATAAACAAAAGAGCAGCCACCTCCGGCCTTCAACAACCCAGACAGGCTCCCTGCTCAGGGCAAAATACCTGATGTCTCAGTCGACAAGAGTCCTGCCCTGCGCTGACACCACAGGAGCCTCAGTCTTGAAAACAACTGCCCCCTCGAGCCCCATCTGCCCTGCCCGACGTCCCTCTGTGGCCACAAGTAAGGACATGTAACTAAAAAAAAAATCTTTCTAGTGACAGCCCAGAACGCTAGTCTCTCCCGTTTTCTGCCAGAGCAAGGGTCTGGACAAACATTTAGATCACGAGTACTAAAGAATGGAAACACACACACACATTCCTTGAGTTCTTGAGGACAGATGCTACCAAACACGTCAGTGGTAAGACCCCAGGACCCAGCTGCCCTCACATCCCCAGCAACTCCTGCACCCTTATCATCAGATTCTACTGGAGTCCAACACAGTATGGAACATCACCAGGCACGCCCTAAATAGACCCAGCTGGCTCCCGCAACCAGGTCATACTGAACCATGGCCCCAGCCACTGGCCCTTACCAAGGATCTTGCTGATGCTGGAGTTGTGCATGTCTGGGAAGGCTTGCAGGATCTTCCTCCGCTCGTCCTTGGCCCACACCATGAAGGCGTTCATGGGCCTCTTGATGTGGCTGCTGTTTCGGGACTCGGGGAAGTGGCGGGAGCCTGGGAGACAGGAGTGAAGTCAGCCAGGCAGCCTGTCTGGGATCCCAAGAGTGCCCCAGGGCCAGCAGAGAGACGTCCCCTACTTGACCAGCAGGAGGCACTGAGGAGGCTCCCACAGCAGTCAGCCAAGGAGGAGCAAGGCAGGAGCAGATGGGGCAGAAGAAACAGCAAGTTATCAGCAGAGGCCCAAGAAAATCACAGCGGTATGGCCTCAAGAGAGAGCAGAAACTCAGCAGCCACAAAACTTAGGAAAGCAGACTCAGAGACAGAGCCAACAGACACATAATGGGACAGCGGAGGCACACACACCTCGAAAGGACCCAACAGACCAAGGGAGGGAAGAGATCAGAGGCAGACACAGCCTGCCCTGGCAGGATACAGAGTTGGGCCCTCCTGCCCATCAGCCCCGCACCTGAGCCCTCACCATCCATGTCACAGCTCAGCATGGCTTCCTCCAGTGGGTGCACGCAGCCATCTTCCAGCCGCTCCTTGGCTGGGGATGAGTCCAGGCTGATGAGGTCCTAGATTGACAGGGGCAACCTGACATCAGCCTCTGCTGCATCACCCCACTCCTCTCCCTGCTCCTCTCTTGGTGGCCTCAGACTGTGTCTTCCACCCCTGGCCACCATTTGTTGCTGCCTCCAGGTTCAGGGGAGTGGGGGACCTTACCTTACGGAAGGGGGTGTTGGGGGAGCCTTCCAAGGCCCCACTGTGGCTGTGCAGCAGCTGCCGAGCATCCTGGATGGCTTTGGTGACAGCATCCCCTTCACCAAGGAAGCCTGTGGGAGAGGGCAGAAGGGACGGAAGAGAAGCGAGAGAAGCTGAGGGCATCAGCCCAGTGTGAGTCCAAATTCCATCAGCCTCCCGCCATGCCACTCCCATGAGGCACCTGAGTTACTGTTCCCTCCTGTCCTTCCGCGGGGCGGCTGCATTGCACGTCCTCAAGGGGATGCCACTTACACTGGCTATTTGTTGTGCATGTCAATAGACTAGAAATGAGAATCGTACCCCCTGGAACTGTGCGACTCTGGCCTGAATCCCTGATGCTTGGAACACCCAGAGAGATTATGATGAGGGAGAGGAGGAAAGGGATCTTCTGCTAAGAGCAAGTCTAACGCCTTGTTTGATAAAATCTGGAACCCAGGGAGGAGAAGGGACCTGCTCAAGGTCACATCATGCCGCTGGCCCTCCCCTAAAGAGGGCTGAGGGACAAGTGCAGGCAGCAGGAGGCTTACCCAGAGGCAGGCTCGGGGGGCTGGACTGCAGGTCCCGCGTGGGGCCTCCATGGCTGGGGGGGCGGGGCGCACAGTTGCTCATCTTCAGGCTTGGGGAGCTGGAGGTGTTGGGCAGCTCAGGAGCCTTGGGCTTGGCTGTGAGGTTCAGGGGCTGGGAGGGCTCCTGAGGGAGACCCGGCAGGTCAGAGGATGACAAGACACCAAAGGAGACTCCCACAGCAGGACAGAGAGGAAGGGAGGTGAGCATACCCAGAACACACAAGGAGATGGACAGAAAAGCGGGCGCAGAAGGAGCAGGTGAACAAGAACACAGGATGCCAGGGCTCACCAGTCCACACCCCGCAGTCCCCTAACACGGCAGCCGGCCGTCATAAGCTCGAGAGGGAGCCCCAGGCCGGTGGGTAAAGGGCGGTACCTGCAGGGGGTGGTGGGCGGCCATGGCCCCAGGCCTCTTCACCACTGGGGCAGGGGGGCTGTGCAGCAGCTGCAGCGGATACTCCACTATGGAAAAGGCGGCAAGGAGAAAAGTCCTGGATGAGCACAGAACAGCAGACACCCTGCTTGACGAGGTCCCAGCACCACAAGGTGGGCAATAGCTCGGAGCTGGGCCAGCTTGGTTCCAACCACTGCCCTCCCCAGCCCCAAAGCACTGCTGGGTGGCTCCTATCCCCTCACCCCACACTGCCCCTCTGCACGCTGACTGTTATCTTCAGCGGGTTCCCGCCCTTCCCAACTCACTCTAAATAGAGTTTCCCAGATTCTAGAGTCCCATCCAATGGCACAATGAGAGAGGGTACACCATCTATTCATCCAACAGCTACTTTTATTTTGTACCTACTGGGCACAGGGCACAAAAGCGGCTGCCTGTTGTGTAGAACGTCTCATGTGTATCATCTCACAATAATACATTGTATGTGATATGTAACGGGCTGAATACATCATCATCCCATTTTACAGAAAAGAAATGAAAACCTTAGAAGTCAAATGGGGCCAGGTGTGGTGGCTCACGCCTAGCACTTTGGGAAGCTGAGGTGGGAAGACTGTTTGAGGCCAAGAATTCAAGACCAATCTGGCCAACATAGCAAGACCCCCATATCTATTATGAAGAATTTAAGCCAGGTGCAGTGGCTCATGCCTGTAATCCCAGCACTTTGGGAGGCCAAGGTGAGTGGATCACAAGGTCAGGAGTTCAAGACCAGCCTGACCAGCATGACCAACAAGGTAAAACCCCATCCCTACTAAAAATACAAAAATTAGCTGGGCATGGTGGCAAGCGCCTGTGATCCCAGATATTCAGGAGGCTGAGGCAGGAGAATCACTTGAACCCAGGAGGCGGAGGTTGCAGTGAGCCGAGATCGCACAACTGCACTCCAGCCTGAAAGACAGAGTAAGACTCTGTTTCAAAAAAAAAAATTTTTAATTTTCAAAACTAAAAAAATAAAAAGAAGAAGAAAAATGGGTTGTCCACAGAGCTACGAAATGGCAGCATCAGGATTTGAACCCAGGACCTCTAGACTCCACAGCCTTTCCTTCTCCTTGACATGGCACTCCTACCTACCCTATCTCACTCCCAGGCCCAGCATCCAGGTGGAGAGGTGGAGAGATAGGCCACATGTAGAAATCACGAAGTGCATGGCAGGTGGTGATGAGAGCCACACAGGCAGAACACCAGTGAACTCTGCTCCAGCGGGGTAACTAGAGCAGGCTCCCTGTGGGAGCCGAGGTGTGCGCTAGTGCCTGCAGCATGGGCAGGATTCGGGCAGGTGAAGATGGGGTGGTGGCGTGTGTGAGGGTGAGCTGTGAGGAATGAGGCCGGCCATGAGGGCCGGGTTGGCTCCCAGGCCCTTGAAGGCCGAGGTCAGGAGTGTGGAGCCCATGCTGTGGGTACAGAGCACCGTGTAAGGTTTGTGAGCTAGGGAGGGCCACTGTTTGCAGTCAGCTTTTGCAAGGGACCTTGCTTGCTTAGTTTCTGGAGCAAACAAAGAGGGAGGCAGCCGTGCCAGTCCCAGGCTCCCACACCTTATTTACTGCCTCACTTGCCCAGAAAGCAGTTGAGGGCCCTATCCCTGACCGGATCACTGTCCCCTTGCTTCCACGGCTCTCCTCCACATTCATGGGGAGTTGCAATGGTTTGGAATTACCCCGTCCTCCACCTTCAACCTTCTCCACTCCACATTCCCCCAGCTAACTGGAAACTTCCACATTGGGCCTGTCTTAGTCCACTCAGGCTGTTGAAACAAAGTGCCATAAACTGGACAGCTTACAGACCTCAGAAATTCATTCCTCAGTTCTGAAGGGGAATTTGCTTCAGAATGAATTATACCTTGAGTCTTACCTATAACTGATTTGAGATTTATTATTATTTTTGTCTGTTATGCGACAGGGCCTCACTCTGTCTCTGTATGTCTCGCTCTGTCTCCCAAGAGGGTATACAGTGGTGCAATCGTAGCTCACTACAGCCTTATCCCCCTGGGCTCATGCAATCCTCCTGCCTCAGCCTCCCAAGTAGCTGGGACCACAGGCACAGGCCACCATGCTGGGCTTTTTTTTTTTCTGTAGTGACAGGGTCTCACTTTGTTGCCCACGCTGGTCTTGAACTCCTGGCATCAAGCAGTCCTCCTGCCTCAGCCTCCCAAAGTGCTGGGATTATAGACATGAATCACTGCGCCCAGCCTAGGTGAGATTAGATGAGGCTCTGGACTTGAAACTTTTGAACTGATGCTGGAACAAGTTAAGATTTGGGTGCCTATTGGGATGGAATGAATTGCATTTTGCATATGACTAGAAAATGACCTGGGGAGAGTCTGGGGCAGGATGCTATGGTCTGAATGTTTGTGCCCCTCTATGTTGAAATCTAATTCCCAATGTGATAGAATTAGGATGTGGGACCTTTGGGGGGTGACTGGGTCATGAGGGTGGAGCCCTCAGGAATGAGATTGGAGGCCTGAGGGAGCCTGTTTACCCCTTTCACCACCTGAGGACACAGTGAGAGACGCCATCTGTGAACCAGAAAGTCGGCCCTCACCAGACACCGAATATGCTGGCTTCATGATCTTGAAATTCCCAGCCCCCAGAACTGTATGTGAGGAATAAACGTCTGTTGTTTATGAGCCACCCAGTCCATGGTGTCTTTCTATAGCCCCTGAATGGATGAAGATGGGGCCTGGCTTTCTCAGTCCTTCGTGTTTCCCCTTCACACCACCCTACAGTGCCCGGCCAAAACCACGCAGGAGCGGAGAGCGGGTGGGACTGAGCAGTCTACCCAAGCCCACAGCCTACAGGCCTCAGGGAATTTCCTCTTCTGTCTCTTTCTCACCTGTGGAACAGGGACGATGAACTAGCACAGGTTGCCTTTAAAGCTGTCCACACTCCTGGGGTAATTATGGGCAGCGTCTCTGCCCTGTCCCCATAACTCTCTGTCACTGCCCTAGTTCAGGTATCATCCCCTATTACTAGAATCACCTCAGCAGGTCCTGCTTCTGGCCTCCACTCCCTACTCCTCAAAGCCAGAATGACACACTCACTACTCTAACGTTCACATGCACCCACGGCCTAGAAAATAAATCCCAGACTCCATGCTCCGTCCCCAACTGCCCTGCACCATCAGGTCCCACACCCTTGTCTGACACATGGCCAGTCTGCTGAATTTCAGTGATGGGGTGACATGGTGTAGGCAGGGGCAAGAGTGTGACATGGCCAGAGTGACATGGTGTAGGCAGGGGCAAGAGTGTGAAGATAGGAATCGTGGCTGTTAGAATTTGGGAGATGTTGGCTCATGCCCATAATCCCAGCACTTTGGGAGGCCGAGGCGGGAGAATCACTTGAGGTCAGGAGACCAGCCTGGGCAACATGGCGAGACTTTGTCTCTACTAAAAATACAAAAATTAGCCAGGCATAGTGGTGTGCACCTGTAATTCCAGCCACTCGGGAGGCTGAGGCAGGAGAATTGCTTGAACATGGGAGGCGGAGGTTGCAGCAGTGGGCTGAGATTACACCATTGCACTCCAGAGCCCAGGTGACAGAACAAGTGAGACTCTGTCTCTCAAAACACAAACAAACAAACAAACAAAAAAGAATTTGGGAGATTTATAAACCCCAGTTAATATTCCAGATTTTTTTTTTTTTAAATGGAGTCTCGCTCTGTCACCCAGATTGGAGTGCAGTGGTGCAATCTCAGTTCACTGCAACCTCCACTTCCCAGGTTCAAGCGTTTCTCCTGCCTCAGACTTCTGAGTAGCTGGGACTACAAGCATGCACCACCACACCCAGCTAATTTTTATATTTTTAGTAAAGATGGGGTTTCACCATGTTGGCCAGGCTGGCCCCAAACTCCTGACCTCAAGTGATCCACCCACTTTGGCCTCCCAAAGTGCTGGGATTACAGGCGTGAGCCACCGTACCCGGCAATATTCCAGATATTAATATTCTGGCACAGTAAATATACTCGAATTGGGGAGACTCGACCTGGATTGCTATATCATTTTACATCTGGAAAGGGCTTTATGGTTTTTCAGTGTGCTATTTCTTTTCATTCTCCCAGTGAAGTTCAGTGAAATTCAGCAAGATTCAGAAAAAGAGGATTATTCTTCCACCAGACAGATCCAAAACTGAGGCCCAGGAAGTTCACATAGCAAATTAATGGATGAGAGTCGCTCCAGGGCGCTTTCCCTGACCTCAGGACAGGTTGGCTGCCATGCTGGAACCTCCCTTCTCTCACTCACCTGGTTTGCAGGGAATGGGCTGAATGGGTAAGGCCAGCTGGGAGTCGGGGGTGACAGGCAGAGGTTGGTGGCTTGGGGGGAAGGCTGGGATCATGACATAAGGCATGTTAACCTGCTGAAGGCAAAGAAACGCTGTGTGAGTCCCCAGGGACCCAAAGAGCTACCCAACTATGGTCAGCCTACGACACAGAGAATGGACCCATGGACAAGAGGCACAGGGGATAAAGCAGGGACAGTTTTCTAAAGGATCCCACTGACCCTAGGCCACCTCTGTGGGCCCCTGTCTACCTGCCCTCAGATCTCAGCTGGGGAGGAAGACAGGCCGGGCTCCTCCCTCAAATCAGGGAAGGAAGACAGGTTGGAGGCTAGAACAGAAATAACCCTCCTCGGGTCAAGCCTGAGTGATTCTGCTCTGGTGCTTTAACTCGGTGCACATCCCCTGTCCCCAGCACCCTCCAGGCTGGTGTCAACTCCCTCAACCACCTCCCATGCCTCTCTGGGTCTCCCTTCCGGTTACCTGGATCTGCTGCTGAAGGAGGTTGATCTTATGCTGCTGCTGAATCAGCTGCTGCTGCTGCTTTGCAATCTGGGAGAGGGAAAGAGTGGGCAGAGGGGGTCACAGACATTAGCCCTGGGGCCCAGAGCCTGCCCAGCCCTAACCACGCCCTGCTTTCTACAGTGGGGCAAACCGCGGAGTGGGGTGGCAGTAGGGAGCAGAGCAGTCAGCCCTCAGAATTGGTTCTCCTTTTGTAGGAAGCTCATCCCTCCCTCCAGGACCAGGAGGCTGGGTAGGAAGCTGCAAGCTGCTCTTCCTGCAGAGTCCCTTTCATACCCTCCTACCCTGACCCCGCACAAGGGCTCATGAATCAGTCCAGGTGGGAATCCTACAGCCCCTGGCCATAGACCCTGCCCCGCCTGCCCCCAGGCCCCAGCTTGCACTGGTGAGGCCTGCCCCTAAGGCACCCTTCTCTAGGTCCTGACACACTCCTTTTCCTGGAAAGAAAGCCACACCCACCGAACAGGACCTACCTGCTCCTGCTGCTGCCGGGCAAGCTCCATCTGCTGCTGCTGCTTCTCAAACAGCATGGCAGCCATGTTCTTCTGCTCCGAGTGGGCTGTCAGGAGCTGGTCCCGCAGGGTGGACAGCTGGTGGATCATGACCAGAAGCTGGAGCTCCTTCTCTGCTAGGCTCTCTTGGGTCCCTGCTCCACAGTGAAACAGCCCCCATTGAGACTTTTTATTTGTTCATCTGTACATCCATCCATCTATCCACCCATCTATCAAAAACTTATTGAGCAATTGCTATGTCCCAGGACCATTAGGGGCTGAGCCACAGAGATGATGACACAAGATGCTTGCCTTGAAGGGGGTTCTTCATGTTGCTACCTGGCAACTACTAGCCTAGAAGTTCTCCCCTATTAGCCACGAATTCCAGGCCCCCTGAAAATGCTGACAGTGGGACGTCTCAGCCCCAGAGCCCTGGGCCTCTTGAATGTCCTCGAGTGCTCAGCACCACACAGGGTCAGGGTGGACAACCATCCCATCAGAGGGATCCAGTGGGACACACTCCGGCTTTGAAGCAAGACAGCTCTGGGGTCAATTCCCATTTCCACCCGTGCTGCCTGTGAGCTGTTAGGCAAGTTACCAATTTCTCTGCACTTTAGGGTTTTTAGAGTCTGTTAAGTGGGCATAATGACAGTCACTTCAGAGGGTTACTGTGAGGGATAAATGAGCTAATAGAGGTCAGGCTTGGTGGCTCACGCCTATAATCCCAGCACTTTAGGAGGCCAAGGCAGGTGGATCACTTGAGGTCAGGAGTTCAAGACCAGCCTGAACAACATGGTAAAACTCCATCTCTATAAAAATGCAAAAATTAGCTGGGAGTGGTGGCACATGCCTGTAATCCCAACTACTCGGGAGACTGAGGCAGGAGAAGTGCTTGAACCCAGGAGACGAAGTTTGCAGTGAGCCAAGATCACACCACTATATTCCAGCCTGGGCAACAGAGCCAGCTGTCTCCAGGAAAAAAAAAAAAAAAAAAGAAGCACTAACATATACAAAGCTCTTAGTCCAGGATCTGGAACGTGGTCCTCAACCAATAAATGTTAGTGCTTCCCTGACCTCCAGTTTAGCTCCTGTCTGATGCAGCAGTTTATTCCTGAGTGCCTGGCCACAGACCTTTTTTTTCCTTTTTTCTTTTTTTTTTAAACATTGGAATCACTCAGGGATCCTTTGAGAAGTATAGAGGCCCAGGCCCCTACCATGCCCCAGGGTTCCCATTCAATAGGTGGGGGTGGAGCCTGAGCATCTCTATGGTTTTAAAGTTCCCTCTGTGGGTGTGATCGATGACAATGCAAAAATGATCATTCTGGCTGGGTGCGGTGGGTGGCTCATGTCTGCAGTTCCAGCAATTTGAGATGCCAAGGTGGGAGGACTGCCTGAGCCCATGGGGTCTGAGACCAGCCTGGGCAACATAGTAAGACATCATCTCTATTAAAAAATATATAAAAATTAGCCTGGCTTGGTGGCAGGTGCCTGTGTTCCCAAAGCTACTCAGGGGTCTGAGATGGGAGGATCACTCAGGAGGTTGAGGCTGCAGTGAGTCAAGATTGTGCCTCTGCACTCCAGCCTGGGCAACATAGGGAGACCGTATCTCCAAACCCCCCCCCCAAAAAAAAAGCAAAAACAAAACAAAAAAATCACTCTAAGGAACCCAAGCCCATTAATCACTACTTCTCGTTCACTTAGTGAGGTCCAACTGACCTAGAATTAATTAGAGTGAAAGGGAACTTTCTGCTCATGTTGCGGTTAGACCTGGGAAGTGGCAATGACATGCCTGAAGTCACAAGGGTGCCTGGTGAGAGCCCAGATTCAGAGTCATGGGATTTGATTCCTACCAGGCCTCTCCTACATGGGATGAGTGAGACCTAATGCTTGGGGCCCCCAGGCGAGGGATGGTGATGACCCCTAAGGCCAGGCAGGAGCCAGATGGCACAGGATAGGTATGAGGGTACCAAGAACTGCCCTACAGAGCCAGGCTGCATGACCAGACCAGAAGAGAGATGGGGTTCAAACATCTCCCCCACCCCCGACAGGCCTTCACCTTTGACATCTTTGGCTTCCATAGAGTTCCTTCCTAGAAACCTCTCCTTCCAGTCACTGGACAACAGCTTCTCGATGGCTGGCACCACTGGAAGACAGCAAAGGGGTGAGGAATAACCGTCTTAACAACACCTTCCTGCCTCAGGCTTCTGCTTCTAACTAGGGCAGACATCCTACCTTCTTTCAAATTTCGGTTGAAGTCCAGCTTCTCCTGGCTTCCAGAGGCAGCCTCCGACGCTCCTGGTCTCTTGGGTTCCGGGGACCCATTACCCTCTGGAGAGCTACAGTCCTGCAAGACATACTGAATTGTCACCATCACCCCCAGGAGAAGGGGACAGGCTGCAGGGAGGGCTGGGAACCCCAAAGATGTGTACCCTGAGGGATCCCAGCCCTATCCAGGTCCTACTTCTCCACTCAGTAGGCCCCTTTGACCTCTACCTGCCCAAGCTTTGTTCAGGAAAAGAACAGAAGATTTCAAAACAAAAGACCTGGGTTTCAGTCTAGGCTCAGTGACTCACACAATGCTTGATCCCACACAAGTCCCTCAACTGCTCTGAACCTGACTTCCCTCTTTTGAAAATGGAAATATTAATACCTCCTCTGTCACAGGATTGTTGCTGGGATCAAGGGAGTTAATGCATGTGAATGAGGTTTGCCATTGCAATCAGGGGCCAAAAGTCACCTACTAATTATTACTCCCTTGAACACACCCACTACACCAGCAGGGCTGCAAAGGGGAGCAGGCAGGGGCTGGCAAAAGCTACTCAAACTCCCCACTGCCTGCCTCACTCCTCTCATCAAAGTCCTCCCCATTCTTTAAGGCCTAGCTTGAGGCTCTACTTCTCCAGGAAGTCTTCCTCGATCACCAGTGCCCCCACCCTCCAACCCCCTCCTCCAGGCTGGATTCTTTCTTAGAGCCCATAACTCTCCTCATTTTCACTTATTTGGATTTTAATTATATGTTACCTTTTTACATCTCCTATATGAAATCAGAATTTGTAGCAGTTGCAAGAATCCTTATTAATCATGTAGCTCAATTCTCTTGTTTTAAGGGTGAAGAACCGTATCATCTTTAACAGTGACCTAATTCTTGCTTGGGTAATTAGGTTGATTTTCCCAAATCACCTGAAAAAGCTGGTAGATGACTTTTAAGCCAGACTTTAGCATGTGTGTTCTATCTCCCCATCTAGTCCTCAGAAACAAGGACTGGGTCACACATAGGTGAACAGTCACTATCAAGAGAGTGAGTGAGTGCAGGCGTGAATCCAGGTCCTGCTCTGATAGGTGACTCTGCTTCCAGCCTCAGACTGAACTTGGCAGTGCCTCCCTGCTTCCCTGCACAGCGTCTTACCCCTATGATCACCATTTCTGCCTGTATCTGCTGCCATCTAGGGGAGTGGGCCTGCCCAGTCTAGCAGAGAGCCCAGGTACAGCGCATGGGTGTGAGGATGGAGGCAGGGCGGGAACACTGACCCAGGAGCCCCTGAAAACCTGGGCTGGAGCTTGGGGGTCAGCACTATCCTGAGAGGCCCGGGCTGGGTCTCCAGGCTGAGGTTCAGCGGCAGTGGCTGAGCCCTGGGGGGCCTCATGGCAAGGCTCTTTCTTCTCCTCTGACTTGATGGTGCAGTTCACCATGGTGCCAACGCCATCCAGGGCCAGCTGGGCAGAGATGGGGCTCCTCATGGACATCCTGGGGGAGGGACAGAGTGAGCTGAGGTGAGTCCCCGGTCATAAACTTCCGCCCAGAGGCAGTGATCCTACTGTTTGCTCCCCTGACCCCACCCAAGTGCCTCCTGGTGCCCGTCACACGGGCACACTCACGGAAAGGGCAAGCCTACTTATGAACCCACAGAAAAAAATCAGCAAAGGCTCTTGTATCCCTCATGCTTTTTTGTTTTTTGCTTTTTAAACAAAAAGTTCTAGAGAAAAGTGGGCCCACGCTTCCGCACGCGCTGCCTGTGTAATGCTGGGACTACAGGACTAGTGGACTGACCAGCCCAACTAACGAGGCCAGATACTGACTGGTTGTCTCTGAGCCCAACAGAGTTGGGAAGAGAGAGAGAGAGAGAGAGAGAGAGAGAGAGAGAGAGAGAGAGAGATAGAGAGTGCGCATCTGTCTGTGTATGTTTGTATGTATACAAATGCTTCCCTGCCCCGACTCCCTCACTCTGTTACCTAGTCAGGAGTGCAGGGGTACGATCTCAGCTTACTGCAACCTCTGCCTCCTGGGTTCAAGTGATTCTCCTGCCTCAGCCTCCCGAGTAGCTGGAATTACCACGCACCACCATCCCCAACTAATATTTGTGTTTTTAGTAGATATGGGGTTTTGCCATGTTGGCCAAGCTGGTCTCCAACTTCTGACCTCAGGTGATCTGCCCACCTCGGCCTCCCAAAGTGCTGGAATTACAGGCGTAAGCCACCATGCCCAGCCTACAAATGCATTTTTATAATTAGTTTCCAAAACTTAAAAGTCAAGAGATAGCACATAAAAATCTAAATTTGAACTTCTAGCTCAATTGTCGTTGTGGCAAATATTGGCTGGAATTGAGTAATGGGTATTTCTTATGGACAGGCCAGTCTACCTTAGCCTCTACACTCCTACTACTCCCCAAAAAGGAAACCAAGTATTAACTATATAAGACATATAGTCTTCTATATATAAGACATATAGTCGTCTTCTTACAGTGGAGACAAAGTAAAAGTAAATGATTTCTTACTTCATGCATCTATCAAAAGGGGGGAAATAGCCAGGTATGGTGGTTCATGCCTGTAATCCCAGTCACTCAAGAGGCTGAGGAAGGGGCATCACTTGAGGTCAGGTGTTTGAAGACCGTCTGGACAACCTAGTGAGACTCCCATCTCTTTAAATAAAAAAAAAGGGGGGGGGGTGGACAGAGGGGAATAACAGACTGAGATGATTGGCTTTACAAAAAATATTTTCCAATATCTAGCTAGAATCTCTCATTTAGAGTATGGCCACTATAGGCATTTGAGTTTGCAGTTCCTAGTTTAAGCACCTGGTATACCTGGCAGACCCTCTTGAGACTCTGCACCTGCTGTTCCTTTCCTGTCACATCACTGCCTGGGACATCTGAGGAGCTGAGCAATCGTAGCATCTCAGGGAGTGGTTTCCAGGGGTCATGCCAGGCTTGGGCAGAGCAGCAGATGCCTATCCTCCAAAGTCACTGGGGCACGCATCTAGAGATGCGCTCTGGAGTCTAGTGGGAACACACAGCAGGTTCCAGCTACGCATGGGTCCTGCCTCAGCTACTGACTAGCCCAGTGACCTAAGGCAAGTTGCTTAGCTGCTCTGTACTTCAAGTTTCCTCACCTGTAAAATGAGCATAGTAAGAGTCCCTACTCTACAGGGCGGCCGTAAGAACTAGGAGTTGATATTTATATGGTACTTAGAACAGTTCGTGGCACCAGTAAGCACTGATCTGGTGTTTTGTTGTTTTCTTGTGTATTACATTTCCAAATACCATCACATGATCTGGTGTTTGTTAAACCACTACTAGTTGGAATGCAGTATAAGGACCAGCAGCTTCAGTATGCCTTGGGGGCTTGAGAGGCAAAGTCATGGGTCCCGCCCACCAGAATCTCTGGGAGTAGGCCCTCCAGGTGATTCTGATATGCACGAGTTAGAAAAGCACTGTTAAATAATTTTTTAAATTTTTTTTTTGCATGGAGATTAGATGTTTGTAAGGTACGTAAGGCTAGGATTAGGAGGTATGTAAGGCTAAAATCAGATATAGTAAAAATATCCCTACAGTAAAAAATTCCTTAAACATCCCAGGCGCAGTATGGTATTTAAATATTGCATCAACTATGTATGGATGCATTTGGATAGATTGCATCAACTCTGTAAAATGTTTGTTATGTATTATGAAACATGTATTGTATATAATAGAGTACATGTAGAGCATTTTAAATAAGTAAATATTATAATTGAATAAAATATATACAATCAGTCCTCTGTATCATAGGTTCCACATCCATGGACTCAACCAACCTCAGATCGAAAATATTTAAAAAAGAAATTTCATCTGTCCTGGGCATGTAGACTTGTCATTATTCCCTAGACAATACAGGGCAAAAACTATTTACATATGATTTATATTATATTAGGTATTATAAATAATCTAGAGGCACAGGGGCTTATGCCTGTAATCTCAACACTTTGAGATGCTGAGGTGGGAGGATTGCTTGAGGCCAGGAATATTGTATTTTTTTTGTAGAGACAGGGTCTTGCTATGCTGCCCATGAGCCTGAGCAACATAGCAAGACCCTGCCTCTACAAAAGAATACGAAATTTAGCTGGGGGTGGCATGCGCCTGTAGTCCTAGCTACTCAGGAGGGTGAGGCTGGAGGATTCGCTTGAGGCCAGCAGTTTGAAGCTGCCAAGATTAAGCCACCGCACTCCACTCAAGGTGACAGAGTAAGACCCTATCTCAAAAATAATAACAACTGGCCGGACGCGTTGGTTCATGCCTGTAATTCCAGCACTTTGGGAGGCCGAGGTGGGTGGAGCACCTGAAGTCGGGAGCTCAAGACCAGCCTGACCAACAGGGAGAAACCCCGTCTCTACTAAAAATACAAAATTAGGCAGGCATGGTGGTGCATGCCTGTAATCCCAGCTACTCAGGAAGCTGAGGCAGGAGTATTGCTTGAACCTGGGAGGCGGAGGTTGTGGTGAGCAGAGATGGCACCATTGCACTCCAGCCTGGGCAACAAGAGTGAAACTCTTGTCTCAAAAATAATAATAATGATAATAATAACAATAAATAAAAATAAGGTATACGGAAGGATGTGAATAAGTTATATGCAAATACTATGCCGTTCTATATCAGGGACTTGAACATCAGCACATTTTGGTACCTTTGGGGGTCCTGAAACCAACCATCTCAGATACAGTGGGATGACTAGACAGTCTTACATCACTTAATAGCATAAACATGTTCTGAGAAATGCATCACCAGGCAATTTCTTTGTTATTCAAACCTCATAGAGTATGTTTACACAAACCTAGATGGTACAGCCTACTCCACACCTCGGCTGGATGGTATAGCCTATTGCTCCCAGGCTACAAACCTGTACAGCATGTTACGTACTGAATACTGTAGGCAATTGTAATGCAATGGTTAAATATTTGTGTATCCAAACATCCAAATATAGAAAAGCTACAGCAAAAATACAGTAGTAGAATCTTGCAGGACCACCGTCCTACATGTGTTCGGTCGTTGACGGAGACGTTGGTGGGAAGGCAGCGCATGAGTGCATGTGTATTTGATTTGATTTCACCTTGCCGATCAGATCAGACTCTCCTGCTCACCCACTTTCAAAGTGTAGGGTTCCCCAGGGGCTGGGCCCCAGGATAGGGCACTGCAGAGAGGGGCCTCCCTGACCATAAGAAGAAAGGCCCCATCCCACCTAGATGCAGAGAAGAGAAGAGACCCCGGCCCAGCTCGCTCTGCGGTCCCCTCCTGCAGCCCAGGGGCCTGGAGAGCGTCCAGGAAGCAGGCGGCTCAGCCCATCCGGGCACCGGGAGGGGCTCAGAGCCAGGCCGAGAGCAGGGGGGTGAGAAGTGGGAGTGGGCGCAGTCGGGGAGGGGGTTTTATCCTGAAGCCGAAGGCAGCAATTACATAACAAACAAACCCTGGGCTCAAGCTGTGAATTAATCAAACCGCTGAAAATAAAACCTTCCTCTCAGGAACTTCAGACAAAAGAAATGAAAACAACCAGGCTGGCTGGAAAATAAAAGGCAGCAGCACTGAATGGGGGACAAAAGGAAGCCAGACAATAGGGTGTTGGACAAAAGCAATAAAGCCAAAGGAAGTGTGACAGGCGCACAATGCGGGCCTGTGGGCCTCTGATCCGTCGGCTCTGCACCACCTCACTCACACCCACCGCGGGCACAGGCCGGCCACCGGGTCCCTCCTCACTCCAGACTTGGGTCCTAAGGGTCTCTCCTTCATTCTGTCCCAACTTCAGGGGCTTCCAGCTCCTACCTCGAAGCCTTCCTGCTGCAGCCCAGAAATCCCAGCAGCAGCCGCAGCCTCCGGGAGCATGGTCAGATGAGCGGGACACAAAAGTCCAAGGTCTCCCCAGTTGGGGATGGTGAACAACCATCCATCCCTGGAGCTGATGGTGGAGGCAAAGGAGGCCATCATCTGTCCTAATTAACTCTAGGACTGCACGGCCCAAGATTGCAGCCACTTGCCACACGTGGCTACTAAGCACTTATAATGCAGCCAGTCCCAACGGAAATGTGCTGTGAGCATCAAACCCACCCCAGGTTTCGAAGGCTTAGTACACAGAATAGAATGTAACTGAGAATAGAATTCTTAGTACACAGAATAAAATAGCTCATTAATAATGGTTACTGATTACAAGTTGAAATTCTTTCTGGATAAGTTGGGTTAGAGAAAATACATCACTAAAATTCATTTCACCTATTTCTTTTTATACTTTTTTATGTAGCTACTAGCAAATATTACACATGCAATTCCCATTATATTTCTGTTGGACAGCGCTGCATTAGGACACCTCCTCCCTTTGAGCTTTTACACACACTTAGCCTCCATGGTCCCTCCAGCCAGGCACCATGGATCACCCTTATATTAGGGAGCCTGTCTCCTGGCCCTCTCAGCGGCCTACCCTGGCCTCCAGCACAAAGACAATGGCTCCTGGTGACCAGCCAAGCCAGCTTAGAGGTGTCAGTCTGTTCACTAGGGCTTGGTGCCCACCAGATAACCCTGCCCAGACAAGGGCCCTTCCATCCTCACAGGTGTCTGGCTCAACGACAGGTGCTGGGCACTGGCCCTTAGTTGGTATCCTCTGGGCCCACTTGTCTGTGAAAAGGCAACAGCCCAGGCGCAGTGCCACCCCGCCCCCACTGGAGAGCATCTCTGGGTCTCACCTTTGGGGGAGAGGGTCCCTGGGTACCTCTTTTACCTCCCTCTCCCCCTCCCCAAGCACAGGTCTGCTTGAGAAGAGCAGCTCCTTTCCCTGCCCTGTCTGGTCTTAAGGGAACCAAGCCCCAGCCTGCCATGGCCCAGAGAGACGCAGGTGTCTCTGTGAAGAGCATCAGTGCCAGGCTCCAGATCCTAACCATCCCAGAGAGGGGAGTGACGGTCCCATGATCAACTAGATAAGGGAGGAAAGGGAGCGAGATGGAAAGAGAGGGGTCGTTATGTGGTCACTGCTCTGTCACTCTGCAGCTGGGGGTCTCTGCACAGTCTGTTTCACCCCTGCAAGCTGTGTCTGTAAAACAAGGGTCCTGGAGGGAGTCAGGGGACAACTTGGAAGACCCACAGGGTTTGAATCCAACAACCTGGGTTTAAATTCCTGCCCTGCCACAGGCTAACATGTGTGAACCTAGTCAAGTTAATGAACCTCCCTTAGCCTGTCTCCTCATCCTTACAATGAGCACAATAACCCATATCTCACTGGTGTCCATGAAGATTAAATAATACAGGGTGAATATCTATCTATAAGTTGTGCACAGTCCAAGATGCTCTGAGAGTCAAGTGGTTGAGAGAAAAGACTCTAGAGTCAGATAGACTTGGGTACCTTTGAATCCCAACTCTGACCAATCATTGCTGTGCAACCTTGGGCAAGTAACTTAACTTCTCTGTGCCCATTTCCTCCTCAGTAAAATGGGAATAAGAAACTCAACGTGGAGAGATGAATCTTCTGTTGACAACACCAGACCCTATCAGAGTGCCTATTTTACATTCTCATGGCACTTTGAACTTGACCTTAAAAGTATTTGTCACAGTTGGTAATGATACCTTTACACACTTAATTTATTTTGGAGTTGCCAGGCGCGGTGGCTCATGGCTGTAATCCCAGCACTTTGGGAAGCTGAGGCAGGCAGATCATCTGAGGTCAGGAGTTTGAGACCAGCTTGACCAACATGGTGAAACCCTGACTCTAGTAAAAACACAAAATTAGCCAGGTGTGTAATCCCAGGTACTTGGGAGGCTGAGGCAGGAGAATCGCTTGAACCTGTGAAGCAGAAGTTGTAGTCAGTTGAGATCGCGCCACTGCACTCCAGCCTGGGCAACAACAGCGAAAACTCGGTCTCAAAAAAAAAAAAAAATTATTTTGGATTCACCCAGTAGCCAAAAATGTACCTGTTTCTGCTCATCATTGTAGCTCCAGAGCCTAGCACAGTGCCTGAAACACAGTAGGTGCTCAATAAATATTCTTAGAATGACAAGAGAGTGACAAAGAGTTCAGCAGCACAGCACAAAGCAGGTCTGGATGCTTAACAGGTGATGGATACTGCTAGGACTATTAGACAGCTCCTGCTCTCTCAGGCTTTTCTCCCACACCCAATTATCCTCTGCTGTCTCTTCCTTGGGTCTAAGTTCTTCCTGTGAGTTTCCTAAATACCCCAAGCAGCAAAGTGAGTCCATTTCCTTTTCTTTTTACCTTGGGTCAGATAAGAAACAGTTTCCATACTTTTTAGATTTAAAGACCCCGTTGGAGTCCACCCTTAAGTCTCCCTTTAGACTTTGCAGAAACTAAAATAATCCCTCAAGTTCCTTTACTCCTTTGTTACACAGCATGCTCCTTGCTTCAGTGATTTTCCATGTGGCTCCGCAGGAGGTTTTAAGGTCAGTAACCTCAAACTCCGCTGTCCCAAAATGCCCAGAAGCCAGAGAACCCTGGGTCCACAGGATACAGGCATTACTGGGCTCCCTCGGTTTCCACCCTAGTCTGATGCCTTGTGGTCAGAGGCCACAAGTCCATAGGGTAGCCCATCAGCCCCTCGCTCGGATGGAAGTGCTCCTGTGTGCCCGGTTTCCTCTCTTGCCCAACCTTAACACATTTTACAAACAGAGAAACTGAGGTCAGGAGATGTCGAGTTCACACAGCTTTTTGGGCAGCACTGCTTCAAGACTATATAGAATGGCCGGGCGTGGTGGCTCATACCCGTAATCCCAGCACTTTGGGAGGCCGAGGCAGGTGGATCACCTGAGTTTGGGAGTTCAAGACCAGCCTGGCCAACACGGTAAAACCCCATCTCCACCAAAAATACAAAAATTAGCCAGGCATGGTGGTGCACGCCTGTAATCCCAGCTACTCAGGAGGCTGAGGCAGGAGAATCGCTCGAACCCAGGAGGCGGAGGTTGCAGTGAGCCGAGATCGCACTGCTGCACTCCAGCCTGGGTGACTGAGTGAGACTCTGTCTCAAAAACAAACAAACAAACAAAAAAAGACTGTATAGAGTCAGAGGCCGTCAGCCAGCTGGGGCGCTGAGCAGCATCTCCGCTCTGCCCTCCCTTCCTTCTCAGGAACCCACCTCACAATCCCTCTTCCGTTCTTCTTCCTCCTTGGTCTTATCTCACCCAAGCGAGCATCCTTAAGAAGTGAAGACCGCGAAGGAGAAGGCTCCAGCCATCTTCACCCTTGACACGCAGAGCCTTGAGTCTCAGCTGGTGCCTGCCAGGCCCTGGGGCCCCCAAATCCAGCACCTGGGACAAGGTATAGAGAGGCACCCGCCTCCAAGGAGCGACAGTGGCTCAAAGCATGGCCCTTATATGACAAAGCCCGCTGCAGGTGCCGATCCTCTTCCTTTCTCCTCCCCACAACCAGCCCCGTCACGGCCCCTCTGACCCCCACCAACCCACAGGTGCACACACACCTAGCCCCTTTCTGCCCCAAACAAATCACCAGCCACTTCCTCTTCTAACCAGTCAACCACCGACCCTGTTGGATTGGAATCAAAGGAGTTTTTACTGTCAGCCCTTCCTCCCTCCACGACGACAGTCTTCCCCCCCCCACAAAAAATATCTAGATGAAGATAAAGATAGAGATAAATTCCAGTCATCGTAGCATGACGGGTGACTCAGACGCTGGGGTACAGGAAGCCTGAACAGACAGGCAGACCCTCTGAGAGGGCCAATGGCTACACTTCCCCACTGGGCACACACTAAGCCCCCTCCACTGCTGGCTCCCACTCCCAAGCTTGCCCTGAGTGGGTGGTGCCAAGGGGCATCACCAGGGAAAGAGATCCATGCAGCAGGGGTGGGGCAGGGCTTGAGTCCCAGGGGAATGCCACTTCCTCTGAAAGCCTCCAGAGAGCTGAGAACCTCAGGCTGCCCTAAACAATAGCCCAAGGCGTGGGTGCCCAGAACAGTGCCCCGGTGCCACATCCTGCCATTCTTCTCACAGACCACACCCTGCCACCCTTCCTGGCTACACCCGATCCTATCTCTAATGTTTACTCAGAGCTGGGAGCTGGACTGGCTGCAGGCTTGGGACAAAGCTTTCCTAAGAGTCCCTCTCTCCCTTTCCAGCCTCTGTGGGCCCTGGGGGGGATCAGATCCAGGGCACGGCCAGTCTGGTCTAGCCCATCTCAGGGGGGCCACAGCCAACACTCCCTCAGCTGTTTCCCGGTTGGCCAGGGTGGCCAGGGTGGCATTCACCTGGTAGAGCGGCCAACACCAGACAGCGGCTGGGTAAACTCCCAAGCATGGGAGAAGAGGTGCTTCCCCGCAGCGCCCCAGGGACAGAATCACAGTCCAGCCTGAGCTTCTGTGGCTGCCGGGACTCAGCTGACCCTGGCCCAAGGGCACAAAGGAAAGCAGTGGCCAGGGAGAGACTGTAGCTGTGATGTTCCCACCTGGTCCTCAGGCCTTGGAGGCATCTGAGTCTTCTCCCAACCCAGTGAGTGGGTCGAGAAAGAGACAGATGGGGCTGCTTAAAAGCGCCGCTGGGGCTCCCAGTGTGATGTGGGCCTCCAGAAGGCCCAAACTGAAAAGAGGTCAACAGTGTCTCCAGGAGGCCCCTCTCTGGAGGCCTTCCTGCCTCTAGGACCTGAGCCTGTCTCCAGGTTCTCCTGCACCCCAACAGTGCTAGAAGGCAGGGGCAGGCCTTATCCTTGTCTCCCAATGGCAAGGCCAAGCCTGTGTCCTGGACAGGTGAGCACCTCTGGCTTCCTGCAGGGACAGTGCTCATCCTAGGGCCAGGAGATGCAGAAATTGTGCAGCTGAGGCTGACTGGCCATGTCAAAGGCCCCTTGGGGGATAGCCCTGAATATTGACCAAAGGAATGGGAGGCAAAAAGCAAGCATGCAGTGGTACAGCACTTACTTGGCTGCAAACACTAAGTGAAAGGCTCTTCATTCACATCCCTGCTTAATCCTCACAAGAACACTACAAAGACTAAGGCTCAGAGGGCTAGAACGCCCTACTCAGGGCCCAGTAGAAGTAGCATTTGAACTCAGGCCTCACTGATGTCTAAATCCACATCGTTTCATTTATCCGCTGATGCCCTGGCCACTCTCCTCAGCGTGAAATAACAGGCTCTGGTCCAGCAAAGATAGAATGGCCACTGTCTTCACCTCTTATAGGACTGCGGTTTTTTTGACTTGAGTCATGGCCAAGGAAAACCTAGGCAAAAGAAACCCAGGCAGCTCTGGGAACTTAGGGAAAAGACTTCACCTCTCAAAACTTCCATTCTTCATGTGTAAAAGAGAGATTCCAAGAACTATTTTGTAAGTAAGAGATAAGGTATAATTATAGAATCTGGTACAGAATATACGTTCAGGGAAGGAGGTAAGGAGAGAGAGCCCTAAAGGAGGAAGGAGTCCCTCCCCCTCCCTACCCTCAAGGGCAAGGGGGAGAAGGACTGGCAGCCTATTCTCCTCCCCAGCCAGCCCACCTCTTCTGGAGGCAGGTGGGTGGGTGTGATGACCCAGCATTGCTGGGAGGCATCCTGGTGTGGCTAATGGAAAAAGGACTTTGTCACATGGACCTGTGTCTGAAGACTAGCTCTGTTACGTACCACTAGATGTGTGACCATGAGGAAGTTTCAGTTTCTCTATCTCTAAAATGGAACAAATAATACCTACCCCATAGAGGTAGAGAAGACTGAATATGACGGTGTTTGTGAAAATCAAAAAAATGTTTGCTCCCTGACCCACCGCCCCCCCCTTCCCCCGCATGGTCAAACACGCAGAAGACGTGCACCTGCGGAACACCGGGGCCCGCCACCCTCTTCCTCCTCCATCTGCTCCATGTAGGGCTCCCTCCCTAGCCTAGGTTATCAGTTTTCTGAATGCCCTGTTGATGTCCCCAACCACCCTGGAAGCCCCAGCAGGTGCCCCACAGTGCAAACAGGCGGAAAGGCTACAAATCTGCCAAGGAAGCCCCACATTCGCAGCGCCACCGCTTATCTGGCCAAGCCACGGTGCCTTCCCTTCCTCGACTGATGACACAAAAGCTCTGCAGAACTCATGAGCTCCCTCATTTCCTCTGGAGCCCACGAGGGTGAAGTGCTATTCCATTAACCCTTGCAGCCTTCTGCCAACCCCAGAGGGAGAGGAAGGTGGGGACTACAGGGATGACCACAGACAGGGGAAAGGACAAGTGCAACCAGTCTGCAAACAGCCATCTTTACCTGCCAGGCTGATGAAATCTCACCTTTGCCAAACACTCCTTCTCCCAGTACTGGGGTAGGCTGGGCAGCATTGGCTTCTGCTTGGTGACAAGTCTAAGCCATGTAGACTAAGCCCTCACAGTACGTGGTGAAATGAGGCTCCGGAAGACACACAGAATTGGTTCAAACCCAGTATCCCTCTTAACTAGCCAACTAGTTTAACTCTCTCAGCCTCACCATGTTGCCCAGGCTGGTCCTGAACTCCTGGGCTCAAATGACGCTCCTGTCTTTATTTATAACTGGGACAAATAGTAATATATACTCACTAGTGAGGTTTCAAAGAGTAAACAAGACAACACAGGCAAAGCCCAGTGCCTGGCACCCAGCCGTACTGAACAACCGTAATGGACATTTTATCATTGTCATCTAGATTAGGAGGTGAAGGGTGGAAAAGTGGGAAGCCACTGGGTTCTAGGTAACCCAGTGAATACTTGAGACTTAACCTCTTCACACCTCAGATTCATTGTCTGAAATGGGGGCTAATAATACCTCCTCTCATGCTTGCTGGAGAACTGATAAGTTATTATATAGAAAATACTTAGCACAATGTCTGGCACAAAGCAGACTGGCACTTAGTATTGTGGTAGCTAAATGAAGGACTGTGCTTCCAGCCAGACCATTCAGCCCCAAACCAGTATGTTTCCAAGGCCTCCTGCCACCTTTTTTTTTTTTTTTTATAAAGATGGAATCTCACTATGTTGCCCAGGCTGGTCTTGAACACCTGGGCTTCCTGCCTCTGCCTCCCAAAATGCTAGGATTACAGGCGTGAGCCACCGCGCCCAGCCATCTAAGGCCCTTCTTAAATGTATTTCAAATATCAGCCTCTATGCATCTGTGAGCCCATAGCCCACTCCCAAAATGAGCACTTCCACACAGCATCCTGGCATCCCAAGGGCTCAGGAAAGGTTTCTCTCCCTCTTCCCACCGCAGGCACCCAACTCACTGCAGAGGCAGGAGAAATGGGTTCACGATCCAGATGGGTAAGTGGTACAAGAAAGGAAGAGGAGTCAGTACATTTCATTCACCAGGAAAGCCACCAGGCAGTGTTGACAGGCGCACAGCCTTGAATGCAAATAGTCAGCAAACATACTTTGGCCTCGTCCTCTCCTCCCTGGGATTGTCTCCCTAACGCTCCAGAAAACAATATATACCTTGACAGAAGGTCTAGGGGCTCCCTAAGAGATTCAAGCATCTAGCTCCCAGCTTGGGCAGCCCTTGAGGAGGTGAGCAGCAGCCCTGTGATCACGGTGGCCAAGGCCCCAAGCCAGACTGGCACACCAGCTTCCCGCTGGCGCAGCCCGCTTAAGCCTATGGTGTCGCCCACCCCAGGGGTTCTAGGTGGGACAACACTCATGCCTCATGTAAGCCTAATCACCACTAGCTCCCCTAACACAAGCTCGCTCATCGGACACCCCATTTTAGCAGCTCTTGCTCAGGCAGCATTCATTCTTCCAGTGAACAAAGTGTTCCATTCTTTTTCTCTCCAAAGGCTGCACTTCCTCTCCCATTATCTACCCTATTGTCAGACAAGCCTGCCACTAAAGCAAGATTTCTTCTTTCATTTTGTTATTTTCATGGTCCTCTTTATTTGTGGGTGGCTGTTTGTTTTTCCTGGCTTTGGTGCCCTTTCAAAAAGGGCAGGGAAGCAAAGGGAGAGAAGTAGCTTAGTCTCTGTTTTCATCTACAATGTTCATCAAACAATCCCCAAAGCAGCCAGCTTTCACCCCAATCTGCCCAGAACCCCGCTTTCCATCACCAGCACCCTTTGGAAACTGAGGCAGGACCACCTCAACCAAGACTTGGCCAAGGGGTGAGATGAAATACGACCTAGGAAGGGATCCTGACACATGGAACCCACAATACTAATAATAGTAAAATGAATAATAGTGACATTCAAGATTATTTAGCAAGGGAATCATGGGCACTGACCAATCCACTGAGGCTCTTGGGACAATCAGATGAATTGGCAGTTGCCAGCCACAAACAACTGGCTGAGTCACACTGGTATGTGGCGAAAGACCCCAATTATGGCTAACTATTTTTTAGAGATGGGGTCTTACTCTGTCACCCAGGCTGGAGTACAGTGGCACAATCACAGCTCACTACAGCCTCTCAACCTCCCAGGATCAAGTAATCCTCCCACCTCAGCCTCCTAAGTAGCTGGAACTACAGGTGCATGCCATCATGCCCAGCTAATTTATTTTTTGTAGCGACAGGGTCTTGCTATGTTGCCCAGACTGGTCTTGAACTCCTGGCCTCAAGCTATCCTCCCGCCTTGGCCTCTCAAAATGCTGAGGTTATAGGCATAAGCCACCATGCCGGGCCTATGACTAACATTTATTGAGCTTTTACTGTGTGCCAAGCACTGTTTGAATCACTTTTACTTATATTAATTCATTTAATCTTTATAATAATCATCCGAAGTAGATCATATTATCATCTCTACTTTACAGATGAAAAACTTGAGATGCTGGCTGGATGCAGTGGCACACACCTGTAATCCCAGCACTTTGGGAGGCCAAAGTGGGGGAATTGTTTGAGCCCAAGAGTTTGAGACCAGTCTGGGCAACATGATAAAACCCCATCTCTACACAAAAATTTGCCAGGCGTGGTGAGGCATGCCTGTACCCCAAGCTACTCAGAAGGATGGCTTGAGTACAGGAGGCTGGGGCTGCAGTGAGCCATGATCATGCCACTGCACTTGAGCCTGAGCTACAGAGACCCTGTCTTTAAAAAAAAAAAAAAAAAAGCCAGAAAAAGAAAAAGAAACTGAGACACCAACATGATTTGAGCCCAGGCAGTCTAGCATTAGAATCCACCTCTCAACCAGACCATAGGAATCAACGACTTATAAGCTAAGCATAATCTATAAGGATTTAGCCTTTTAATTCCTTCATTAGTCTTATGAGATAGCTACTATGAGGACACAGAGGTGTAAGGAGCCATTGCCCAAGGTCATAGCCAGTGAGTAGTGACCAAGAAACTGAACCCAGAGACTGGCTAATGAGTCTCTTCTTTTAAGTGTTGGATTATACTGGCTTCTCTTCTACTAGTCAAAGGTCCCAAGAGCCATGGAAGGTTATCTCCTGGAGTCCCCACCCTCCCACCTCTGCTGGGCCAGTGCTGCTCCCACGATGGAAGTCAAGGGAACCAGGCCCTTTGCCCTGGTACAGATGATGCAAGGGAAGTAATAGTCAACCTGGGGCAGGAAAACCCCTGGTTTCACAGGCTACAAGCTTCGCTCACTCCTGCCAGCTATGCCAAGGGACCAGATGAACATGGGTGAAGAGCTCAATGGAGCCTGCCTGCGCCACTTGCAGACACAAGGTGACTCAAAGCCAGAGTCCTACCCACAGTATCTTCCCCATGAATGAGGTTTCTCGTGAACAAAGGGCAGCATTCTGGAGGGCTCCGGGCTGCCCAGACCCTGACTCCCCTTACATTCATCACCCGTCTGTATTCTGGCCAGTCCTCCCCACCACCTATGCCCACATCTCCTGGTTAGCTTCTCATTCATTCCTGAACTTTCAATAGCATCAGGCAGAGCTGAGTGTTTAGTAGACCCTGGCAACACATATGCCTAATGAATAGTTGTAGTCACTCTTATTTTATCAGTTTTTTCCTAAATATAAAAGGAGTGTGTGCTTACCATAGAAAATCTGCAAAAAAAAAAAATTTTTTTTTTTTTGCTCTGTCGCCCAGGCTGGAGTGCAGTGGCACCATCTCAGCTCACTACAACCTCTCTGCCTCCTGGGTTCAAGCAATTCTCCTGCCTCAGCCTCCCGAATAGCTGGGATTATAGGCATGCACCTCCACGCCCGGCTAATTTTGTATTTTTAGTAGAGACGGGGTTTCTCCATGTTGGTCAGGCTAGTTTCGAACTCCCGACCTCAGGTGATCTGCCCACCTCAGGCTCCCAAAGTGCTGGGATTACAGGCATGAGCCACTGCGCCTGGCCCCAGCTAATTTTTGTATTTTTAGTAGAGACAGGGTTTCACCATGTTGGCCAGGCTGGTCTTGATCTCCTGAGCTCAAGTGATCCAACCTCCTCCGCCTCCCAAAGTGCTGGGATTACAGGCGTGAGCCACCGCGTCCAACCAATCTGCAAAATTTAAAATAACATAAAGAAAGCAGGTTGGGCAATGATGACTCACATCTGTAATCCCAGCACTTTGGAAGGTTGAGGTGGGTGGACTGCTTGAGCTCAGGAGTTTGAGATCACCCTAGGCAACATGGCGAAGTCCCATCTCTACAAAAAATATGAAAAAATTCCCCAGGTGTGGTGGCACACACCTGTAGTCCCAGCTACTAAGGAGGCTAAGGTGGGAGGATCACTTGAGGTTGAGGCTGCAGTGAGCCATGATCACACCACTGCACTCCAGCCTGGGCAACAGAGCAGGATCCTGTCTCCAAAAATAAATTTAAATTTAAATTTAAAAATAAGAAAACAATTTTTAAAATCACCCATTTCACATCCAGGAGGTGGCCACTGATCACAATTTGGCCTATTTCTATCAAACCTTTTTTTCTGAAGGTGGTTTTGTTTTTCATTCATAAGCAAGATTTTTTTTGTTTTTGTTTTTGTTTGTTGTTGTTTTTTTGAGAAGGAGTTTCGCTTTTGTTGCCCAGGCTGGAATGCAATGGTGCAATCTTGGCTCACTGCAACCTCCACCTTCTGGGTTCAAGTGATTCTCCTGCCCCAGCCTCCTGAGTAGCTGGGATTACAGGCATGTGCCACCAAGCCCAGCTAATTTTGTATTTTTAGTAGAGGTGGGGTTTCTCCATGTTGGTCGGGCTAGTCTCAAACTCCCAAGCTCAGGCGATCCACCCGCCTCGGCCTCCCAAAGTGCTGGGATTACAGGCATGAGCCACTGCGCCCGGCCTCATAAGCAAGTTTTATATTTATTTTCTCCCCCTTAATAGTACATCAGCAGTTTTCACGTTACCAAAAACTGGGTATTAAAAATTATTTGTAAAGCCGTATTTAATGGCTGCACATCTCCCACTCTATGGCTGCATCATGATTTCCTTTATCCCCATGCCCCATGGTTGAAATGATTCAACTCTTTCAATTTCACATTACTGAAACCTCCTCCTGACCCCTAGGGACGTCCACCCTCCCAACACCTCTGCCAGGTCACAGCCACTCTGCTGCTGTGACAGGAGGGAAGGCAGGGCCCCTAACAGTCAGTGGACCTCGCCTGCCCTCTCTTGATGGGCTGGAGACAAAGGGGTTTAGGACAGAGAATGGAAGCCAGGACGGGGCTAGAAAGCCTGGGCCCAAGGGCCTCTGCAATGCCGCCGCACGTATCTGTGTTTCTCCGGCCTTGACTTCCCCTTAAAAGATAAAGAGCACAATAGATTTTCACTTCACACCCAACAGGATGGCTATTATCCAAAAAAAGAAGGACAAAGAAGAAGAAAAAGAAAAGAAAGAGCAGGAGGAGAATTGGCAAGGATGTAGAGAATTTCTGATGGGAATGTAAAATGAAAAGTGGTGTAGCTGCTATGAAAAACAGATGGAAGCCTGGGCAACATGGTGAAACCTCATCTCTACAGAAAATACAAAAATTAGCTGGACGTGGTGGCTCACGCCTATAATCCCAGCACTTTGGGAGGCTGAGGCGGGTGGATCACGAGGTCAGGAGTTCGAGACCAGCCTGGCCAACATGGTGAAATCCTGTGTCTACTAAAAATACAAAAATTAGCCAGGTGTGGTGGCACCTGCCTGTAATCCCAGGTACTTGGGAGGCTGATGCATGAGAATTGCTTGAGCCCAGGAGGTGGAGGCTGCAGTGAGCCGACATCCCACCACTGCACTCTAACCTGGGCGACAGAGCAAGACTCTGTCTCAAAAATAAATAAACACAAAAATTAGCTGGGCATGGTGGCATACACCTGTGGTCTCAGCTACTTGGGAGACTGAGGTGGGAGGATCGCTTGAGCCTGGGAGGTTGATGCTGCAGTGAGCTGTGATCATGCCACTGTACTCCAACCTGGGAGACGGAGTGAGACCCTGTGGAAAGAAAGAAAGAGAAAGAAAGAAAGAGAGAAAGAGAGGAAGGAAGGAAGGAAGGAAGGAAGGAAGGAAGGAAGGAAGGAAGGAAGGAAGGAAGGAAGGAAGGAAGGGAAGGAGGATAGAAGGAAAGAAGGAAAGAAAAGAAAAATAGGATGGCGGCTCCTCAAGAAATTAGATACAGAATTACCATATGATCCAGCAATTCCACTTCTGGGGATGTACCCCCAGAACTCATAGCAATATTACTCACAACAGCCAAAATGGGAAACAACTGAAGTGTCCATCAATGGATGAATGAATCAACACAGTAGGATATATACATGCAATGGAATATCATCGGCCCTAAGCTGGAAGGCAATCTTGACACATCTATGATGTAGACAAATATTGAAGACATTATGTTAACTGAAATTAGCCAGTCACAAAAGGTCAAATATTATATGAGTCTACTTATGTGAGGTACTTAGAATAGCTAAATTCATAGAGACAGAAAGTGGAATAGAGTTACAGGGGCTGGAGTGAGAGAGGAAGGGGAAGCTATTGTTTAATGGGAACAGAGTTTCAGTTTGGGAAGATGAAAAAGTTTCATGGACAGATGGTGGTGATGGTTGCAAAACAATGTGAATGGACTTAATGCCTCTGAACTACACATTTAAAAACTGTAAATTTTACATTATGTCTACTTTAATCCAATTTTTTTAAAAATGGAGAGAACAAAAAACTGCTAATAAGTTATGCTTTCAGGGCATCTTTAATCTGCAAATGGGCAGAGGCGAGACCATAAACACAGCCTCATCGACTGGCGAGGGGACACCATGGGGGCAGCAGGGCTGGGGAACGGCTGCCTTGGGAGAACCTGTGTTCACAAGGCCATAATTAACATCCCTAATTGAAGTGTCTAGAAGCAGCGAGACCCAGACAGTGCCAGACCTGCCCGACCAACTAGAAGGCCTTCCCTCACTGCCTCTAGAAACAATTAAAGGCTTCCGTGCACAACCCAGAGACAAGGTGTATTTAGGATTTCTCAGCAGAGAGTTAAAGGGACCCGGACGAAAAGAAGATAGGGATAGAGGGAGAGATTCAGTCTTCCCCTAAAATCAGTTCCTCGACTTTCCTGGAAATTCTTTCCCGTCGGACGTCCATCTTAGAGTTGGCGGTTTCAAGGCAAGCACTGAGCTGACGCCTGTTTCCAGAACAGCTCTGCCCCTGCCTTGCCGTACAACCCTGGGAGACCTACTGTACGGCTCAGGACCCGTGGAAGAAGGTTTACTCCTGCTGCCCTCCCCGCCTGGAGAGGACACAGCACAGTGGTCCAGACCGAAGCTCTAAACCAGAAGGTCTGTGCTCATAGAAGGGAGTGGCAAGACGGAGGCCACCTGGGGAGAGGAAGAGGACTGGGCAGCCTTCCCAGTTTGCAGGGACTCATCCATTTGAGGTCACAGATGCTGGCTTCTGTGGGCCACCCAAGCCATCCTTTTCCTTTTCAATGAATGACAGGCAAGCCCCAAAGTCCCACTAGCCCTACGGTTCATTTGATGCTTCCATTTTCTGATTTGGTGCTTTACTGGCAAACATTATCCCAATTCCCACTTAACCAACAACACATCACGGGGTTTGCTGTGTCTACAGGAGCTGCCCGTGCTCCATGGTGTGATTAAGAGTGCAGGCCGAGCTGACGGCAGCCCACCCCAAGGGAGCCTTGGGAATTTTCTGTGGAGACTGAGAAAGCCACCGGCATCTTTGTTCACCTCTGTCCAAAGAGGGAGACAGATGAGCATCCCTTCCTGGCCCTCTCTCTGCCTCCATTGGGCCATTAGAGCTCCCTGCAGTGCTTCCCTTCCCCCACTGCCTGCAGACCTGACCCAAGGGAAGGGGGTCAACAACGGGGTCACTGAAGGCGCCCAGCTCAAAACCAGCTCAGTTGCTTAGGAAGAATTTAACCCTGTCCCTCCTGGCTCATGACTCTTCACCTTCACAGATCTACCTGTATGGAGGGGAAAAAATAATTGCAGAGAGGGTCTAGAAGGGCCCAGGTGAGAGGTCTGTGGTGTGTGCCACGGAAAAAGCAGAGGGCTCGAGTTTGAGCGTCAACTCTGCCACAAACTCAATGTACGATCCTGGGCTCATCTGATTTCTCTGAGCCTCATCTTTCCCATCCGTAAACTGGAAGTCAAAACACACGCACCAGATCCCTAGGAGACTCGGCATACTTATTTTCTAAATGTCAATGCCCTTTACACACTTGGTTTGTAAAGCCCCATACATGTGTAAGGATTCTGATGCTTTTAACTCACTACGGGGCCTGGGACAAACCACCCAGCCTTTCAGGTCTCAGTTTTTCCATTTGCATATGGAATGAATTATTACTTCTTCTCTGAGAGACAAAAGTATAGGTAGGGGAGGGCTCCCAGGACTTTAACGCAGTGGAAATAAAAGTGTTGCTAAGCTTCTGACTTCCATGTTCGAGTTGTAGCCCAGGGCAGGCCACATACGGAAGCTCCTCATCAGAAAGATGATGACAGTGCCTGCTATTTGCTGAGTGGTAACAACAAGCTAAACACTTCACAGATATTTTCTGCAGGGACAAAACCCATTGTATAGATGAGGAAACTGAGGCTTACTTGAAGACAGAATTCCACTTACGGTATGCCTGACTCCAAAGTTCCAAACCATAGCACAAGATATTTGAGAAGAGGTTACTTTCCACAGACACTCCAAACCCCAATTAACCCTCTCCGCCTGCTGGAGCTGGGTGCCAAGGGGACAGCCACATGGTCAGGGGAGGGGTGCCCCCCACACCCATGCCACCGCCCTCACTTCCTGTCAGGCCCTGCAGGCATCATCCTGAGCACCCAGGGTCCAAAGGTCAGGTGCAGGCTGTTTATTATTATAAATTGCAATTCACCCACAGTTGGGTTTTGTGAATGCGTTTTGTGAATGCAGTAGCTTCATGCCTCAAAGCAGTCCCTCAAAACTGTATGTAAATTCCATAGGTTTCACAGAAATCAATCCTATGTAGTGTAGAACTGTCCCCTTAGTGACCAGTTAGGGTGGGAAGAAAAGGCAGTGTGTTCTCAGCCAGACTCTCATTTCAGTCACACCTGGGAACGCCCTACCTACAGCTAGCACGTGAGAAACAGTTTCTTTCCTTCTCTGGGCTGATCCCTGGGGCCAGCATGGCGAAGTCCATGCCCCAGTCCACCTCCCCCATGTCCCCACATCCCCATGCTGATACACTTGGGACACCAGCTCTCACCCTTGCTTCTTTGACTGAATGGGGGTCACTCCAATAACAGAATAACCACAGCAACAAATAGCAAGGGTAGCCAACGCCTGGATCAGATTCCCACGCACTATTCTAGACACTTCTCATGTGACCCTTTTAATGTTCTCTCTTCTCAAGTGAGAGCATCGTGATTAATGGCATTTCACAGTTAGGAAGCGGAAACACAGAGAAGCTAAGTAACTTGACCCATGCTGCACAGCGAATCTGCAAGTAGCAACCATAGGAGGTGTTACAGGAGACAGTGCCTGTCCCCACCACACACCAGGAAGCTGCTTCCCCTCCTTTCCCAGACCCCACAGAGGCCATGCCCATGACCCTAGGAGGAGCGGCCCCCCAAGTCCAAGTAGGCCCAGGAGAGCTGAACTGTCCCCACCCCAGGACAGACTTCAACAACCACCACCACAGCGACCATCACACTAATATCAGCTCCCACTTACCAAAGCCTTTGATAGTCCAGGTCCTATACTAAGGGCCATAATATATACATCACTTCATTAAATCCTTTTAATCTCACAAAGTAGGTGTTATTTTTTTTCCCACTTTGTAGGTGAGAAAACTAGAGTTTAAGAAGGTTCTGAGGCCACAAGTGGTGGCTCACACTTGTAATTCAAGCACTTTGGGAGGTCAAGTCAGGAGGATTGCTTGAGCCTAGGAGGTTAAGGCTGCAGTGGGCCATGACCATGCCACTGCACTCCAGCCTGAGCGACAGAGCAAAACCTTGTCTCAAAAAAAAAAGTTCTGGGCCAGGTGTGGTGGGCCCACACCTGTAATCCAGCACACTTCAGGAGACCAATGTGGACTTTGAAGACTAGCCTGGGCAACATAGCAAGACCTTGTTTCTACAAAAAAGCTTAAAAATTAGCCGTGTGTAGTAGCACGCGCCTAAGTCACAACTAGAATCACTTGAGCCCAGGAGCTCAAGGCTGCAGTAAGCTAGCGTCGTGCCACTGCACTCCAGCCTGGGCAAAGAAACAAAGAGAGAAAGAAAAAAAGTGAAAAAGAGAAGGAAAAGGAAGGAAAGAAAAAAGAAGATAGAAAGAAAGGCAGACCGAAAGAGAACGAAAGAAAGCATGAACTAATGAACGAACGACAGAAAGGAAAGAAACAAAGAAAGAAAGAGCCAAAGCTAAGAAAGAGGCGGCTCACGCCTATGATCCCAGCACTTTGGGAGCTCAGGTGGGAGGGCTGCTTGAGCTCAGGAGTACAAGACCAGCCTGTGCAATATAGTGAGACCCCCATCTAAAACACACACACACACACACACACACACACACACACACACAAAAAGAAAAAAGTTCTGTTATTTGCCAGAAATCACAGGGCTCAGAAGCAGAGCCAGGACTCAAACCCCAGTCTGATTTCACCTTGCCCCCAGCCTTCCGACCCAAGGCTACAGAGATGGGAAAGAGGCTTTGTTCCAACAATGAGCTGTTTCACCTCCGCAGACAGCATCTCTGAGGGTGGGGTCTGATCCCCTCACCCCTAGCCTTGCCCAGTGCCTTTCACACAATGAGGTCTTGGTAAAGCTTATCCACTGGATGAGTATCTCATTCATTCAAAAATATACCAAACCATTGGTTTTAAAAAGACATCTAGAGAGCAATATTCCTTGATCCTGAACAATGTAAGCATGCCCATGCTGGAAACTGCTCGTGCTGGATATCCCAGGAAAGCTGGCCACACTGATTCGTTTGGGTCCCAGTGGGACCAAAGCCGTGAGCAGCACTGGTCAGGGCAGACAAGGAAAAACGACTTGTCTTTTTCCCAGGGTGGCAGCCCTGGGAACCCACTAGCCCTGGGAGGGAAGGGAAAGTTGTCTCAGTTACCAGGCAGTTCAATACGGAAGACAGCAAAAATGTCTTTGAATGGAAAGGAAAAGAACAGGGTTCTGTTGGAATTTTTTGCAGGACAATGAGAGAGCAGCTTCAGCCTGAATGAATGAGCCACCCATTCTGAAAGTTCTCTGACAGATCCTCTGGTTCCCCATTGTCAACAAAGTCCTAGCTCCTCGGCCTGTGTCCAAGGTTCCTTCTGACATGGATGGTCTCCGCCTAACTGCAATCTAAACTAACACCATCCCTTCCCACCCCAGAGAGGCTCCTCTGCCTCTGTAAGTCACCAGTGTTCCTTACAGCACCTGGTACAAAGGTGCCCTACAGATGCTCATCAGCAGAACACTGGGTCCAGAATCCATGCTCAACACACACTTACCAAATTCCCCCATGCTGAATCGAATCTGAGTTCATCCTTTCCTGAACCTCTGGCAAGAGTCTTGAGCTTGGCCGGGTATGGTGGCTCATGTCTGTAATCCCAGCACTTTGGGAGGCCGAGGTGGGTGGATCACTTGAGGCCAGGAGTTCAAGACCAGCCTGGTCAACATAGTGAAACCCTGTCTCTACTAAAAATACAAAAAAGTTAGCCGGGTATCGTGGCACACACCTGTAATCCCAGCTACTTGGGAGGCCGAGGCAGGAGAATCGCTTGAACCCTGGAGGCGGAGGTTGCAGTCATGCCACTACACTCCAGGCTGGACGACAGAGTGAGACTACATCTCAAAAAAAACAGTCTTGAGCTAGTCAGGAAGGAGGCTGTCAACTCAGAGAACAGAGGACAAGTAACCAGCCTCAGGGTTAAGTGGCCACCAGCTCGGTGTGGAGGATAATAATAGTTCAAACCTCACAGCTGGAAACTAGGCCCATGATCTCCCTGCCTAACACCCTCTCTCCCCGACTGCCCAACACACACATTCTCTGTGCTGGCTCTTCCTAGAGTCCCACCAGAGCTTCTTATCCTTCCAGTGAATCTGCCCTTCAACAACCATCCAATGGCACCCAGCTTGGAGATGTGGCTGGGATGCAAAAAATCACTACTGAAGGGTTCACTCTCCTCTAAGCAGCCTGGGCTCTCACCAGAGGCCCAGCCATAAGGCAGAGGCCCCGGGGGCTTCAGGCACCACCATCCTGGTCGGACAGAGTTCCTCCTACTAGAGTTCCCTGCTGTCTGGCACCATGGCCCTCTGCGCAATGCTGGCCCCTTGAAGACTAGATGATGTAGCTACGTCTAGTCAAAGCCACAGTTGGGAAGAGAATGAGGGAAAATGGGAAGAATGAGACCAACTTACGTGACAAGTGGATGGAGGTAAGGGACGCACCTCCAGGAATGGGGACCAGTGATGAGCCCTGGGCAATGTGGAGGCCAGCTCAGTGGAGGGGGTGCCACAGGTGTTGCCCCTGCCCTCTCTTCCGGGACCCCCTGCACCCACACAGCCCTGGTGCCCGCAGGGCTCTATCTACTGCCCTGATCTCACAGCCGCCAAGTGAAATTCCACCAGCTCAGCACTTTTGCAGAGAGGGGGTTGTTTTGCTTTTGCACCATTCTTTCCACAGGGTGGCCGCCTTGCCTGCTACCCCTCTTCCAGGGTCCCCTCACACAGCTGCTCCCCTGTTACTCGGAGCGATCTCCCCAGGCCCCACTGCCTCAAGAAACTACGATTTTGTTCCAAGCATCACTGCCCTGACCTCATTTCACACAGAGAAATCTGGAGCCTGAGGCCCGGCGGGCATGAGAGTGGGAGGGAAGCCCATTCACCCTGCTCCCCAGGGCTGTCTGGGCTCGCATGGGAATGCCATGCCGTCTAGAGGAGCGCCTCCCCACGCAGGGCTGGGCTCAAAATGCCCTGTGCTAAAACCGTCCTCTAGCACAGGCCAAGACACCACACACTCAGTCATAAAATTGTTGATCTGCTCCTCTTTCCTGTCCAGCCTCTTCCCCACCCCACCCCCATGCATCTTCCCCCAACACTGGAGAACAGAATGTGCTTGGCTGGAGACCCGGATGTAATAAATTGCTAGTAACAGAGACTCAATCTGAAAAACAAATTAATACAAGGCCTAGCTCTTCCTTTCTGCTCCTCTCATTCTCAACACTGTTTCCTGCAAGGCCAAGCAGAGAAAGAAATGCCTCCCTGGTCACAGTCGCTGAGAGGGAAATCAATTCCTCCCACCCTCGGGACCACCAGAGGCTCCCCTCAACCCACCAGCATCTCCCTTCATGAGCTCAAAAGCCAGGTCCTGAGAAGCCTGCATGGTATGTATTTGTCTGAACTCTAATTGAGCTTTTGCTTCACATTTAATGGGCACCTGCTGAGTGCCAGGCATGGTGCCCTGATCCCTGACTAGGCGAGGTGGTGGCCGCTGGGGTGGGGTGAGGAGGGGAGGCTGGGCCTGTGCATCCAGCTCTCTGTGCTAAGCCCAGAGAGGTCAGGTCTGATCTCATCTGATCAGACCAGTTCGACAGCAGGAACGACCCCTACCCCACACTGACTGTTCCCAGTCGCCTACCCCTCTGTCCAGGAGTGGGGGTAATGGAACAAGAGTAAGAAGACACAGACAGGCACAAAAAGGCAGAACTAGCCATCTCTGGAAAGAACAAGAGTAAAAGGCAAATCTGAATGTGCCTGGGGATAGATTATAAAATGATGTTTAGCGTACTGGTTATATGCAAATGGCATGTAAATATGGACAAAGCCCCTGGAAAAATCTGAGTGTCCCCGCTGCTCTTTCTGCCTCGCTCTGTTTCTTACTTGGGCAGTTTCCAAGGCTCCAAAGGGAGTCATCTGACCACCTGGCCAGGAGAACCCAGAGTAGTGTCCCCAGCCTAATCGACCAGCATCCCCTTTACACCAATGCCTCTCCTTGGTGTCAGCCCACCTTGTGGCTATCTGAGAAACATGACCTCAGGGGAAGAAGAGAAAACAAGGCTAAGTCCAGAGCCAAGGTGGGAAGTGAGGGAGGAGAAAGTAAATGAGGGCCCTATAAGCACACATCCTTCCAGATCCAGTCTCAGCATGGTTCCCTGTGACTGTCAGGAGACCCAGTGGGCTCCAGACATTGCTCGATGCCCCGGCCCTTCCCATCACCAGTTCCCCAAAACCAATGGCAAGACACTAGGGCAGGAGGCCAGGGGACTCTAAAGCAAGATCTCAGTGTGGGTTGTCACTTGTTCTGAACATACTGCATAGACCAGCCTCATCCCTGCAGATCCACAGCCAGGTGGGACTCTGGAAGCCCCACCACCTAGATGGTTCCCAATTCCCTTATCTGCCAAATTTGAGGATTAGATGCTCCCTGCCCTTCCAAACTAGAAGGTTTTATGAGGTACCCCTGAGACAAGCCCCACATAAGCATCCCGTGCGGGGCTGTGGGAAAGTGTCTGACTCTACATCCGAGCTTTTAAACTGCAGCAAAAACTGCCAGTGTGGTTGTCATCACCCTCATCTAACTCCATTTCCAGCGAACCAGAATTCTTATTTTATATCAAGAGGACTCAAAATGCTCCCTTCCCAAGTTGCTGATGGGGGAAGTGAGGCTCCAAGTGGCTAAGTGGCAGCCCTGAGGGTATATAGGCCATTAGCAGTAGAAGCTAGACCAGGGCCTGTGTGCCCTCAGGGCTGTCAGTCAGCGGTAGAAGCACCGGCCCCAGCACCCCCCCCCCGGAAACACCAGCACAGCCAGAAAGGGGAGATGTCAGGGAGCCCCCATAAGAAAAGGTGGGACAGAAGGCCCTACCGCCTCATGCGCAGGGAGCAGCCCCTGGGAAACTACAGGAAGGTCCTGGAACAGACAGTTGCAGCCACCATGGAGTCAGGCTCCCTCCTCTTCAGTCCAGTAGGGTCCAGCTGGTGCCCCTGGGAAGGCGGGCACCTGACCCCTCTGTATAAGGCAAGCAGTCCTAGGCCTCTCAGCCTGACTTATCTACCCAGGTGATGGGCAGCCTGGCCCTTTTGCATCTGCAGAAGTCATGGAAGGAAGGAGAAAGACCATTGTCTCCTTGTTACAGATCTAGAGACCAAGGCCCAGACAGGCTTCGGACATGCGCCAGATCACAGAGGGACCTAAATAGCTACCATTAACTGTGCACCCAGCACACATCTTTCTCTAACCGGTACCATCAGCCTGCCACAAGGGAGAACCATTATCCCATTTTATGGATAAAGAAAACATGGCTCAAAGATATTAGAAATTAAATGGCTCCACATCTGGTAGGCTGCACAGGCCCTCCACACCTGGCCCAGGCCACCCCTCCAGCTGTGCTCACAACCATATACTTCAGGCACACACTCAATACTTTCACACTTCACATGGTGTCTCTGCCTGGAAGGCACTTCCTACATTCTTTCTTTCTTTCTTCCTTTTTGAGACAGAGTCTCACTCTGTCACCCAGGCTGGAGTAGCTGAGACTACAGGCGCCCGTCACCACGCCCGGCTAATTTTGTTTTTGTATTTTTAGTAGAGACGGGGTTTCACCGTGTTAGCCAGGATGGTCTCAATCTCCTGACCTCGTGATCTGCCTGCCTCGGCCTCCCAAAGTGCTGGGATTACAGGCGTGAGCCACCATGCCTGGCTCTTTTTTTTTTTTTTTTAACATGCACTTTCTGCTTTTGTAATTCCCACATTCTTGACCAGCAAACTCTTATATCTCACTCAAAACTCGGCCTAGATGTCCTTTATAAGTCCCTTCCAAACAATCTTAGAAGAGTTCATTATTTCTCCAGGGCATCCTAGAGACCTTGGACATCACTGGTGTCTAGTACTTAACCAACCTGCCATTATTTGTTTACCTCTCTACCCGCCAGGCTCTGACTAGATTTGAGTCCTTAATATGCTCTCAGGAAGAGGGACAATAACAGGCATCTTTTAAATGGTCCTTACTATATGTCAGGCACTGTTTTACATCCTTTCTCTATACTTTACGTCTTTACATTTCACCATCACAATAGCCCCATGAGCCTGCGGCAGGTACAGTTGTTATCATCTCTATGGTTAGGTTAGATTACTTACCCAAGATCACACAGACAGCCTGGCTCCAGAAGCTGCCTGTCTGTCTATACTGGTACTGTATTATTCTCCATGTCCTCCCCAGTTCCTAGTGCAGTGGCTGGCACACAGTAGGTGCTCTGTAAAGGTCTGCTTTAGAAATAGGTGAGCAGGAAGGAGGGTTGCCACACCCCGGCCACCTCCTGCCCTAAATCTCACCTGGAATCCCTTAGGTCTCACCCTAGCTTCCATCACTCCTGACGTTCACCACATCTTTCTTCCCCAAAGCTCCAGATGCTTTCCCATCTCCCATCCATTTCACGTTTGGGTGTCCCAGGGGGAAGAGATCTTGCTGTCTTTCCAGCAAGGAAACTGAGACACACAGAGACCTCAGAGCTAGTGGATTCGCTCAGAGGCAGATTTCCTGCCTCTCGGGCTAATGCGCCCCACCCCACATGGTCCGGTCTCACCTCTGTCTCAAGCAAGAACAACAAACCCTGAGAGGCAGGGGGTGAATCTGGAAGACAGCACCCCCTTGCTGACCAGGTCACTGATCTCTGGGCGGGGTCTGAGAGGAGGGAGGAGGGGGGCGGCTCCCTGGGGCCAGGAAGGAGGAGACAAGAGGCCCTTTGTGTCTACAGAGCTCCTGAGACACCTGTTCTCGCCTCCTGCCTGCCTGTGGCCTCCCTCCCGGCCCAGCCTGTGTGCGGCCTTGTTTATCCTGCAGCCCTGGCAGCTAGGCCCAGCCTGCTCCCAGCGTGGGGCTCCAGCAGCCCCTGCCAGCACCTGCCTGGTCCTGGCAGCCCTGGAGGCTGCTGGCCAAGCACAATCACCCTGCTGTTGACACAGTTGTTGATTTTCGGGAGGGTAGGGAGGGACAGGAGGAGAGAGGCAGCAAAGGCATTTAATGCCAGCCTGGCTAATTTGCAGTTGGCCCTAGCAATCCTGCACCCCCCACAGCTGCCTGCGAGAGGCTTGGGGTTTCAATCCCCCAGCAGCTTGGGCCACACACCACACAGTGCCCAAGTCCCGCTTGAACCCACAGCACCACACCACAGGCAGCCCCCATCCCCAGGGCCCCCATAGGCAGGGCCCCCATGTATGTTAGTGCACACCAAAACCCTCCTCCCCTGTGCTGGCACACACAACTTGTAGCTGAATAAGGCCCCTGAGCTCTGGGAGCCCCTGGCCACCTTGTCTTCAAATGCCCAGTACTCACTCTCCCCGCAAAGTCATAGTGTGCCCGGGTCCTTGGTGAGGAATAGGACCATCTGATATGCCCTTAGAGGCCCAGGTGGGGCCGCTGGGAGATGTGGAGGGGACCTGCGCTTATGACCTTCTCCTCCCTCTGACCTGTTCTCTCCCCCCACCCTCCAGGTCTTTATGTTATGTCTTTCAGGGAACTTTCCCTGGTTGCCCAAATCTGGTGTGGGCGCTCCCGAAGCATCCTGCCCTGTCCCTCCCTCCCCTCGGTTTGTCAGTACTGGTATCAGTTACTTACTTCACTTTCTCAAAGCTGTGTAAGGGCTGTGCTGGCCTCATGGTCTTTCAGCCCCAGCCCAGGGTGGCCCGGCATAGCCACAAGGCAGGTGCTCCCTACATACCTGCCTCAGGGACGGAGGACTGGAGAAGGCCCCTACAGGCCCCAACATCCACTCCATCTCCACCCCAAGTTCCTGCTTTTCAATCACCTCTTGGATTAGTAAGGCCCCGTGGCTGCTTAAAAGGCCAATGTGCTTCTGGAGTTACCTGTTAATCTGTCCATGCACCTAGATTGGTAAAGCTAACTAGCCAAGCTATCTCCTTAGAGATCAAGGAGCACGGATCCTGAAGGGCAAGGAATGGATGAATTTAGATGGTGGGAGGTGGAGAGAGAAGGCAGGGATATAAAGAAGACCCTGCGAGTTGAGGAACAGAAGAAGGGCCTGGGGCAGGGGTTGCTATCAGGTGAGGCAGAAACTTCCCCTCTTCCCCATGTGCCTCCTTTCAGTCTTACGTGCCCCATCTGAGAGCTCCTAAACCCCATCAGTCGTGGCTTCGCAGTCAGGAGGTCCCTTACACCTGTGGCCAATTGGCCCAAGAGGGCTCAGGCTCAATAAAGGGTGTCAACGGTCCAACAGACCCTCTCTAAACTGCCAAACACACCAACACTCACACACAACCCCCCTTCCCACACACACACACACACACACACAAAAAAAAAATTCTGGTTCTCCAAACTTCAAGTTAATCAGTGCCCAGAAAAGGGCAACACAGATAGCCAAAATCGGTCCCAAATGGAGAGTGCCACCATGGTGAGGAGTATGGATCTAAGGTCAGGTGAACCCAGTAGAAGAAAAGGGGAATTTACATTACGAAAACCAAAGGTTCCTGATGCTTTCAGCCAGTTCCAACAGGCCGTTGTGTACAGTTGTACAGACTGCATTGCACAACTCTAAGACAGGCCCATTCACCTAGACTTGTACACCCATTTCAAGGATTCTCTGGCCGAGAGCAGTCAAGTCCATCCCTTGTCTACCTCAGATATGAAAGAGAAAGCCCTCTTGCTACCCACCTCTACCTAAGTCAAGATTTGACACAGGTCCCCTTCCTCTGTTCTCTGACCCTGTTTCCTGTTCTGGTCCCTAGGAGTTTACTGACTAAGGTACCTTACCCAACTAAGAGGAGAGGCCTCCTCTCCCTGCCCCACCAGCCCCAGTTAGGGAGCCCACCATTGAGTCTTTCTCAACCACTCTTCTCTTCCTCAGCTCCTTGCCCTGGCCAGACACTGCCATATTAAGTGCTCCTGGGCAAGGGGGATGGCTGGGGTTCCATGATTGCCCTGGAAACCAAGTTGATAGCAAAAGGAGGGAAGGGGGTGATAGCCTACTACTGGCCCTCCCCAGATATACTGGGATTAAAACCCCAACCTGCTTGGGGCACCGGAAGCTGTGGGGCTGTTCTGCTTCTTCCTTTTTCTTCCATTCTACTCTCCCTTCCTTCTTGACATCTGTCTAATGTCCCCACTGTCTCCCTGGAGTTCTCAGAGGCCCCGCCTGGTTCCCATGGGTGGGAAGAGGCTGGTCGGGGTCTCAAGAGCACAGGCCCCTGCCTGTCTGCACACATAAACACATACACCACACCTGGCCCTCCACACACACACTCATCACACTCACAGCTACACACATCACACTCAGTCCTCCACAAACGCACACACACCTGGCCCTCCACACACACACACACACACACACACCACTCACATTGCAATCACACACACATCACACTTAGCCACCTCTCCCCACCACATACACACACCCCACCAGCAGCCGAGAAACAAGGAGCCACACAAGCCTGAGAAATGGCAGGGACTGAAGGGGCCACTCCCTCTGCTTTCAAGAGCACCCTATTCAAGCCCCACTGCCCTCACCCCACCTGCCTGAGTGCCGGCTGTAGCTGCACACAGGCTTCCTTCCACCCCTCCTCATTACCTTTTATTCCCCCTTCTTTCCCCACCCTACCCCACCCTCCTGGAACAGGCCCGAACCAAAACCTCACAGGGATGGTTGAGTGACTTCAGACTCCAGTAGGGCTGGAGGGTGGGGAGAGGTTGTTCGCGTGAGGGTGAGGGACCTCACACCCCGCACAGGCTGAGGGCTAAGACAGAAAATCCTCCTCACCCTCCACTCTGAGGAATGCCGGGTCCTGCCTTGTGTGGCCAGGCAAGAGTTAATGCTTTTAAGTCAGTGTGAAGGCAGCTCACGCCAAGGCTCCCCTCCCTGTCTGGCCTTTCCTAGGCCCCAGGGCCAAAGCAGGAGGCCCCATGAGTCCCGGGCAACCCCCCCACCCCTGCCCCCAGAGCCCGCCAGGGGGTCCATGGGGCCCACTCAGTTGTCATCGTGAAAGGGCATCAGCCCAGTCTGACACATTTCCACAACCACTCCTCCTGCCAGATCCCTCTTAGCACTGGTCAAGCCGTGCCTCCTCTTGGTCTTCCGTGGAAACAAACACGATGACATTTCTGTTTCACTATCTGGCAATATTAGATGTATTTTAAATCCTTTTCATCCTGATGACAAAGGTGCTACACATTGTTGTATTACTTTTAGAGACTACAGAAATAAGAAAATGAATATGAGCCACGATCTTTGAAAAAAAAAAAAAGAAGTCATGGCCAGGCACGGTGGCTCACGCCTGTAATCCCAGCACTTTGGGAGGCCAAGGCGGGCGGATCACCTGAGGTCCGGAATTCGAGACCAGCCTGACCAACACAGAGAAATCCCGTCTCTATTAAAAATACAAAAAATTAGCTGGGCATGGTAGCGCATGCCTGTAATCCCAGCTACTCCGGAGGCTGAGGCAGGAGAATCGCTTGAACCTGGGAGGTGGAGGTTGCTGTGAGCCGAGATGGCCCTATTGCACACACCAGCCTGGCCAACAAGAGCAAAACTCCGTTTCAAAAAAAAAAAAAGAGGCCAACAAAGAATATTGACCACCCCCAGCTACAGGAGCTGGAGTTAGAGCTGCTCTGCCTGCTGCACCTCCTCTAACTCAGCACCTGTCCCGCATGCTGGACTTACAAGAAAACCTTCAAATCGCTAGTCCTGGACCCCCACAGCACCTGCCTTTCTCTGCACCAACTCAGCACAGGACCTGAGTCTGCATCGGGGCACCATCAGCCATACCTGGGAGCAGGCCCTGCCCCCAGATTCCTCACCCCCTTTGTTGGGGGATGGGAGGGGGCGGGACCAAGGTCCTCTGGGAACTAGTTCTCACCCCATCTTGTTCCACAGGCTGCACATTCCATTCTCAGTCAAGCAGGGGGCGGGGACTGGGGGAGGTAAGGCAGAGGGGAGGAGAACAGTCTGGCCTCCTCTGGGGCGGATCCCCCAGGGAGCTCTGGGCTTGGCAGGCAGGGATTAGGACCAAAACCACCAGAGCGGGAGGGGAGCCAGGAGGGCTCCTGCCCAGTCTGTGGCCCCTTCTCTCTCCTCTCAAGCCAAAACACTGACACCCTAGCTTGGACATGTCCCCGGAAGACACAGGGGGACAATGTCGGGGGGTAACACTAATACCCTTCCCCCCAACCCTGCCCCAATCCCTGGGGCAGTTTATGGGGCTTCATGCCAAGGCTATTTAAATGCTAAGGCCACCATCGCGGGGAGAGTGGAGGGAACTGAATTCCAAATTTGATGACTTCCCAGTGTCAGACTTCCTGTAACCAAAAGGGTGTGGGTATCAAAAGCTATTTGGGAAGAAAGGTGGCAGCTGGAGATACTGTCCCCACTTCTAACTTCTTTTCCTCTACTGTGCCATACACATTCCTTTCCCCAAAAAAAACACCCCTGGCTGAAGCCCTCAACATGTGGGTACAGATCTCGGGACGTCTCCTAGCGTGGCACATCCTGTGTACACTCAGCACTCTGAGATACCAGGCCACACACACAACACATCCTGGGGCTTTGGTTTGCCCATGGATGACCTCAGGAGGAGGCAGAGGAAACCTCAGCCACTTCCTCCTCACCTCACAGCCTCTAGGAGGTCTGACCACTGCTGCTGTTCCATCTGAGACCATTGAGATCCTCCCTGACAGCACCACAATGTGCTCCTGCCAGGAGTGAGCAGGGAGGCAGGCCTCAGGGCCTCCTTCACAAAAGACGCAGTCCATGGAAGGAGAGGGGTCTTCCAAAAGCAAGAAGGACCTCCTGCCACCCACTAAGGCAGGAGAGCCGCCTGGAGTAGCAGGTTGTAGCTACAAGGTTCTATGCTGTGAGGCCAGGCTTGGTGGTTCTCACCTGTAATCCCAGCACTTTGAGAGGCTGAGGTGGGCGGATCACCTGAGGTCAGGAGTTTGAGATCAGCCGTGGCCAACACAGTGAAACCCCATCTCTCCTAAAAATACAAAAATTAGCCAGGCATGGTGGCGCACGCCTGTAATCTCAGCTACTCAGGAGACGGAGGCAGAATTGCTTGAATCCAGAAGGCGGAGTTTTGCAGTGAGCCAAGATTGCACCACTGCACTCAGGCCTGGGAGGCAGGGCAAGACTCTGTCTCAAAAAAAAAATAAAAATAAAAATAAAAGGTTCTATGCTGTGGACTACACAGACTGGGCAGATTTTTTTTTTTTTTTTTTTTTTTTTTTTTTTTTTTTTTTTTTGGGACAGAGTCTTGCTCTGACACCCAGGCTGAAGTGCAGTGGTGGAGTGATCTAGGCTCCAGGTTCACACCATTCTTCTGCCTCCGCCTCCCCAGCAGCTGGGACTACAGGTGCACACCGCCACACCCGGCTACTTTTCTTGTATTTTTAGTAGAGACAGGGTTCCACCGTGTTAGCCAGAATGGTCTCGATCTCCTGACCTCGTGATCCGCCCACCTCAGTCTCCCAAAGTGCTGGGATTACAGGCGCGAGCCACTGCGCCTGGCTCAGAAATCTTTTCCTAGGGGAGCTGCAAAGGCTTCACCATCTTGGGGCTTTAAGTTGGGTCCATGGCATACAAGTGCTCTTAGGAGGGAACTACCATATCACTGCTCCTCCGAGAAAGTATTTACATTTTTTAAAGAGCAGTCACTCTTGATCAGAGAAGCTGACGGAGGTCGGAGGAACCCTGCTGAGCTGGCCTGCAGCAATCTTTGAACCAAGTCTTCCCAAGAACTAAGGAAAGGCCAGTCAAAAGGCAGGCAGTCACCGAGGCAAAGACCACCATCCAGAGCATGCCTTCCTGCTTCGGGGCAGGGAGCTGACAGGAGAGAGAAAGCAATCCTCCATGGGTCTAGTTCCCCATCTGGTAAAAGGCATTGTGATGGCCTCCCTGGCTGACACATCCGGGTTCCAGAAAGGGGACTAGCAAAGGGTGAGGACCGCAACGAGTTCAGGCAGGAGCGAGCCCTCTTAAGCAAACACTGAGCACAAAAATAACTCCCATTCAAAGCACGATTTACTGTGTGCCTGGCCGGCCCTCCCAGCACAGAGCCCTTTTCAAACACTCAGCTTCACCCCTGAATGTGGCTGGGGGAGGGGGCTCAGGAGCACAGCTGCATTTGAATTCCACTTTTTCCGGTGGTGTCAGCTTCCTGGAGACTTACCCAGGGGAGCTGCCCAATAAGGACCAATCTCAAAGCACCCCCAGAGAGGAGAAAACCTTTGTAGAATCCAGTGTCAGCCTCTCAAGGGCAAGGACACCTAGATCCCTTGGTGGAATAGGCCTAGCTCAACCAACACTTGTCTGGTAATAGCAAACCCCAGCTTACTATTCGTGGAGCGCTGTTGCTATAGACATCATCAGCCATTAGCCTCCCAACAGTTCCAAGAGGAAGGTATTGGCCGGGGGCGGTGGCTTGCGTCTGTAATCCCAGCACTTTGGGAGGCCGAGGTGGGCAGATCACCTGAGGTCAGGAGTCCAAGACCAGCCTGGCCAACATGGCAAAACCTCGTCTCTACTAAAAATACAAAAATTAGCCGGGCGTCATGGCACGTGCCTGTAGTCCCAGCAACTCAGGAGGCTGAGGCAGGAGAATCACTTGAACCTGGGAGGCGGAGGTTGCAGTGAGCTGAGATTACACACTGCATGATGAGTGAGACTCTGTTGCCAAAAAAAAAAAAAAAAACATTAGCCGGACGTGGTGGTGGGTGCCTGTAATCCCAGCTACTCAAGAGGCTGAGGCAGAAGAATCACTTGAACCTGGGAGGCAGAGGTTGCAGTGAGCTGAGATCGCGCCATTTGCACTCCAGCCCAGGCAACAAAATCGAAATTCCATCTCCAAAAAAAAAAAAAAAGGAAGGTATTATCACTGTTACCGTCCCATTTCACAGGAGGGAAAACAGAGGCTCGGAGATGTTATGGGACAAATATTTCTCCTGACCCTAAATCCTTCTCACTGTGGATGTGTTTTCCTAAGTCTACCAATTACCACAGTAGCAAAATGTCCACTATGGGACTCTCCCACCAGAAGGAATGACGGGGATAAGGGTGCAGGTGGAACGTGGGGTATTTTCCAGAGCCGAGGCAGCACTGAACATCATCCATGACTGACCCTGGCACTCTTGATCACAAAATCTGAGTTGGAGGTGGAAAGCCCTCCCCAAGCAAGTCTAATCCAAGTCATCAAGTCAGCCTCCTAACTTGCCTGATTCCATCCTTGCTCTCCTTGAAGCTCTTCACTACTTAGCAGCCAAAGTGATCTCTCTGTTGTACATATTTTTCACTTATGAAAGTAATTTGGCCGGGTGCTGTGGCTCACACCTAGAATCCCAGCACTTTGGGAGGCCGAGGATGGTGGGATCATTTGAGGTCAGGAGTTCCAGACCAGCCAAACCAACATAGTGAAATACTGTCTCTACTAAAAATACAAAAAAATTAGCCAGGTGTGGTGGCACACACCTGTAGTCCCAGCTACTCAGGAGGCTGAGGCAGGAGAATCACTTGAACTCGGCAGGTGGAGGTTGCAGTGAGCCAAGATCACACCACTGCACTCCAGCCTGGGCGACAGAGTGAGAGTCCATCTCAAAACAAACAAATAAACAAGCAAACAAATAAAAATAATTCATGACCATTGTAGAAAAGTAAAAAAACAAATGGGAGATAAGGAAATTAAAACCATCCATATGTCTAGGATCCAGAGCTAACCTCTTGTAAATATTCTGATGCATCCTCCCAGATTCCGTCCATGCGTGTGTGCACGATGGCCATGTGTACACTTGCAATTCTCTGTACAAGACTAAGACTGTACTCTGCAGTTTTATATCCTGATTTTGTCACTTCTTATGTAATTTTCCAGGTTATAAACTGCTATTAACCACGTTTTGGGGAGGTTTTGGGGTATGGTTTGTATACCCACCCGGTACTAAATTCAGAAAGGACGAAAGGGTCTACAGAAAAAACAATCTTTTCTCCATCCCATCCCTCAGCCACCATTTCCCTCCCTTGGGGCAACTAGTCCCAAATAATCTTTTAAAATCATGGAGCAGATCATGTCACTCCCCTACTTAAAACTCTCTGATGGCTTGCCATCACCCTGCAATAAAATCCAGGCTCCTAATCAGTCTTACTCTCTGGCTCTCCTCTGATTTCTCTGATTTCTCCAGTCTCTCCTCTCCAGCCACATAGCTGTTGCCCCCGTTCTGGCCTTAGGGGGTTTCATTTGCTATTCCCTCTGCCTGCAATCCCCCATCTCCAGGTCTTTATGCAGCTGGCTCCTCACCCTTCAAGGCCTGGGCTGAGCTGTCCTCTCCCCCAGGTGGCCTTCACTGGCCTCCCAATCTAGGGCCACCACTGCCTGACCTACATATGTTTTCTATCACATCACCCTGTGGTATTTCTTTCACATTGCATGTCATAGTCTGATAGTCTTGGTTACTTAAAATTATTTACTGTCTGTCTCCCCACAATAGAAAGACGCCTCTTTGAAGGCAGGCACGCTGCCTGTCTTGTTCTCCCCTGTTATCCCACTGCATAGCACAGGCCCTGGCACATAGCAGGTGGTCAACAATTTCTGTTGAAGGAGTGAATGGGGTGACTGCAGTGTCAGTTGTCATAACTAAAAACTGCCAATTGCAGGATCGCCAACACGAAGAAGCAACCTTCTGGCCATCCCCCACGTGGAGGTTGGAGGGTCTGAGAAAGGAAGACAGGAGCCTGTTGTCCAAGGCAGTGTGGCTGGACAGCAGCACCCTGTTCTTCCTCCTGGTTCCTCAGCTCACCCCTTACCTCTGCTATGCATTTGCAGAATCCCAAATCAGACAAGGAACTTGTGACAAACCCAAATTCCTAGAAAATCCTCCAACTGCAAGTGGAAAGTTGGAGGTGACACTTTTGCCCCTCACCCCAAATCCCACATCCAGTCTACCCAGGCAGCTGTGCTATTCCATGTTTCCAAGTGAGTCCAGCAGCAGGAGACACAGACGCTACCCAGGGAGCAGGGCTCCTCCTGGGACAGTCCCAGCCCATCCCACCTGATTCTTCCCCTGGGCCCCTGACACTTGGGCTCTTCTCTTTTTTTTTTTTTTTTTTTTTTTTTTTTTTTGAGGCGGAGTCTCGCTTTGTCGCCCAGGCTGGAGTGCAGTGGCGCGATCTCGGCTCACTGCAAGCTCCGCCTCCCGGGTTCCCGCCATTCTCCTGCCTCAGCCTCCCGAGTAGCTGGGACTACAGGCGCCGCCACCACGCCCGGCTAATTTTTTTGTATTTTTAGTGGAGACGGGGTTTCACCGTGTCAGCCAGGATGGTCTCGATCTCCTGACCTCGTGATCCGCCCGTCTCAGCCTCCCAAAGTGCTGGGATTACAGGCTTGAGCCACCGCGCCCGGCCTCTTGGGCTCTTCTCTCTAGAAATTCACCCAGCCCCAGAGACACAAATGCACATCCAATCCTGATCCAGCAGCCCAGGCTGAGGATGCTCAAGGGACACCCTTTTGGAGACACTTCCTTCCTGGGACCTGATTTCCATGGAGAGAACACTGCAGTTGAGCCAAGATTGATTTTTAAGAATGAGGAAGGGAGGGAATGAAATGCTTTCACAAAAATTGTGAAGGGAGGGAGAAAGGAAGGAAACAAGAAAAAGAAAAAAGACTCAAGAAGATGGCAGTAGACAAGGAATAAGAAGGATAAGTTTGATCTGAGGGGCTGGAATCAGGAAAGGGTGGGAGAGAGTACAAGATCTCCTCGTCTCCAGAAGTGGGCGATATTATAATCGATTCGTTGAGCACAAACGCCAAGTGCTCTTCTGGGCTCTGTTAAATAATAATGGCAATAACAGCTAATATTTATCTAGCACTTATTATGTACCAGGCACTGTTCTCAGTTTCACTTTATTAAGGCTTTTAATCCTCAAGTCAACCCCTTGAAGCGTTCATATTAACCCTATTTTGTGGCTGAGGAAACTGAGGCACAGAGGTTAAGTTAAATTGCCCACAGCCACACCGCCAGGGGCATCCGGGATCTAACTCCAGCTCCAGGACTCTTAACCACTAGGCTATATTTGGCCCTCAATGATCCAGGTAGGTGGGTCCCTACCCTCCTGGAGATCATGCCTTCCAAACCAGTATCTCCCAAACGATCACGACATGCCAGTTTCAAAGATGGCTGCTTACTCTACCCATTTCGCATGCGGGAAAGTCCGAACCCACGCTGCCCATCGATGGGGAACTGGAATCCAAATGTGCTGAATCCCAGCATCTTGCGAGGTGCTTTCTAATGAAGCACAGTAGAAACAGGGGTCAGCCTCAGGCCCTGACTCCCGACTGCGCCGAGGCGCGGATTACGGAGTCGGGGAGCCTGGGAGCCGGGGAGCCGGAGAAAAGGAGCTAGCGGGCTGGCGCCGCGTCGGACGGGTCCGAAAACAGAACCGCGGAAGGCAGGGAGACCGCCCCAAGCCCAGGGCAGAGAGCAGAGGGCAGAGAGCGGCCTGGATCGACGGAGAGTGCCGCCCGGCCAGAACCAAGCTTGCCTCCCAGGACTGCGAAACGAACAGACTTATGCACCCATCTTTGAAACCGGCATGTCGTGATCGTTTGGGGGATACCGGTTTGGAAGGCATGAACTCCGGGAAGTAGGGACCCACCTACTTGGACTACTGAGAGCCAAGTACAGCCTAGTGGTCAAGAGCCAGCAGCATCGTCTCTGGCCGTCTTTGGCCAGACCCCTTCGCCAGCGCCAGCGCCAGCGCCGAGGCGTCCTGCCCGGAAATTCCCAGAGAGTCAAAGCAAACTTCCCAGGAAAACTCTTCGGCTTCCTCCAAGCCTCTGTCACCGTGGCGGCTGCCAAGAGCGCCAGCGGAGTCTTTGCAGCTGCCGCGGGCCCTCCAGGGCGGGAGCCGCCGCTCCAGCGTTCGGGGTCCTCCCGGAAAGGTCCAGGGCTGAAGTTCAAAATTCACTTCCCGCCCAGGCCCGGCTCACTGCCCCGCCCGGTACTCTCCGGCAACCCCCACGTCTCTTGCCTTCTCCAGCTCCAGTTAGTCCTGGAGCGCCTCCAGCCTGAAGACCCATGCGGGCAGCTGGGCGAATCCCGCGGGCGATCCCTGCGCGCCTGGGGACTGGAAGCAGCCAGAGCAGGCGCACACACACAACCTTGTGTGTGCGTGTGTGTTTACGTACGGAACGCGCGGGGTGGGAAAACAATGGCGAGCCGCTGGGAACTGAGTGACTACCCGCTCCGCATCTCCCTACCCCTAGGCGCGATCAGCGTTTGCAGCGGAATCGGGATGAAAAGGCTCACCTACGATATCCCAGGGCGGGAGGTGTGGGTAGTAAAAAGCAGCCTGGGGTGGGGGTGGGGGTGGGACGGGAGCAGCCGGAGCAGAAAACAAACAGGATGCGGCGCCAGTCTGGTCCGCTGGGGAACGACCCTGAAACCGCGGCAAGGGGCGCGCGTCTGTCCCCCAGCACCCCACGCAACCATGGCGGAGGAGCTCTGCGCCTCGTCGCAGGCACCTGAGCCCCACGCAGGACGCGCGCAGGTCGCCTCGGCTTCCCACTGAGAAATCCTTGAACTAGGCGCATAGTCGGGCTAATGAGAAAGACCTAGTCCTCTGCGGTCGGCGAGGAGCGGGTTGAGGGTGCACCCTAAGCTCGACCCGCGTGGTGAACGCGCGCGCGCGCGCGCGCGCACACACACACACACACACACAAACACACACACACACACAGCCACGCACTGCCTTACAGGCTGCCACCCCTTTCCACAAGGACCCAAGTCGGCCAGGGAGGAGCCGCCTCTGCCCAGGGTTGTTGGGGGTAGGTGAGGGTCCGTCCCTCCTCGAAAAACTTTGCACGGGGTGGAAACTCGCAGGGAAGAGAGCCGGTGGGTGCCCAGAAACGTAGGGGCGCAAGTGTCAAACTTCAGCGGGCTGGGGAGATGGGCGCGACGGCGCGATCATGGCGCGGAGGGGTGCACTTACTACTCAGCCAGGCGCGGGGCTCGGGGCTCGGGGCTCGCGGCTCCGCGCTCCTGCTCCAACTCCGTGCGGTCCTCGCGGCTGGCAGCCTACGCTTCCCGCTCACATGCCCCCGCGACGCCGCGGGCGGGCCGGGTTGGTGAGGCTGGGCTGGGAGGGGGCACGCCCCCCGCCGTCGGCCGGGGAGTCGCTGCGGACCCACGGCCACCCTGGGTCCGCGCCCCACGGGGGGCCGCCGTCCCGGGCGGCGAGCTTGGTTCCGGCCGGGCGGCGCCCTCTCCACCGAGCCAGGCCGCTCTCTGCCCTCTGCCCTCTGCCCTGGGTTTGCGGCCGTCTCCCTGCCTTCCGCGGTCCTGCTCCGCCACTAGTCCGACGCGCAGCCGGCCGGCCCGCCCTGCTCTCCGGCTCTCCGGCTCTCCGGCTCCACGCTCAGCGCCTCGGCTTGGTTCCGAGTCAGGGCCTACGAGGCTGACCGCTGAGCTCTGGGCTCAGACCCGGGCTCGCCGGTTCTGGACCCGGGTTCCAGGACCCGTGCTCACACAGTTCAATTCCAAGCCGGGACTGGAGCAGGGCGCTCGCTGCTCGCCGCTGCGAGGCTACTGGACAGCCTAGAGGAGAAAGAGGGAGGGAGACTGAGAGCGCGCAGGGGGAGGGGGGAGGAGGGAGGGAGGGAGGGTGGGGACATGCAGAAGAAGGGAGGGACAGAGAGTTTCCTCCTCCTCCCTGCAGCCGGGTCCATCCAGGCATCAACAGCTGGAAACCTCTGTTGGAAAGGAGAAAGCTTAAGGTTTCCGGGCGGCGGTGGAGGGTGGAGGTGGAGTGAGGGGGTGTAGAGAAGAGAAGAAAGAAGGATTCTGCCCGCTCCCACTGCCCAGGTATGCAGATCGCTACAGAGAATCTTCACTCCTTGAAGCTAGACCTAAGAAGTTACTGGTCCAACTCCAAGCCTCCTAGCCCCTCCAGACAGATAGCCTGAACTCGGGGTTTTTAAATAACCCATTTCTCTGGGAACCTGATCTCGACCGGGCGCGGTGGCTCACGCCTGTAATCCCAGCAATTTGGGAGGCCGAGGCGGGCGGATCACTAGGTCAGGAGATCGAGACAATCCTGGCTAATATGGTGAAACCCCGTCTCTACTAAAAATACAAAAAATTAGCCGGGCGTGATGGCACGCGCCTGTAACACCCGTACTCGGAAGGCTAAGGCAGGAGAATCGCTTGAACCCGGGAGTCAGAGGTTGCAGTGAGCCAAGATCGCGCCATTGCACTCCAGCCTGGGCGACAGAGCGAGACTCGGCTCAAAAAACAAACAAACAAACAAACAAACAAACAAACAAAAAACCTGATCTCACCTGTAGCTAGATGGATTCCTGATATCTCCAACCACTCCCTAATCCTATCATTTGCAGCCTCTCATATAAATCTCTTATTTTCTCCTGTCCCATTATATGGGAGGGTGGGGGAGAATGCAGAGTTGGTTTCGGTTCATTCAACATATTTATCAAATGTCCACATGTGACCGGGCGCGGTGGCTCATGCCTTTAATCCCAGCACTTTGGGAGGCCAAGGCAGGGTATCACCTGAGGTTAGGAGTTCGAGACCAGCCTGGTGAAACCCCCCTCTACTAAAAATACAAAAATTAGCCGGGTGTGGTGGTGCATGCCTGTAACTCCAACTACTGGAGAGGCTGAGGCAGAAGAATTGCTTGAACCTGGGAGGCGGAGGTTGCAGTGAGTGGAGAACGCACCACCGCACTCCAGCCTGGGCGACAGAGTGAGACTCCATCTCCAAAAAAAAAAAAACATCTACATATGCTTGGCTTACCTGAGTGCTGGGGACACGAAGACAAATGAGACAGTGTCCTTCCCTTTCTGGATTCTGATTTTGTAAAGGAATGGGTGAATATACCATTGCAGTGAAGTGGAGAGGGCTAAGATAGGGCAGGCAAATGGGCACAGGGCCACCAAAGACACTGGGGTATGGGGACTGGAACCAGAGTCTTCTTGGGGGAGGTGGCATCTGAAATGGGTCTTGGAAGGACCTGTGGGTGTAGGGCAGATTAAAAGAGTGACAATCATGGACCTACTATGATTCATGGCCAGTGTGTTCAAAGGTGGTGGTCAGCAAGGCTCTCAAGGCCTTCTAAGGACTCATCCTTGCCCACTGCTTTGCCTGGCTAACTCCTTTCATCTTTTAGGTCTCAGCCTAGACATCAACTTTCCCTGAAGCCTTTCTTGATGGCCATATCTGGGCCAGGTGCCCCATCTGTGGGCTCTGGAAAAATCCCCACTTGTAGATAATATGGTAACCATTCATTTGTCTGTCTGCCCTGCTGGACTGTAAGCTCCGCAAGGGCAGGGATGTATCTCTCCAGTGTGCCTAGCCAGGGATTGAGAAAGAGCATAAATACTTATTGATGAATACTTGTTGATGGAAGGAAATGGGGAGCCACTGAAGGATTCTAAGCAAGGCCTCAGATGCCATCAATCTAGCTGGAGATAGGAAGGAGGCCAGTGACCAGACAATAACAGTGACCAGGGTAAAAATGATGCAGGCCTGAGCTAAACTGGGAGTAGGAGGAATGGAAAGGAGAAAACAGGTGGGTGTAAGAGAGTGGGAGAAGCCAACATTAAGGGCCTGATGTTTGGGATAACTATGGATGAAGCCATCCTAGAAACCATGAAAGGGTTACCCAAGTTGCCAGATGTAGTGGCTCATGCATGTAATCCCAGCACTTTGGAAGTCCGAGGCAGGCGGATCACCTGAGGTCAGGAGTTTGAAACCAGTCTGACCAACATGGAGAAACCCAGTCTCTACTAAAAATACAAAATTAGCCGGGCGTGGTGGTGCATGCCTGTAATCCCAGCTAATCGGGAGGCTGAGGCAGGAGAATTGCTTGAACCCCAGGAGGCAGAGGTTAAGGTGAGCTAAGATCGCGCCACTGCACTCCAGCCTGGGCAACAAGAGCGAAACTCCGTCTCAAAAAAAAAAAAAAAAAGAAAAGGTTACCCAAGTGCCACCAAGACTTTCCTCCTCCCAGACAACATGCCTGTGTTTTCCATGTATCTGGTTGTTTTTCTCTGGCCCCTGATCATCTTCACGGAGGCAGCTTGACCGTGGGTCCCTCCCTGTAGCTGTCCTTAGTAACAGCAGATTGAGAGAGGAAGAGCAAAGATCATGCCTTCCAAACACTGCCACCAAATTAAGGTATAAAGTGTCTCCCTACTGGGTCTTAGACACAATACTATTTTCCTATATGATATCTACTTGTACCTTATCCCAATTCTGTAAGGTTGGTGTCATCCCCATTTTATTTTATTTTTTAATTTAATTTAACTCCATCTCTTTGCAAGTCCCTGAGTACCTGGAATCCCATTCTAGAGATGAGAAAAATGAAGCTCCAGTTAGTGGTAAGAGGAAGTTATCTGATTGAAGATTCTAGATTTTCTCTACTACCTCACCATTTCCCAGGAACAACTATCAAATGTACACGATTTAACTCAGTCAGCCTCTCCTTGAAACACTCACTTCATGAGTCCACAAGTCTCCTGAGTCCTCCCACCTCACTGGCTGCTCTTTCCCAGCCACCCTTGTTTATGTTCCCTCCTCCATTCTGGTCTCCAGGTGGGCATTCCCTGTGGGCTCTCTCCTGCACCCCATTTTCCTCCTACCACCTCTCCCTAGGTAAAATTTTGTCCTTTTCCATAGCTTTAAGTACCAACTATGTGGTGATGATTCTCCAAATTATTTAATATCCAAGACTATTATCCAACCACACACTTGATGTTTCTACTCAAGGGCCTCACAGGCATTGTAACCATAATGGGCCCACTGCCTGAGGGCCTGCAAGTCAATACACCAACTACCAGGGTTGCAACAGAAAAAAAATTTTAAACGCAAGGCTGAACAAGGAAAGGAGAGAAAACCTCAATTCTGCTTCTCCAAAGAGTTGGGGGCTAGGGATTTTAAGGGGTCTGGAGTGGGCCGAGGTATGGGGATCACTGTGGATGAGTTGAAGAGTACGGAGAGTCAGGGAGATGAAGAAACTGCATTCTCATGCTGATTACTGTCCTCTGTGAGGGTCTTCCAACTGGTGGCATCAGCCATTCTGCTGGAACTCAAGAGCTAAAAACATCTTAAGCAAATCTTAAACAAAAGCCTTATGATTCCAACGTCAGTGATCCTATCTATAGGAACAATGGGGATGCAAATCTATTCTTCAACAAAAGCCTTATGATTCTAACATCAGAAGTCCTATCTATAGGAACAATGGGGATGTAAATGGTCAGTATCTGGACTTTTAGCAACAAGGAAGTGCGTCAAAGTGCAACCTAATTAATGCTTTTTCTTTCTTTCTTTCTTTTTTGAGACAGGATCTTGCTCTGTCACCCAGGCTGGAGTGTACTGGTGAAGTCACGGCTCACTGCAGTCTCAACCTCCTGGGTTCAAGGGATCCTTCCACCTCAGCCTCCCAAGTAGCTGGGACTACATATACAGGCATGAGCCACCCTGCCTGGCTTATTGTTTTTCTTTTTGTGTAGAGACAAGGTCGCGCTATGTTGCCCAGGCTAATCTCAAATTCCTGGGCTCAAGTGATCCTCTCACCTTGGCCTCCCAGAGTACTGGGATTACAGGTGTGAGCCACCGCACTTGCTCATTAAGGTTAAATTATAACTGTATTTCTGTCCAGAACCTAGCGTGTAATACTTGCTAACCCTGTGAGGATGGCTTCCACATCCTAACCCTAACATTGAACCTTTAACCATCATCCCCAACCCAGTACCATCTTCTTTCCCATCCAGTAAATGGCATCACCACTTACCTAATGGCTCAAGTCAAAAACCTAGCCATCATTTATGATTGTTTTTTGCTCATCTAATCAATTTAGTGAGTCATTGGCCTATCTCCAAAAATATATCCCAATCCATCCATTCCTCTGTCTTTACCACCCCACCCTAGTCCAGGCCACCATTACCTACCGCTCAGATAGACTACAACAGTCTCACCTGCAGTGACATCATTTCACTGAGGCTGCTTATATCTGCATGACTATAATATTTGTTCCAGAAATTTCTTCCCCAGGAAGGTAAGAATGTAAACCAGTAAATAACTTCATTATTTCCTTCAGGAACTTCCTGAAAATCAATTTATCTGAACAATAGACTGCTCAAACAGCCCTCTTCTTGGAACAACAGTTTGCTTAACTGGGCAAACTAGTAGCTTATCAAACAATTGTTTATTCTTCAAGACCCTCCCTTCACCATGTCCTCCAATCCTAAACTGTTACAAATTTTGCCAAATCCCAATCAGATCCCCATATTGAAAGATCTGCCTTGAACTAGACTTCAAATCCTATAAAAATCTTTACACCTGGAAAGTTCTTCCCCAAACCCTCCTCTTCCTAAAGTGGGCACCTTTTCACCCTCTTGTCTCTTCTCATCTCCCCCTTTCCTGCCATATAAAATCATCCTCTACCCCATCCCACCTTTATTCTGTTTCTCAGTCCTGTTTGCTTCCTTCATAGCACTTACCACAGTTGCACTTATTTTATCTTTTTTCTTTTTTTTTTTTTTTTTTTTTTTTTTTTTTTTTGAGACGAAGTCTCGCTCTATCGCCCAGGCTGGAGTGCCGTGGCCGGATCTCAGCTCACTGCAAGTTCCGCCTCCCGGATTTACGCCATTCTCCTGCCTCAGCCTCTCGAGTAGCTGGGACTACAGGCACCCGCCACCTCGCCCGGCTAGTTTTTTGTATTTTTTAGTAGAGACGGGGTTTCACTGTGTTAGCCAGGATGGTCTTGATCTCCTGACCTCGTGATCCGCCCGTCTCGGCCTCCCAAAGTGCTGGGATTACAGGCTTGAGCCACCGCACCCGGCCTTATCTGTTTTCTTGTATTTTTCTTTTTTTTTTTTTTTTTTTTGGTGACAGAGTTTCTCTCTGTCACTCTGGCTGGAGTGCAGTGGTGCGATCTCTATTCACCACAACCTCCGCTTCCTGGGCTCAAGCAATTCTCCTGCCTTAGCCTCCTGAGTAGCTGGTATTATAGGCGCACGCCACTACCGCCTGGCTAATTTTTTGTACTTTTAGTAAAGACGGAGTTTCACCATGTTGGCCGGGCTGGTCTTAAACTCCTGGCCTCAAATGATTCACCCACCTCGGCCTCCCAAAGTGCTGGGATTACAGGCGTAAGCCACCGTGCCTGGCTTCTTGTATTTTTCCTGCTTCCCTTTAGACTGTAGGCTCTGTGAGGGGGGACCTTGTCTGCTCTAGTCTCCGTTTAATGTCCAGAATACCTGCTGAAGGAAAGACTCTGCTTGGCTTCCGGGAGTGGGGGCTCCGAGGGCTCCCCTCTGATTTGTGTGTGGCCATAGCCTGAAACACAGGTGGGGGTTGCGGTACCCAGATGTGCTGGGTTTCTGATTTTGCCTTTAACCTCCAAGGTTAGAGACAAGGTGTAAAATGCAAATGCCCTTGGGAGAGATAATAAAATAATTAAATTCACAAAATAGTGTGAATTACTTTCCTCAAGCACCAGAGTGAAAGCTCTGAGAGAAAAAGCAAGAGCCCACGGGTTGACAACAGGAAGAAGCATAGTGAAATCCTGGTCTCACTGCTCTGCTTCAAGACGGTCCTGCCTGTTCCCTCACCCACCCCCACCTAACCCAGGGCCATTTTCCCTGCAAAGCTTAGAAACAGGGTGCTTGTAGGTCGGGTCAGTCACGTCAGGATAGGCCCAGCCTCATGAGGTTTGTCTGGTACCAACTCTTCATCCTTCTGTCTGAGCAAGTGCTTTTCCACATCTCTATAGCTAGAGATGTGAGTCAGAGGTGCCCCACTCAGGGGATCTTGCACCATGGCACAGCCCGTGGGGCTTCTTCTCAGAGGCAAGCACTGCCTTCAGGCTGACCTGAGGTGGGCTTCTACCCACTTCTACTTGGGCTTTTCTAGGGAGTCACACTCAGGTATGGAGCCCATCAAGAAAGTAACAGATTAAGTCACAGCTGTTTCATTTGCCTATCAGAATCTGACAGTACAAGATCTGGAAGGAATCGGCCTTCCAGAACCATCTCCTCTAGCTCCCTCTTTGTGCAATAGAGAAGACTGAGGCACAAGGAGGAGGGATAGTTCACTCCAGCCTGCACACTACACACGGGACTCCCTGAAGCTATCAGCCGCTCTGTGAAGACCGGGACAGTTCCTTTCACAGATGAGGAAAAAGACACTCAGAGAGGGGAGGGAAATTTCCCAAGACCACGCAGTGAAGGGGCACCATCGGACATCTGAACCCAGGTTTTCTGGTCCTCAGATCCATGCTTTGTCCAGCATACCATGCTGCCTTGCTGCTTTTGGGATTTTCTGGTCCTTGGAATCTGAAACATATAATTAACAGCAGCTGAGTAGTATTCCGTACCCTAGATTCTAGCCTAGACCCTAGAAGTAGAAGCAGCTCTCTGCTTTCCATATGCCAGTCAGCCTCCTGTTTCTTGAGTGGCAGACTTTCTCCCAAGGACAGAGGACCCAACCCATACCACCACTCCTTAACATGCAGGCACAGAAACATGCAGGGACCCCACTCAGTGTGTGGGTTCAGCTAATGTTGGTGACTTGAGTCCTTTTTACACATACACACACACACACAGACACACACACGCACACTTCTAGAGCTTTTCCACTCCATCTTCATGTGTTCAGCTGCCACAGGAAATGAGCTTGGGAAGAGGGCTGGAGTAGTCATTCTCACCTGCAGGGCTAGTGCACACTCTCTGTGAATGTAATTATCTGGAGTCCTAAGTGTAGGGCCAACAATCAGGCCTCATGTCTTCCTGATCTACTTGGAATGGGGGCAATGCAAAGACAGGGCCACTTCCCCCTGCGAGGACGCCCACATGCGTGCGAATACGCACAATAGTGGTTTTTTTTTCATTCTCTTCTGTCTCTTCCCACAGAGAGGGGCCACTGGGCCCCACCAGAAAAGGCAGGTGATTGAGGGAGGGAGGAAAAGACATGCGGAAGGTGCTTCCCTCCCAGAAGTCTGCGCCATTTAGAAAATCCTGAGGCCGTCTCCTCAGTCTCTTTTCCTCCCCATAGCTACCACCTGGCTCACAGTGTCCCACACTCACCCCCAAACTTTTTTTAAAGCCCTATTTCCTGCCTTGAGGAGACCTAGATCCCCATCCTGGGAGGGACTGGCGACAATGAACAAAGGCACCATGGAGTAAAGACAATTAACAATCCAGAAAAGAGGGGAAAGAGAGGCTTTGTTCTGGTATCCATGGCAACAGGGGCGGGGGAGAGGGGAGGATGAAGGAGGAGGAGGAAGAGAAGGGGCATCCAGAGAGGCTGATACTTTCACTTTCCTTTCATCCCTCCCCTCTCCGCCCCTTTGGGTTTCTGCCAGGGATCCCAAAGGAAACAGGGCTGGGACAGGCCAAGTCTGAAGGCTAGAGATTAGAGGTGGGCAACTCCAAGATTCATGCTTTAGTTGAGAACTCACTGAGGAGTTAAGGCTAGACAGGAAGCTCTGGGGACTGAATCAAAGGTATTTGAGCTCTTCCTCCTCTTTTTCCAAAAGGCTTACCTTGTGCCCAAGAACTGTACCCAAAGATTAAGTGTCTGCCCTGGATGGACACCTCACGGTCAAAAAACTTGGTCACTTCTGCATCCCTTCTCATTAGGATGTGGTGAAAAGTGAAGACAGGACTGTCTACACAGCTTGCAGGATCCGGTACAAAATAAAATGTTCCAAAATTAGTCCATGCGCGGTGGCTCACACCTGTAATCTCAGCACTTTGGGAGGTTGAGATGGGTGGATCACTTGAGGCCAGGAGTTCAAGACCAGCTGGCCAACATGGTGAAACCCCATCTCTACTAAAAATACAAAAATTACCCTGGCATAGTGGCATACACCTGTAGTCCCAGCAACTTGGGAGGCTGAGGAGAAGAATCACTTGAACCCAAGAGGTGGAGATTGTGCCACTGCACTCCAGCCTGGGCGACAGCGACCCGTGAGACCCTGTCTCAAAAAAAGAAGCAAGAAGGAAGGTAGGAAGGAAGGAAGGAAGGAAGGAGAGAAAGAGAAAAGTAAGGAAGAAAGAAAGATAAAAAAAGAGAAGAAAGAAAAGAAAAAAGAAAAGAGGGAGGGAAGGAGGGAAGGAAGGAAGGAAGGAAGAAGAGAAAGAAAGAGAAAAGAAAGAAATGAAGAAAGAAAGATGAAAGAGAAAGAAAGAAAGAAAAAGAAAGAAAGAAAGAAAGGGAAAGAAAGAAAAGAGAAGAGAAAGGGAAGGAGGGAAGGAAGGAAGGAAGGAAGGGAAAAGAAGGAAATGTTCCAAAATTGTTAAGAATTTCAAGATGGCAAAAGCAGAGCACCAAGTGCAGGGCCCTCTGAGCACAGTGTACAGGTTGCACATCCATAAAGCCAGCCCTGTCAGGAGGAGCTTGGGGCTGGGCTCTGTCTGCCTGCTCAATGTGTGTGTGCGTGCGTGTGTGTGTGTGTGAGAGAGAGAGAGAGACCTCTCCACTGCACACATTTCTGAGTGTGCGCTATGGTCTAGATGATGGTGTCCCCTCAAATTCATGTGTTGAAACTTAATCCCCACTGGGATCCCATTAAGATGTGAGACCTTAGAGGGGTGATTAGGTCATGAAAGCGGACTCCTCATGAATGAGATTAGTGCCCTTATGAAAGAGGCTTGAGGGAGCTGTTTGCCCCTTCAGCCATGTGGAGGACACAGATGGTGCCAGCTAGGAAGACTGGGCCCTCCTAAGACCCTGAATCTGCCAGCATCTTGATCTCAGACTTTCTGGCTTCTAGAATTTTGAACAATACCTTTCTGTTGTTTATAAATTACCTAGTCTAAGGTGTTTTGTTAACAGCCTAAATGGATTAAGATATTCACTTTTGAAGCAAGAGAGTAACCAAGTACAGAAAACCCATTTCCAAGAGTAGGGTGTTCTAGTAACCAGTGTTGACCAGCTATCCCAGGCTTCCCTCTTTGGAAAAGGCAGAAGACGGTGAGATGTACAAAGCTCCAAAATCCTGCTGAAGAACTATCAGGTTTCTATCCTAGGGGATTTAGAAAACACCTTCAATCTCACAAGGTGTTGCTCCCAGGAGCAGAAGTTTCTTGGCATGAGCAGCCAAGCACATCAGGCCTGGCCTCGCAGGTAGGCCTCTTCATTAGCCGTAGGAGAACAGACCTCCAGAACATTTCTTGCTCTCAGCAAACCTAACATCATAAGAGAAAATGGGTTAGGGACTCTGGAGACCTGTCCTTCTAGGGCTCAGCCTCACTGCCCTGTGGGTCCAAGTGAAATAAAAAATATTACTCAGAAACTAAAATCAAGGGGGAAAAAAAGTCAGTTGTGTCGGAGGCCCCAAATCAGGCAAGAAAGAGGTCAAAGATCCTGCTTTCTGCCCTCACCTCTCTGCCCAAAGGGATCCTCCCAGGGACTTCTTACAGGGTTGCTGTTATGGGCTGAATTCTGTCCTCCTCTACTCCTCAAATTCACGTGTTCTAACTCCCAGCACCTTAGAATGTGATCGTATTTGGAGACAGGGTCTTTACAGAGGTAATTAAATTAAAATCGGATCATGAGAGTGGGTCCAAATCCAATGTGACTGGTGTCCTTATAAGATGGTATTTGGATGCAGAGACATACAAAGAGATGCTGATGCGAAGAGTCACAGACAGAAGACAGTCATGTACAAGCTAAGCAGAGAGGCCTGGAACAGGTATTTCCCCCAGAAAGAACCAACCTGCTTACACCTTGACCATGGATTTCTACTCTCTAGAATGTGAGAAAATAAATTTCTGTTGTTTAAGCCACCCTGTCTATAACAGTTTGTTAGGGGAACCCTAGCAAATTAATATATAGAGACTTAAATGCTGGGAGGTCTGCATAGCCTTAGGTTGCCTGGACTCAAAGAATGCATCTGAATGAGGGATATGTTTGTACTTATATTGCAGCATTATTTTAACTCGAAGCAAAATTGATCTATTACTCCCTTCCCTCATAGCTCAGTCTTTTAAATTTCTTATTTCTTTTGGTATTGGTTGAATACATTTTATTGTTTTAATCCCTTTAGTCTTTTTATTTTTCTGGTTTTAATGATTTTACTTATCTCAGTCATTTTTAATCTCTGTTTTGTCTTTCTTCTAGCTATTTTATACTATTTTCTTTGATCTCATCTTATCTTCTAGATTTATTGTTATTGTATTATCTTTTTATTCCGCATCTTTTATTTCTAACCTTTGCCTTGTCATGTCTTTGTTCTATATTTTAATGTCTTTTTAGCTTATTTGGTTTATTTTTAGTTCATATTATCACTTTATTGCCTGCCGCCCTCTTTTTTTTTAACTGTTTTTACCATCTTTTTTATTTCTTCTTAGTTTACTTTATCTTTTTATTGACTGTTGTATTAGCTTCCATTTTTTACTGTTTTCAATTCTCTCTGCTTATTAAATGCAGAGGCTGGAAACACAGCCCTCAGGGGAGAGCTTTGAGGCTAACCCAGGCCCCAAGTGGAGGAGGAGGCTGGATGCCCTCTCTGCCTTCTGGAGTGGGCCCTCCCAACCACCCCTTCTGGACGCTCCATTTGCACCAAAGCTGGCCCCTCCTGTCTATAAGGATTAATCTGTGTAATATAAGAGATCTTGGGAAAAAACTCCATCAGGAAGATACGTATTGTGAAAACCCATCTGAACTGCTGGAACAGCCTGGCTTTCTCACATCATATGCCATTGAATTGCTCTGTGTGCATCTGAAATGTACCATCACTGGACATTAGACCAAACCTACAAAAAGAGCATATTACTTGTCAGGGTGGGTGTGGTAGGTAGGAAATTTCACTTTGGGAAGAGCTCTCAACATACCTCTTTAGGTTTAATTTTACCAACAACAATAACAGGAACACAGTGGAAGGCCTGGTACGGTGGCTCACACCTGTAATCCCAGCACTTTGGGAGGCTGAGGAGGGTGGATCATAACATCAAGAGATCAAGACCATCCTGGCCAACATGGTGAAACCCCGTCTCTACTGAAAATACAAAAATTAGCCTGGCGTGGTTGTGCTGTAGTCCCAGCTACTGGGGAGACTGAGGCAGGAGAATCACTTGAGCCCAGGAGGCGGAGGTTGCAGTGAGCCAAGATTGTGCCACTGCTTTCTAGCCTGGAGACAGAGTGAGAGTCCATCTCAAAAAACAACAACAAAAAAAAAACAAAACTAAAACAAACAAACAGAATACAGTGGACTGTGGACTGGATCCTAGCAGCACAAGTTTTTGGGAGGAAGCGCAGTGAAGTATTTTCTGGAATTCTTCTTACATCTAGCTGCCTCTCATTTATTCATTCACCTGATAAATATGTGTTGGAACCCTCCTATATGCCAAAGCTCTGCTAGGCAAGGAAGACAAAGTACTGACCAAAAAGAGTGAAGCTCCTTGCTATAATATAAGTCTAATAAAAGGATGTTTATCTATTACCAATCTTATTTGCCTTCCTTTAGGCAAGATTACAGGAGGTTCTTATGTCATAGATTGGTAATTGTCCCCAGGTATCTGTTTTTTCCTTCTAGAATAATTTAAGTCTTAGCTAAGAAAATAATGATAAGTTAAAAGGTTGCATATAGCCGGGTGCGGTGGCTCACGCCTATAATCCCAGCACTTTGGGAGGCCAAGGCAGGTGGATCACCAAAGTTGGGAGTTCGAGACCAGTCTGACCAACATGGAGAAACCCTGTCTCTACTAAAAACACAAAATTAGCCAGGTGTGGTGGCGCATGCCTGTAATCCCAGCTACTTGGGAGGCCGAGGCAGGAGAACCGCCTGAACCCGGAAGGTGAAGGTTGTGGTGAGCCAAGATATCCTAGCCTCCCTTGCAGCTAAGTACGGCCATGTCTCTAGGTTCTGCCCTATAGGAACGTAAGCAAAGGGCTACTTGCTTCCTGGTTTGGCCCTATAGGACCTAAACAGAGGGATGCATACTTCCTGGTTCTACTCTATAGGACCTGAGCATAGGGATATATGCAACTTCCTGGTTATGGCCGTTAAAGGAAAGGGTATATTCTGCCCATTCTCTCTTTCTCCCTTCTGCTGGCTGGAATGCAGGCATGGTGGCTGGAGCTATAGCTGGTATCCTAAGCCAAGAACTGAGAAAAGGGCGTTGAAAATGGGTGAGGGCCAGGCACAGTGGCTCATGTCTGTAATCCCAGTAGTCTGGGAGGCTGAGAAGGGTGGATCACTTGAGGTCAGGAGTTCAAAACTAGCCTGGCCAACATGTCAAAATCCTGTCACTACTAAAAATACAAAAATTAACTGGGTGTGATGGCATGCACCTGTAGTCCCAGCTACTCAGGAGGCTGAGGCAAAAGAAATGCATGAATCTGGGAGGTGGAGATTGCAGTGAACTGAGATCGATGCCACTGCACCACTCCAGCTTGGGCGACAGAGCGAGACTCTGTCTCAAAAAGAAAAAAAAAAAAAAAGAAAAAAGAAAAGAAAAGAAAATGGGTGAGGAATCTGGGTTCCTGATACCATGGAGCCTCCATAAAGCCCTGTAGTGCTTATTTTTGGACAATTACCTGAGAGACAAATAAACGGCTATCTTGTGTAATCCACTGTGACATTGGCCTTTGTTACTGCACCTGAATCAGTTCTCTTTGACATGTAGTTCTCCCTGAAAAAATCTTCTTTTATTTTGAGAGCCAAGGAGTACATGGCAATCCTTAAATCATATCCTTCTAGAAAATAATTAGATATATCCCTGCTGGGTATGTAGGGCTCTGTAGGTAAGAGCCCTTCCTTGTCACCAGGGTGCATGATGGTGGGTGATCTTCCACACTTCATAGCTCGGCCTCTGAGTCTGCACAAGCCTGCTGATTGTGTTCTGTTCTCTTCAGTCTCAGAAAAATTAGCAGGGTTCTTAGCACCTGTCCAACTTTTTTTTTGTTTTTGTTTTTTTTGTTTTTTGAGACAGCCTCACGCTGTTGCCCAGGCTGGAGTGCAGTGGCACGATCTTGGCTCACTGCAACCTTCGCCTCCCAGATTCAAGCGATTTTCCTGCCTCAGCCTTTCAAGTAGCTGGGATTACAGACGTGTACCACCATGCCTAGCTAATTTTTGTATTTTTAGTAGAGATGGGGTTTCACCCTCTTGGCCAGGCTGGTCTCGAACTCCTGTTCTTAAGTGATCCACCTGCCTTGACCCCCCAAAGTGTTGGGATTACAGGTATAAGTCACTTGGCCTACAGGTTCCCACTTTAAATATATTTTTCATGACAGACTAGCTATGCAAGCTGAAGAATCTATTCTGTTAAAAGCAAACTTTCATCAATGAAATCTATACCAATAGCCATATGACCCCTGCACCCCCAATCAACAACATGATTCCTTTCCAAATCTTCAATAATTGGCTTAGAACTCCAAGTTAGCCCTTAAAATGTTTACTTCCACACTACCCAGTTACATTTTCAGGGATTTCTTCAGCTGTTGAAGGTAACTCCCAGAGCCCTGCCCCTCTGCAGACAGAGGTTGTCTGCAGATTCCTCCACCACAGAATACTCTGTTGAACCTAACACTGTGAATTTGGCCTTGCTCTTTTACTCAATAAGATGACAATAGCTCCTCATCCCCCACTCACCTCTGTCTTATTCATGGCTACATCCCAGTCTCTAGAATAAGCAATGTAAGAGTCATACTCCTGCATAATTCCAAACTGTCAAAGGATACATCCTTCCAGAAGATTTTTTTTTTTTTTTTTTTGAGACAGAGTCTTGACCTGTTGCCCAAGCTAAAGTGCAATGGCATGATCTGGGCTCACTGCAACCTCCATCTCCCAGGTTCAAGTGATTCTCCTGCCTCAGCCTCCTGAGTAGCTGGGACTACAGGCACGTGCCACCATGCCTGGCTTATTTTTGTATCTTAATAGAGACGGGGTTTCACCATGTTGGCCAGGCTGGTCTCAAACTCTTGACCTTGTGATCCGCCTGCCTTGGCCTCCAAAGTGCTGGGATTACAGGCGTGAGCCACCTCGGCCGGCCGGCAATTTTTTGAAGTTGCCTTCTAATATCTAAGATATTTCTCCCAGCAAGGGACTGGATTGGGTTCTCAATAAAAACTCCCATTACTTTTTTTTGCTTGTTTGTTTTCTTTTCTTTTTTTAACTGCATATGTGTAGGTCTAACCATTATTTTTTATTTTAGTATATAATAGTACAATATCTTTAAAGGGGACAAGATTCTAGAAAATAATTTCATTTCTAAGAATTAGGACTTTTTCCTTACAGTTCTGTGTAGAAAATGAGGCAAAGATGGATTGACCATTTTAATCTCAATGCCACTAAACTTCCAGATTTTTTTTTCCAACTGATTCTTGTTTATTATTGTAACTTAAAATAAGAGAATCGAGGCATGCTGCTAACTTCAGATATTATCCAGTGATTTTTTAAAAATTTTTCTGCCTATAAAAGTTAACTCTTTTTTTTTTTTAAATATACTTTAAGTTCTAGGGTACATGTGCACATCGTGCAGGTTTGTTACATAAGTACACTTGTGCCATGTTGGTGTGCTGCACCCATCAACTCGTCAGCACCCATCAACTCGTCATTTACATCAGGTATAACTCCCAATGCCATCCCTCTCCTCACCCGCCTCCCCATAATAGGTCCTGGTGTGTGATGTTCCCCTTCCCCAGTCCAAGTGATCTCATTGTTCAATTCCCACCTATAAGTGATAACATGCGGTGTTTGGTTTTCTGTTCTTGTGATAGTTTGCTGAGAATGATGGTTTCCAGCTGCATCCATATCCCTACAAAGGACACAAACTCATCCTTTTTTATGGCTGCATAGTATTCCATGGTGTATATGTGCCACATTTTCTTAATCCAGTCTGTCAACTTCCAGATTCTTAAAATTGTAGTCAGCCCATAAAGATATCTGTGGTACTAAATCTCCAGGATGGTCCCCAGTGATCCCCCTCTTGGTGTTCATGTCCTTACTCTTGAGTAATCCCTTTCCATTTCCATTGAGTGTGGGCTGGACTTTGTGACTCACTTCTTTTTTTTTTTTTTTTTTTTTTTTGAGATGGAGTCTTGCTTTGTTGCCCAGGCTAGAGTGTAATGGCACGATCTCGGCTCACTGCAACCTCCGCCTCCCGGGTTCAAGCAGTTCTCCTGCCTCAGCCTCCTGATTAGCTGGGATTACAGGTGCCCGCCACCACAGCCGTCTAATTTTTGTATTTTTAGTAGAGACGGGGTTTCACTTTGTTGGTCAGGCTGGTCTCAAACTCCTGATCTCAAGTGATCCACTCTCCTCGGCCTCCCAAAGGAGGCTGGGATTACAGGAGTGAGCCACTGTGCCCAGCTATGACTCACTTCTAATGAATAGAATAAGGCAGAAGTTACAATGTGGGATGAACCAGGTCATAAAATGCAAAGTGGCATTTCAATCATTTGCTGTGGGGTAAGCTGCCCACCATATCAAGCAGCTCTGTAGAAAGACCCACATGGCAAGGAACTGAGGCCTCCCGCCCACAGCCAGGTGAGTGAGCTTGGAATAAGATCCTCTAGGCCCAGACAAGTCTTCAGAGACTGCAACCCCAGCCAATAGTTTCATGAAAAACCTCATGAGAGACCCTGAACCAGAATCACTCAGCTAAGCCACTCCCAAATTCCTGACCCACAGAAACTGTGTAAGATGAAAAATATTTATGAAGTCACTAAGTTTTGGGGTAACTTGTTATGCAGCAATAGATAAGGAGAGAATAGAAAAGGATGTCAATATCGCTAAGCTAACTCTATAGCTTCTTTTTTGTTTATTTGTTTGTTTGAGATGGAGTCTTGCTCTGTCACCCAGGCTGGAGTGCAGTGGTGCGATCTAGGCTCCCTGCAACCTCTGCCTCCGGGTTCAAGTGATTCTCCTGCCTCCGCCTCCCCAAGTAGCTGGGACTACAGGTGCACACTACCACGCCCAGCTAATCTTTGTGTTTCTGGTGGAGACAGGGTTTCGCCATGTTGGCCGGGCTGGTCTTGAACTCCTGACCTCAGGTGATCCGCCCACCTCAGCCTCCCAAAATGCTGGGATTACAAGCGTGAGCCACCTCTCCTGGCCGATAACTCTACAGCTTCTAAATATATTTACTGTCTACGGATGAGATCAGCCACTTGCAAAATAGAAAATCAATAAATGGGAATCTGAGAGAATATTTATTCTCTGGAAAGCATGATTGAATCATCTGCATAATCTGTGTTTTCCCAATCCTCATAGACACTGAATTAGCTAATTGATTAATTGGTGGCTGCTTGAGACTTGCATTGCTTTCCATTGGCCTTATTTAGACAAATTTTTAGTAGATTCACAAAGCTCTTTCTGGAGTGAAAAAGTTATTTGCCTGGTGGACCTATTTTAAATGTCTTCTTTAAAGTCTTCCCTGAGCATCCCCTGCCCCCATCCTCATCTTCACATCATCCATCAGAGTTTGAATCACTTTCTCAGTGCTTTCATGGCACTCTGAGACTACCTTTGCTATGGCACTTGTCACTGCATTGACTGAGAACTTGCTACTTCCCTCATTAGGTTGGAAGATTTTTGAAAGCAAAGGCTGCAATTTATTCATCTTTGGTCTTAGAACAGCCACTGGTCCGTAGTATAAGCTCAACAAATATATCTAACATGAATGAATAAGAACATATTAATGAAGAAAGGAATGAATACATGAATAAATGAATTGATCATAGATGAAAGCTAAGTGGCCAGAGGAAAACCACTTCCGCCTCTGAATTTCTGTTCACCTATGAAATGAAAGGGGTGGACAAGATTGTGTCTAAGATCCCTTTTAACTCAAACCTTCTGTGATTTATGATTGGAGATGGGAATAGAAGCCTATGCCCTTCTATGGCCTTCAAAAAGCAATACTAGGAATAAAATAATAAAGATAAGAGTGGAAATCAGTGAAATAATAAACAGACCAACAATAAAGAAAAACAATGAAAGCAAAGGCTGTTTCCCTGAGAAGATCAATAAAATTGATAAACCTCTAGCTAGATTGATCAACAACAAAAGAGGAAAGACAAAAATACCAATATCAGGAATGAAGGGTTGGGAACATATCACTTCAGATCCTACAGACATAAAAAGGATTAAAAGGATTAAAAAGGAGTATTATTAACAACTTTATAGAATAAATTTGGCAACTTAGATAAAATGGACAAATTACTTGAAACACATACATTACCAGAACTGGCCCAAGAAGAAATAGAAAATCTGAATAGCCTTCTATATATTAAAGACTTGAAGCAGTAATTTTTAAAAACTGACAAAATTCTATCAAACACTTAAAGGTGAAATAATCCTAATCATACATCAATTATTTCAGAAAACAGAGAAAGAAGGAACATTTCCCAATTCATATTTACGAGTCCAGTATTACCCTGATACCACAACCGAAGATATTATAAGGAGGCTGGGTATGGTGGCTCACTCCTATAATTCCAGTGCTTTGGGAGGCCTAGGTGGGCAGATCACATGAGATCAGGAGTTCGAGACCAGCCTGGCCAACATGTAGAAATCCTGTCTCCACTAAAAAACACAAAAATTAGCCAGGTGTGCTTTGGGAGGCCGAGGCGGGCAGATCACCTGAGGTCGGGAGTTCAAGACCAACCTGACCAACATGGAGAAACCCCACCTCTACGAAAACTACAGCTACTCAGAAGGCTGAGGCAGGAGAATCACTTGAACCCAGGAGGTGGAGGTTGCAGTGGGCAGAGATCGCACCATTGCACTCCAGCCTGGGCGATAGAGAGAGACTCTGTCTCAAAAAAAAAAAGAAAAGATAGTTTTGGCCGAAAGGGGTGGCCCATACCCATAATCCCAGCAATTTAGGAGGCCCAGGTGGAAGGATTGCTTGAGTCCAGGCATTTGAGACCAGCCTGGGCAACATAGTGAAACCCCATTTCTATTTAAGAAAAAAGCTTTTTTTAAAGTTAAATTAAAAGAAAAAGACATTTCTTCCTTTATTAGCTGTATGCCCCACATTTCTATATTACCCCACTTGGTCTTGATGTATTATTTGTTTGTGTATCGTGCGGTTCTATTTGCAGAAATTTTGTTAAAGCTTTTATGCTGACATTCATGAGGAGCGTTAGTCCACAGTTTTCTTTCCTTCTAATTTTTTTTTTTTTTTTTTTTTGAGACGGAGACTTGTTCTGTTGCCCAGGCTGGAGTGTAGTGGTGCAATCTCAGCTCACTGCAACTGCTGCCTCCCAGGTTCAAGCAATTCTCCTGTCTCAGCCTCCCAAGTAGCTAGGATCACAGGCATACATCACCACACCTGGCTAATTTTTTTTTTTTTTTTTTTCAGACAGAGTTTTGCTCTTGTTGTCCAGGCTGGAGTGCAATGGCACAATCTCAGCTCACTGCAACCTCCTCCCGGGTTCAAGTGATTCTTCTGCCACAGCCTTCTGAGTAGCTGGGATTACAGGCATGTGCCACCATGCCCAGCTAATTTTTGTATCTTTGGTAGAGATGGGTTTCACCATATTGGCCAGGCTGGTCTGGAACTCCTGACCTCAGGTGATCCACCTGCCTCAGCTTCCCAAAGTGTTGGGATTACAGGTGTGAGCCACCACACCAAGCCCAATGTGGCTTCTTTTATTTTTATTTATTTTTTTTTGAGACGGAGTCTTGCTCTGTAGCCCGGGCTGGAGTGCAGTGGCCAGATCTCAGCTCACTGCAAGCTCCGCCTCCCGGGTTTACGCCATTCTCCTGCCTCAGCCTCCGGAGTAGCTGGGACTACAGGCGCCCGCCACCTCGCCCGGCTAGTTTTTTGTATTTTTAGTAGAGACGGGGTTTCACGGTGTTAGCCAGGATGGTCTCGATCTCCTGACCTCATGATCCGCCCGTCTCGGCCTCCCAAAGTGCTGGGATTACAGGCTTGAGCCACCGCGCCGGCCCCAATGTGGCTTCTTTATAATGTTGATGAGGAAAATAAATCAGTTCCAGATAGAAGCCATTGTCTGCGTGGAGATTGCACATTCTCTGCATGTTTTCATGAGTTTTTCCAGGTACTCCGGTTTCCTCCCACATTCCAAAGATGTGCACAATGAGGTTAATTAGTGTGTCTAAATGACCCCAGTCTGTGTGAGTGTAGGGGTGTGTGTGAGTGAACCCTGTGATGGAATGGCAACCTGTCCATGGCTGATTCCCACCTGATGCTCTGAGCTGCTGCGACAGGGTCCAGCTGCCTGCAGCCCTGAACTGGAATAAGCAGGTTGGAAAATGAATGAATGAATATAAATTATTGTAAAATAAAAATTCATCCAGTCTATGACAATTATAAACATGCATGACAATAAATGATGCAGTTCTAAAGCACACAGTAAGCCTGAAATATTTGTTATTGTTTTTTTTGTGGTTTTTTTTTTTTTTTTTTTTTTTTGAGATGGAGTCTCATTCTGTCACCCAGGCTGGAGAGAAATGGCGTGGTCTCGGTTCACTGCTATCTCTGCTTCTCAGGTTCAAGTGATTCTCCCACCTCAGCCTCCCAAGTAGGTGGGACTACAGGCACATGCCACCACACCTGGCTAATTTTTGTATTTTTAGTAGAGACAGTGTTTCACTATGTCTGCCAGGCTGGTCTCAAACTCCTGACCTTATGATCCATCCACCTTGGCCTCCCAAAGTGCTGGGATTACAGGCGTGAGCCACCGCACCCGGCCTTATTTGTTTTTTAACGGTGTGGTAGTTGGAGATGCTCCCTAGAATTTTTGCTTTTCACTTATTCCTTGATTTAACCCACTACCGCTATAGCTGCCATCACTCACTGATTCACCAAATATTGGGTAAATAATTATCTTACTTGTTTTTATTGACCTTTCTTTTATATTTTTAAAATTTTTTACAAGATAACATCTAATTTTTAAATGTCTTACTATTTTTTATTCTTACAAACATCATCATTATTATTATTTTGAGACCGAGTCTCACTCTGTCACCCATGCTGGAGTGCAGTGGCAGAATCTTAGCTCACTGAAACCTCCACCTGCCAGGTTCACGCAATTCTCCTGCCTCAGCTACCCGAGTAGCTGGGATTACAAGTGTGCACCACTGTGCCTGGCTGATTTTGTATTTTTGGCAGAGATGGGGTTTCACCATGTTGGCGAGGCTGGTTTCAAACTCCTGACCTCAAGTGATCTGCCTGCCTCAGCCTCCCAAAGTGCTGGGATTACAGGTGTGAGCCACTGCTCCCAGCCCTACAAGCATTATTATTATTATTATTATTAGAGACAGGGTCTCACTCTGTCACCCAGGCTGGAGTGCAGTGCAATGGTGTGATCATAACTCACTGCAGCCTCGAACTCTTGGCCTCAAGCCATCCTGCTGTCTCAGCTTCCTGAATAGCTAGAACTACAGGTGCGCATTACCATATCCAGCCAATTTTTAATTTTTTTTTTGTAGAGGTGAGTTCTTCCTCAGGCTGGTTTTGAACTTCTGGCCTCAAGTGATCTCCTTGGCCTCCCAAAGTGCTGGGTTACAGGCAAGAGCTACTAACTACTCCTGGCCCTAATCTTTTTTAAATATTTGTATAACTCACATTTATTTCAATATTTAATATTAGAAGTGTTGGTCAGGTGCAGTAGCTCACACAGAAACACCCTCACAGACACACCCAAACATGCTTTATCAGGTTTCTAGGTACCCTTAATCTTGTCAAGTTGACACCTAAAATAACCCATCAAATAGGAAGACTCAATATTGTTCAAATGTTAATCCTCCTAAAACTGATCTATAGATTCAATGCAATCCCAATAGTAATTACCCAGTAATTTCTGCAGAAATTGACAAGCTAATTCTAAAATTTATGTGGAAACTCAAAGGGCCTAGGATATGCAAAGCCATCTTGACAAAGAAGAGCAAAGCAGGATTCATATCACCTGACTTCAAGACCTACTGTACAGCTACAGTAATCAAGTCAAGTATGGTATTGGCATAAGGGTGGACACACAGATCAATAAAGCAGAACAGAGTCCAGAAATAGATCCACACATGTTATGTCAATTGATTTTTTACAAATGTGCCAGAGTAGTTTAAAGAGGAAAGGATATCTTTTCAACAAATGATACTAGAACAACTATATAGTCTTATGGAAAAAAAATATACCTTGACTCCTACCTCGTAATACACACAAAAATAAACTAGAAAAGGATCACAGAACTAAAAATAAAAGCTAAAATGATAACATTCTAAAAGAAAACATAAAAAAATTTTTTCTGACTTTGGGGTAGGCGGTGGTTTCTTAGGACACCACAAGCATTCACTATAGAAGAAATAATAAGCCTGACTCTGTTGAAATTTGAATCTTCTGCTCTTCACATTTTTAGAAAATGAAAAGAGGCCAGGCATGGGAGCACGCATCTGTAGTCCTAGCTACTAGGGAGGTTGAGGTGGGAGGATTGCTTGAGCCCAGGGGTTGGAGGCTGCCATGAGCTATGATTATTCCACTGCACTCCAGCCTGGGGGACAGACTGAGACTCTGCCTCTAAAAAAAAGAAAACAAACAAACAAAAAAAAACAGGGAAGTCAGGCTAGGTGCAGAGGCTCATGCCTGTAATCCCAGCACTTTGAGAGGTGGAAGCAGGTGGATTACCTGTGGTCAGGAGTTCAAGAACAGCCTGGCCAACATGGTGAAACCCCGTCTCTACTAAAAATACCAAAATTAGCCAGGTGTGGTAGCACATGTCTGTAATCCCAGCTACTTGGGAGGCTGAGGCAGGAGAATCGCCTGAACCCGGGAGGCAGAGGTGGCAATGAGTCGAGATAGCGCCATTGCACTCCAGCCTGGGTAACAGAGCGAGATTCTGTCTCAAAAAAACACAAAAAACAAAAACAAAAAAACAGGGAAGTCACAGGTCACAGCCTGGGAGAAATATTTACAATGTGGATGTCAGACAAAGAATTCGTATCCAGAATATATAAAGAACACTTATAATTCAATGAAAAGAAGACAAATAATCCAATTGTTTTGTTTTGTTTTATTGAGACAGAATCTCACTCTGTCACCCAGGCTGGAATGCAGTGGCATGATCTCAGCTCATTGCAACCATTGTTTTTGTTTTTGTTTTTTGAGACAGAGTCTCGCTCTGTCACCTAGGCTGGAGTGCAGTGGCGCAATCTCAGCTCACTGCGACTTCTGCCTCCGGGGTTCAAGCAATTCTCCTTGCCTCAGCCTCTTGAGTATCTGGGATTACAGGAGCCTGTCACCACACCCGGCTGATTTCTGTATTTTTTAGTAGAGACAGGGTTTTGCCATGTTGGCCAGTCTGGTCTTGAACTTGTGACCTCAGGTGATCCGCTCACCTTGGCCACTCAAAGTGCTGGGATTACAAGCGTGAGCCACTGTGCCCAGCCACATCCACAAAGACTTGTACACAAATGTTGAAGGAAGCTTTCTTCATCACAGCCCCAAACTGAAAACAATCAAAACGTCCACCGACAGGTGAATGAATAAACAAACTGTGGTATAGCTACGCAATGGAATCTACTTGATGATAAAAAGAAACAAACTACTGATACATGCAACAACTGAGGAAAGCCACACACAAAAGAGCCCATATTCTATGCATTCATTTACATGAAAATCTCAAATTTGCAAAACTATTCAATAGTGACAGAAACCAGATCAGTGGTTGCCTGTGGCCAGTAGCTATGGAGAGACTGGCTGCAATGATGCAGGAGGGAACTTTTACATAAATGTTTTATATCTAGATTGTGTGTTGTTTACATGGGTTTATATACATATTTGTAAAAACTCATTGAACTGTATACTTGAATCTGGTATATTTCGGCCAGGCATGGTGGCTTATGTCTGTAATCCCAGTGCTTTGGGAGGCCAAGGAGGGAGGATTGCTTGAGGCCAGGAGTTCAAGACTAACCTGGGCAATATAGCGAGACCCCTTCACACACACACACACACACACACACACACACACACAAAAGAAAATTAGCTGGGTATGGTGGCATATACCTGTAGTCCTAAGTACTCAGGAGGCTGAGGCAGGAGGATGGCTTGAGGCAAGGAAGTGAGGCTGCAGTGAGCTATAGTCATACCACTGCACTCCAGCCTCGCTGACAGAGTGAGATGCTATCTCCAATGAAATAAAATAAAAATGATGCATTTTTATTTCCTATTTTATTTTATATTTAACTCAATAAAGTTAATCTAAAAAGAAAGGCAGTGCTGCTTTTTCCTACACTGAGGGTTTGTAGTTTGAGGCTGTTTTTTGTGTCTCATCCTTTTATCCCTTCAGCATATTTCTTTTATTTTATTATTTTTATTTTTATTTTTATTTTGAGAATGAATCTCACTCTGCCTCCCAGGCTGGATTGTAGTGGCGAGATCTTGGCTCACTACAACCTCTGCCTTTAGGGTTCAAGTGATTCTCCTGCCTCAGCCTACCCAAGTAGCTGGAATTACAGGTGTCTGCCCCCAGACCTCGCTAATTTTAGTATTTTTAGTAGAGATGGGGTTTCGCCATGTTGGCCAGGCTGCTCTCGAATCCCTGACCTCGGGTGATCCACTCACCTCGGCCTCCCAAACTGTTGGGATTATAGGCATGAGCCACTGTGCCTGGCCTTTCCACATATTTCTAACATCTTTTACTCCACAGCCATCTCATAGCAGGGGCTCCTTCCTCTGTGAAAGATCTCTTTTCCAGGATGTCCTCCCCAGTTCCCACGTCCTCAACCAGGACCTTTCTCCGTCAGCCTCCACAATCCAGAGCTCCTGTATCCCCTCCCAGCAAGCTCTATGGATAAGCTGTCTGCGCTTCCCTGGGTGAGGGCTCAGGGCCAAAGCTGAGCAGACTTAGCAAATTGTGTTTAGCTGATGTAGAATTGGCCCTCAACTAAATACATCATCAGCCTCACCAGCTCTTGCTGGGTCTTGGCAAGAGCGAGAGACTACACACAGAGTCTCTGGCACCCTTGCCTTCCTACCTTAACACTTCTCATCTTGTAGAGCACCAGGGCCAGCTTTTCCCTGGCCTGTGCATGAGGTTCCACAAATCTGGCCTAGGCCTCTTGGTCTCTACCCTACCCTGAATTCCGTCCCCTTTTCAGATCCTAGCTCGCTCTGACACAAGTTCTCTCCCTCCCCTAAGACATCATTCCATCTAAGGAATTCCAAGTAGAGACTTTGAAAACAGAGAAATCCAGGGTGGTGGCGATTCTGGTATAGGCCTCCTGATAACCCACTTTGAGGGGGGACCCAGCTGAATGCCTATTATAATTCCTTGAGAAAGAAAACCTGGGCTGCCAGAATTTCTCCCCCACCAAGTGGGGTACTCTTTACGAGGCTCGGTGAGCTCATTGCTCACATTACTGATAGGCTTACCCTTGCTGCTACTCAGTCCCTCCCTGGGGATAAAATGCATGAATACTTTGGGGCCTAGGGAGCAATCCTAGCCAAATAGAGAGAAAGGGTGCCAGGAAAGCCAGGGAGCTTGGTTAGGACCTCAGGTCCGCATTTGTTTCTAGAGTCTTCTTTGCATCCCTGTTCCAGGGAAAGACTGAGGCATGGAATTCAGATGCACAGCAAAGGCCACAGGACTCCTGGCCAGGGACTGTGGGGATCTGGACAGTAGCATCCTTAGGGGAGCTATAGCTCTTTGCCCTGGCTTCTTGACCTCCTGCTTTTGGAAGGCAAAGAGGATGCAACTACCCTGGTCATGGGAATGGCTGGACCCCTCTGACTTGGAGACAATGGCTGGGCCAGAGCACGTGGGCGAGCCTAGGAGGCTGGCTCGGGTCTGCGGCTTCCTGGGAGGAAGTGAGGCATTGTTTCTTGAGCTGTGCGGGCCTGCTGGAACTCCAGCACAATACAGGGAGCGGTGGGTGCCAGGTCTAGCCCACCGACAATCGGGAACTTGTTTATTGCTTTAATGACCCCATGTTGGATCCACCTGGAAATAGACCTGCTAATGAGCAGAGACAGAGCTGGCACAGCCCCAAGGGAAGCCTGTCGGGCCAGCTACCCTGGAGGCGCTATGGGTGTGTGGTCTGAGACTAGGAGAGCTGGGAAGTGGAGACCTGGGTTCTGTCTGGGAAAACCACAGGGAGATCTCATGCTTCTCCACTGCTATCCACCTCTTGTTGTGGGTTACAAGAAGGTGAAGTGCGGGAAGGGGTGTGGAGCTGAGAATTCAAGGCATAGTCCATCTGCCCATTCCAGCCTTTGCTCCCAACTGCTGGTGGCCTTGGACAAGCTGTCTACACTTCCTGGGCCTTATGTCCTCATCTTTCAGGAAGGGATACCAACATCATTCCTGCTGTCTCCCCACTTCCCCAGGGTGTTGGAAGGATAAGGTAAGATCAGACACAGTAACTGCTTTGAACTCCTTGGAAGAAAAAAACCCTTTTAGACATCAAGGCTTTACACTGTTTGCTTCTTTCCCCTGTGGCTGGAGCCTGGGAGCTTGGAGAGGGATGGAGTGTCTGGGACTTGGTTTTCCTAGACTGTTGATCAGACACCTGCCAGGGACTGAGACGAAATTAAAACTTCCCCTGCATCAAGAACATCTGAGAGCCAAGAGCGGGCACTTGGGAGGGGGCAATAATGTGTTGGAGCCAGCCCATGACAGCTCACAGGAGCTCAGGAATGTTAAATCCACTGGTAGCTTGCAATTGGCTATTGTAGGAGTTTTTATTTCATAGATATCAGCAAACTCTACAAATCAAGGCTTGCTTTCTTTATTTGCTTCCTTCCTTCCTCCCTTCCTTCGTTCCTTCCTTCCTTTCTCCTTCCTTCCTTCCTTCTTCCTTCTTTCCTTTCTGCTTCCTTTCTTCTTCCTTTGTTCCTTTCTCCTTCCTTCCTTCCTTCCTTCCTTCCTTCCTTCCTTCCTTCCTTCCTTCCTTCCTTCCTTCCTTCCTTCCTTCCTTCTCTCTCTCTCTCTCTCTCTCTTTCTTTCTCTCTCTCTCTCTCTTTCTCTTTCTTTTTCTTGAGAACTGGGACAGGATGTGTAAAAGACTGTGGCCCCACACTCCCTACCTAGGTCTCACCAAGCAGTCCCAACCAGGTGTGGCTTATTTGCCCTTTGAACACAGACCCCAGGAGATTGGAGGCCTCAGCAGTTGAGAAAATGGCCTCACTCCATGCAATAGTGGGACAGGAGTGGCCGTGAGATAGACGGAGGGTGCTGGAATCCAGTCCTAGGAAGAATTGGTCTCTGCTGCACCATACTGAGTTCTGAAGGTCAGAAAGCCAAACCGAAGCTCCAGCCAGGTGCTGAGTGTTTCTTTGCCCTGGTTCAAACACAGCAGTGAGTGGAGGGTCTGGGGTTGGAAGATGAAGGGAATGGGGTGAGACCACGAGGTAAACATATCAGGCATCTATGAGGACACTCTCATAGGAGCAGAACTCAGACATCCTAGGAAGTATTTAAGGAACTGCTTGCTTGCTTGTGTTTTGGGGGTTTGTTTTTAATCCAGGAAGTTTCTTTACAGGCTGAAAAGAGGTGGCCATCATCGATTCTGCTGAAGGCCTCTGGCATGGCAGGCCAGGGAGTGGGGGTGGGGGGCTGACATTGTGAGGCAGAAGGAGGAAGCTGCCAGTGACCTGGGATAGGTCAAGGCGACAGCTCTGGGCCCAGAAGCCAGGATACCCGGGTTCTAGTTCTGGCTGTGCCAGGCGATACAGGGCAAATCGCTCCCTCTCTCGCATCTCATCTGTACTCTGCAATCATCCATAGGTGATCTCTAGGGGCCCTGGCAGCTTTGATGTTCTCTGACAGTTTATCTTTACTGCTCTTTGGTTTCTCTCATCAATGCCCCTACACCTATGGTGTGGCACATAAGGGCTTGAGGTCTTGTTATTGACTGAAAGTTTGTGTCTCCACCCCCTAAATTCATGTGTTGAAACTTCGATCCCCAGTGTGATGGTATTAGGAGATGGGGCCTTTGGGAGGTGATTAGGTTTAGATGAGGTCATGAGGGAGAGCCTCTAGGATTGGATTAGTGTTCTTATAAGAAGAGCCAGAGGCTGAGCACAGTGGCTCACACCTGTAATCTCAGCACTTTGGGAAACCGAGGTGGGTGGATCACCTGAGGTCCGGAGTTTGAGACCAGTCTGGCCAACAGGGTGAAACCCCGTCTCTACAAAAGTATAAAAATTAGCTGGGGTTGATGGCAGGTGCTTCTAATCCTAGCCACTCAGGAGGCTGAGGCAGAAGAATCACTTGAACCTGGGAGGTGGAGGTTGTAGTGAGCTGGGATTGTGCCACTGCACTCCAGCCTGGGTGAGAGAGTGAGACTCTGTCTCAAAAAAAAAAAAGAAAGAAAGAAAGAAAGAAAGAAAGAAAGAAAGAAAGAAAGAAAGAAAGAAAGAAAGAAAGAAAAAGAAAGAAAGAAAGAAAGAAAGAAAGAAAGAAAGAAAGAAAGAAAGAGCCAGAGACCAGAGCCCTTTCTCCCTCTCTCCTTCATGATGTGAGGATGCAGCAAGGAGGCACAGCTTCTATCTGCAAGCCAGGAAGTAGGCCCTCACCAGAAACCAAATCTGCTCCCATCTTGAACTTCCCAACCTCCAGAGCTGCGAGGAATAAATGTCTGCTGTTTAAGCCACCTAGTCTATGGTATTATTTTTGACAGGTGTGCTTCCCTGTTACTAGGAGATTTCTACATGCGGCATAGCCCGTCTTTCACAGTTAAAGGCATTTGCTCTGGAACTCAGGCAGTCCTGGTCTCAAATCTTGACCCTTGCCTCTTGCTAGCTGTGTAACCTAAGGTAATATGGTTTGGCTGTGTCCCCACCCAAATCTCAAATTGTAGTTCCCATAATTCCCACGTGTCATGGGAGGGACCCAATGGGAGGTAATTGAATCATGGGGATGGCTTTTTTCTGTGCTGTTCTCATGATAGTGAATAAATCTCTCACAAGATCTGATGGTTTTCTAAAGGGGAGTTCCCCTGCACATGCTCTCTCTTGCCTGCCACCCTGTAAGATGTGACTTTCTCCTCTTTCACCTTCCACCATGATTGTGAAGCTTCCCAGCCATGTGGAACTGTGAGTCCATTAAACTTTTTTTTTTTTTTTTTAATACATTACCCAGTCTCAGGTATTAGCAGCATGAGAATAGACTAATACGTAGGGAATATTCACTTCTCTGCTCCTCCTGCCTCACCTGAAAAATAAGAGTGTTTGCAGTGCCCACTACCCAGGGTTCCTGGAGGACCAAGTAAGATAATTGGTGTAAATCCTTGGCACAGATTTGGGACACAGCAGGTGTGCAGCCACGTTGGCTGTGGTTATTCCATCATTCTGAGGATGCCACCGCTCTGCTTTCTAGAGGAAGGTGTTGTGGCAGTCCCAGGAAGGACCTGCTGCCTAAGAGGGGTGGGGGACCTGGAATCCCCTCACCAGGGGAGGCTGTGTGTCTCCAGGCAGTCCTACCAGGGGATTTCAACCCAGCAAGTGAAAGTCACAACCCCCCAGAGGAGCCCCATTTTGTCACAGTGAAACTGCACAACTGATCTGAAGGGGAGAGTCAGGGAACTCAGGTTCTGACTCGGACTTGGCAAGTCCCTTAGCTGTGCTCGTTCTTACTTCTCTTGTTTATGAAGTCGGGCTCATCTCTGCCCTGCCTCATAGCCCAGGACAAATGAGGTCATGCTGACAAGCAAAATGAAATCAGTAAAAATCTTTTAAAGGACTCTACAAAAATAAAACGAATTATTATCACAAATCATAATAGAATTAATCTACATGGCCCAGAGCAGCCCTTTGAGATTTATTTGTGGGTAGTAGAACTTCTCTTTCCTTTTCTTTTCCAGGGAGGTTTTTTCCAGCAGGCCCCTCTGCACCTTGGGGACAGAGTGGAGCTGAATGTCCCATGTAACTCACAGTCCTGTCTTCCACCCTCCCACTCATCCCTCCACTGGGAAATCTCAATGTATTTTTAGGGAACCTCATTGCTCCCGCCCCTGTTTCCTTTCCAGGGTATGCCTGGGAAAGTTCTTAGGAACTCATGAACGGAGTCTGCTGTAAGGACGCTCTCTTTGGCCTGGGCTTTGGTCCCGGCCCACTTCCCCAGGAGGGCTGAGATGCCCCGTAGCAGTGAAGAGGAGAGTGAGAAAAATCCATGTGACGTGTCAGGGAGGGGCAGCTGCCAGAGGCCCCTAAGGAGGGAGAATGAGTAAACAGCCCAGCCACCGTCCCCAGTCCCCCTGTTCCACTTGGGTGCAGGCAGTTCAGCTTCAGAAAGCTGGGGGTGGGGCAGGCGGGTGACACATGCTCCTCTGGGAGTGGGATAAATAATCTTCAGCTGCAACAATAAAGATCAATTATGACCTAATCGCTCAGCCCGATTCCAAAAGCCCAAGGGGTGGACCTCGCCCTTCCTCTCCCTCCAGGTTTAATTATCTGAAGAGTCTTGGACTTTTATTTCTTGTTTTTTGTTTGTTTGCTTGTTTGTTTGCACCTGGTTGATGTGTAAGTCTTAGATTTTGGGAGACCCAAAAGAGAAAGAAGATCTGTAAATAATTAAGCCAGGGGATGGCCTTCAGCACAGGAGTGTGTGTGGGCATGGGGTGGGGGTAGAGGATGTGGCAGGTTCCCCCTTGGTGCATCTGTGTGGGTTGGGTATGGGGTGAGGGCAGAGAACCAGAGCAGAGGAGAGAAGGCAGCTGAAACAGACAAGTGCTTCAGGGACAGGAATAAAATGTAGTGAGACCCGAGAGACCTTATTCCCTGACCAGTAAGGCAAGGAACATGGGGATCTCTTGTACCCAGAATTCTCCACAGTGCTCATGGCACATTTATTACAGGTGTTGTATTTTTAAATATTTATTTATTTATTATTTATTATTTTTGGGATGGAGTCTCGCTTTGTTGCCCAGGCTGGAGTGCCATGATCTCGGCTCACTGCAACCTCCACCTCCCAGGTTCAAGCGATTCCTCTACCTCAGACTCCAGAGTAGCTGGGACTACAGGTGAGTGCCACCACGCCTGGCTAATTTTTGTATTTTTAGTAGAGATGGGGTTTCACCATATTGGCCAGGCTGGTCTCGAACTCGTGATCTTGTGAGCCACTGGCCTTGGCCTGCCAAAGTGCTGGGATTACAGCCACCACATCTGCCCTAAATATTTATTTATAAATATGTAATAGAAATATAAATATTTAATATTTATAATGTTCCAAATATTACAGGTGGTGGCAATATCCTTGAAGAGACTAAAAGAACTCAGAGCAGCACTGAACAAGCCAGCAGAGCTGTCACACTCACCCCTACAGTCTCCACAGACAAAGTCCATGAAAGCATTGGCCATTGGCTTTCTTTTTTTTTTTTTTTTTTTTTTTTTTTGAGACGGAGTCTCGCTTTGTCGCCCAGGCTGGAGTGCAGTGGCCGGATCTCAGCTCACTGCAAGCTCCGCCTCCCGGGTTTACGCCATTCTCCTGCCTCAGCCTCCCGAGTAGCTGGGACTACAGGCGCCCACCACCTCACCCGGCTAGTTTTTTGTATTTTTAGTAGAGACGGGGTTTCACCATATTAGCCAGGATGGTCTCGATCTCCTGACCTCGTGATCCGCCCGTCTCGGCCTCCCAAAGTGCTGGGATTACAGGCTTGAGCCACCGCGCCCGGCCTGGCCATTGGCTTTCACTGGCGTGGATGTGTCACCAGTGGGGTAGAGTTGTTCCTGTCTCTGACACTATTAGTTCATTCTCACACTGCTATTAAAACAAACAAACAAACAAAAAACTTAAGACTGGGTGATTTATGAAGAAGAGAGGTTTAATTGGCTCATGATTCTGCAGGCTATACAGGAAGCATCACGGCTTCTGCTTCTGGGGAGGCCTCAGAGGCTTCCAATCATGGCGGAAGCCCAAGTGGGCACAAGGAGCTCCACGTGGCCGCAGCAGGAGGAAGAGAGACAGCAGGTAGGTGCCACACACTTTCAAACAACCAGATCTCAAGAGAACTTACTATGGTGATGACAGTACCAGGGGATGGTGTTAAACCATGAGAAACCACTCCCATGACCCAATCGCCACCCACCAGGCCCCACCTCCAGCACTGGGGATTACATTTCAATGAGATTTGAGCAGGGACACACATCCAGATCATATCAGACACCATCCTTGGCCAAGTTCGGCCTGTTCAACAATGCCTCTTGCCTCTACCCAATAGCAAGTGGTGCCCACTGTGTGTCATCTCACACAACTTGCCCATGTCCACCTTCTGGACAAAAGAAATCGCTGAAATATATGTGTATCCACAGCAGTGACAAAGATCAATTTGACACAATGATCGAAATCTGTAAAGGATTCATGCATGGCACACAGGTTAAAAACTCCTGCTCAGTTTGACTGGGCCCACTGGTTTTCCTTAAAGGAGTTTCGTGGTCGCAATTCATTTGTCTGGGATGTCTTCCCTGGTCTTTGTCTTCAGATAGAGGTAGCTAGAAAGTCCCTAATGGGATTTCCACATCTCCTCCACCACTTTTGCCTCTACATTCCTAAGCAACCGCTTTAGAATCATGGCCTGTTACAGCCTGAAAGAATAGTAGAGGTGATAGAATCCATTTCACAGATGAGGAAACTGAGGCATGGGGCAGGGAAGTGGCCTTCTGTCTTCTAGTTCAGTGCTCTTTTCTTACCCAAAACTGGCTCTCCTGACTCCCATTTGCTTTCTTTCTTTCTTCTTTTCTTTTTTCTTTTTTGAGATGGTGTTTCACTCTTGTTGCCCAGGCTGGCGTGCAATGGTGCAATCTCAGCTCACTGCAACCTCTGTCTCCCGGGTTGAAGAGATTCTCCTGCCTCAGCCTTCCAAGTAGCTGGAATTACAGGCGTCCACCACCATGCCCAGCTAATTGTTTTTATTTTTAGTAGAAATGGAGTTTCACCATGTTGGCCAAGCTGGTCTCGAACTCCTGACCTCAGGTGATCCACCAGCCTCAGCCTCCCAAAGTGCTGGAACTACAGGCATGAGCCACTGTGCCCAGCCCATTTGCTTTCTAAATTATTTTCCCCCATTGGTTTTTGCTAGTTAGGTATATCTTTATTAGTGATAGTTTTACATTTTCTCCCATATCACATGGGTTTTTAAGACAATGATGGAGGCTCACCCTGGATTAAACTGTATCCCCAGGCAGCCCACAGGGAAGACAGAACACAGGTTGCCTGTGAGCCTGAGGCCCATCCCCCACCCTAGCGTTGAGGCTGCACTATGTTTTAAAATTACCTGAGTATATTTATATATTAGTGTTCTTTTCTATTTTAAAAATGCTTTCCCATTGTGCTTGGCTCACTGGGGCAGTGCTGTTCTCCTGGTTGCGCCGATAGGCTTTTCAATCAAAAACAAGAAGAAAAAAAAAACAAAAAACCCACATTTCTATTTCTTTATATATCTCTGCTTTTTCTGGAAAATAAATATTTGTTGAATTGAATTGGGAAAATTTTTGAGAAAAATGTTTTTGTACCTTGTGTGTTCTGCTGTTATTGTTGTTAAATAAGTGCTTTCAGTGACAGGCCTTTCGTTCTGGAAAGGGGGTTTTTGTGTTTGGGAGGGGAGATATTCTCCATCCAGGGGGCTATGTTAGGCGTTTTGGAGTGGGAGTCACTGCCTGCAAGCCAGCGATGGCCACTGCCTTCTCATCTTTCTCTCTTCTCTCTTTCTTCTCTCCCACCAGGTTTCTGCTCCAAATTCACACACTCCCTCCTATCACCAAAGCCACCTGCCACCGCTGGCCTCCTGCATGCTGTGGGAGGAGAGCAGGGCAGACAACATTGCCTCCCCTGACTCCAGTGGCGCGGGTTTGTGAGTCCATGGGGCGCAGATGTCCAGGGAACCATCTGACGCAGCGTGAGGGCAAGGTGATGCAGTGGCATCTCCCCTTGAGATGAGAGAAAGCTGTTCTGGGCTTCCAGTGATTGGCAGCTGAGGTCATTCCTTTGCCCACACCCCCACCCCAAGGCTGCTCCAGTGCCCCAAGTTCACCTCAAGGATCACTGCATAGCAGAAGTGAGTTTTACTTAGGTTGAGACACTCACATATAGGGAATGCAGAATAAATCCCATCCCTTCCTCAGCCAGCAGGGGCAAGGCCCCGAGAAGGAAGACATCGCGTGGGGACAGACCAACCTCAGGGGCCTCTCACAGGGCCCTCCCCATCATCACTCACCTCTCTATTCAGCAAACACTCAATGAGACAACCGTGGACCCTAGGGATGCAACGGTGAAGGAGACGCAGCCCTTTAACACCTGGCAGGGCAGAGACACTTCAACAGCCATTGCCAGCCCCAGTGAACAGTGTGATGGTAGGGAAACCCAGCATGCGACGCCCGCACTCAGGAGGGACAGCTGACAGGTGGCTGACCTTTTTTTCTTTCTTTCTTTTCTTTCTTTCTTTCTTTTTTTTTTTTAGACGGAGTCTTGCTCGGTCACCTCTGTCACCCAGGCTGGAGTACAAGGGCACGATCTCAGCTCACTGCAATCTCTGCCTCCCAGATTCAAGCGATTCTCCTGCCTCAACCTCCCGAGTAGCTGGGATTACAGGCATGCATCACCACGCCTGGCTAATTTCTGTACTTTTAGTAGAGATGGGGTTTCACCGTGTTGGTCAGGCTGGTCTCAAGCTCCTGACCTCGTGATCCGCTGGCCTCGGCCTTCCAAAGTGCTGGGATTACAGGCATGAGCCACCATGCCCGGCCAGCTGACCTTTCTTTTTTTTTTTTTTTTTTTTTTTTTTTTTTTTTTTTTTTTTTTTGAGACGGAGTCTCGCTCTGTCGCCCAGGCTGGAGTGCAGTGGCCAGATCTCAGCTCACTGCAAGCTCCGACTCCCGGGTTCAGGCCATTCTCCTCCCTCAGCCTCCCGAGTAGCTGGGACCACAGGCGCCCGCCACCACGCCCGGCTAATATTTTGTATTTTTTTAGTAGAGACGGGGTTTCACCGTGTTAGCCAGGATGGTCTTGATCTCCTGACCTCGTGATCCGCCCATCTCAGCCTCCCGAAGTGCTGGGATTACAGGCTTGAGCCACCGCGCCCGGCCAGCTGACCTTTCTTAAAAGATGTGTAGGTCTTGTTGGGTGCAGTGGCTCACACCTGTAATCCCAACAGTTTTTGGTAGGCTGAGGTGGGCAGATCGCTTGAGCCCAGGAGTTTGAGACCAGCCTTGGCAACATGATGAAACCCTGTACCTACAAAAAATACAAAAATTAGCCAGGCATGGTGGTGCAAACATGTGGTCCCAGCTACTAGGGAGGCTGATGTGGGAGGATTGCTTGAGACTGGCAGGTCAAGGCTGTAGTGAACTGTGGTCGTACCACTGCACTCCAGCCTGGGCAACAGAGCAAGACCCTGTCTCCAAAAAAAAAAAAAAAAGATATGTAGGTCTCAATCATCTCAACAACTGAAGAAGAGAAGCAGAAAAGGCATTCTAGGAGAAGGAACAATGTGTGAGACAGAATGACCGAAAAGCAACTTCAAGCTTCAAGTCCTGCAGAGTATGACAGGAAGCATGGGTGGCTGGGAAGCAAAGGCAGAAAATGAGAGCCACTGGGCTCATCTATTTATGCCAAGCACTGCTCTGTGTGCTGAGGGCACCATGCTGAGCAAGAGGTGCTCCCTGCTCTCATAGAGCCTCCGTTCCAGTGGGGAAGACGGTAAAAACCAACCTAACAGAGTCATAAATGCCGTGCAGAAGATGACTGCGGAGGTGGGGGCACGGCAGCTGGAAGAATCTTTCTTTCTTTCTTTCTTTTTTGAGATGGAGTCTCACTCTGTCACCTAGGCTGGAGTGCAGTGGCATGATCTCAGATCACTGCAAGCTCTGCCTCCCGGATTCACGCCATTCTCCTGCCTCAGCCTCCTGCTCAGTCCCTGTAGCTGGGACTACAGGCACCTGCCACCACACCCAGCTAATTTTTTGCATTTTTTAGTAGAGATGGGGTTTTACTGTGTTAGTCAGGATTGTCTCGATCTCCTGACCATGTGATTCACCCTCCTAGACCTACCAAAATGCTGGCATTATAGGCGTGAGCCACCGCGCCCAGCCTGCAGCTGGAAGAATCTTTCTAGGGAGAGTTGAGTGATAAGAAAGAGTCGGCCATGTGAAAATCGGGCATCCCAGGCGGAGGACACAGCTATCAAAAAGGTGCCAAGTGACACAGATGTTTAAGAATTTTTTTTTTTAAATGGAGACCGAGTCTCACTCTGTCACCCAGGCTTGAGTACAGTGGTGCTATCTCAGCTTACTGCAACCTCCACCTCCTGGGTTCAAGCAATTCTCCTGCCTCAGCCTCCCGAGTAGCTGGAATTACAGGTGCACACCATCATGCAGCTAATTTTTGTATTTTTAGTAGAGACGGGGTTTCACCATGCTGGCCAGGCTGGTCTTGAACACTTGACCTCAAGTGATCCACCTACCTCGGCCTCCCAAAGTGCTGGGATTACAGGTGTAAGCCACCATGCCTGTCCTGTTTAAGGACATTTTTATAGGGGAACTGCTTTAAAAGACCACCCCTCTGCCAAACTCCCACCTCTCTAGTCCCTTGAAAGAGTTACTGCTGCGTAACAAATTACCCCAAAACTTAGTAACATATGCATGGTGGCAACATAGTGAGACCCTATCTCAACTAAAAGTGCAAAAATTAGCTGGGCATGGTGGCGCACACCTGTAGTCCTAGTTACTCAGGATGTTGAGGCACAAGAATCGCTTGAACCTGGAAGGTTGAGGTTGTGGTGAGCTGAGATTGTGCCACTGCACTGCAGCCTGGGCGACAAAGCGAGACCCTGTCTCAAAAAAAAAGAAAGAGAAAGAGAGAGAGAAGAAAGAAAGAAAGAAAGAAAGAAAGAAAGAAAGAAAGAAAGAAAGAAAGAAAGAAAAGAAAGAAAGAAAGAAAGAAAGAAAGAAAGAAAGAAAGAGAGAGGGAAGGAGGGAGGGAGGGAGGGAGGGAGGGAGAGAGAGAGAGAGAAAGGAAGGAAAGAAGGAAGGAAACAAAAAAGGAAAAGGGCATTGCAGATGTGACTAAATTAATAAATCTTGCATTAGCAGGTGTGTGCAATGTCATTACAAGACTTTTTTTTTTTTTTTAGACAGAGGCTGGCTCTGTCACCCAGGCCAGAGTGCAGTGGCGCAATCTCAGCTCACTGCAACCTCCACCTCTCAGGTTCAAGCAATTCTCCTGCCTCAGCCTCCCAAGTAGCTGGGATTACAGGTGCCTGCCACCACACCCAGCTAATTTTTGTATTTTTAGTAGAAACGGGGTTTTGCTGTTTTGGTCAGGCTGGTTTTGAGCTCCTGACCTGAGGTGATCCACCTGCCTGAGCCTCCCAAAGTGCCGGGATTGCAGACGTGAGCCACTGTGCCCGGCCCAGCTTCTTGTGGAAGGCTAAGAGCATCAGAGAAAGAGATGTGTTGATGGGTGCAGAGGCTGGAGTGATGCGATTGCTGTCTTTGCAGATGGAAGGAGGCCACCAGCCAAGAAATGCTGGCAGTGCTGGAAGCTGGAAAGGCAAGGAAATGGATTTTCCCCTGGAGCCTCCAGGGGAATAATAGCACAGCCTCTACGTTGATTTTCACCCAGTCAGACACATTTTAGATTTCTGACCTACAGAATTGTAAGATAAATCTATGATCTTATAAATCACTAGGTTTGCGGTAATTTGTTAGAGCAGCAACAGGAAATTATTATGAGGATATTGGTGCCATTAAGGTATGCAGGGGAAGAAGCAGATTTGGGGACAGAAAACACTTATGTTTTAGACATGATAAGTTTATGGAGCCCAGGTGCAGTTGTGCAATAGCTGAGTATCCGAGGCTGGAACTCAGGAGGAAAGTCTGGCTGGCGGAGGATACTCAGGGACTATCAGGGTTTTAGCAGAAATGGAAACCATAAAAATGAATGAAGGATGAGACTGAGCAGAGATGGAGGATGGCAGAGGAGCCCTTGAAGGAGAGAGAGAACAATTATCCCAGATTAACTACTTCATCTCCTAACAAAGGCAGTAAAGTGATAGCATAGTGAAGACTTTAGTTTCATTCTGCTGATTCTCTGGGGCCTGTTTTTTATTTTCTAGGCTGCCTGGATCCCCAGAGTTTGTCTGGGAAGCCTCTTGAGATGGGATTATGTGCTCCTAGGATCCCAGGAGGAGGAATGGGGCAACAACAGACACACCTATGCCTCTGCAGCAGCCGAACCGTCGTCCTGGGAGTGAGCCCCAGTGTGGCTCAAGGCACATGTGCCTCCAGAGCACAGTCTGGGATGCTCAGGGGACAGAGAGGCAGAGGGACTATCAGGGTGAAGCTGTCTTTTTCACTTCTTTGGCGCTCAGCCCAGGGCCTGGATTTATCCGGCACAAAATGAACAATGCAGGGCCCTTCATCTGGGGAAAGGTTAACAGGGGCGCCCAAGCAGAGCTAGGAGGTCCAGGTCCTCCAGTGGCAGGAGGGAGGGAGCTCCTTTCCCGTTACTTTCTTTCCTAGATAGAGGATCTTGGTGACTCATCTCCCAGTTCAACTGTAAAGGCTAAGGGGCTCCTTGAAGTTTCCTTCCCTATGAAAATGTCCATAGCAAGTTTGTCACGTAGGAATGTTGTTCAATGATGGGAAGCAGAAAAGCCAACGAGTAGGAGATGAAATCAGTTGAGGTTTTTTTTGTTTTTTTTTTTTAATAGCAAGAAGTCTGGATATTGTCAGTAGCCGGCATTGGTTTAGGACACAATAATATTGGGAATGATGTCCTGTATTTTTCTTGGCCTTTTTCTCAGAGTCACAATGTGGATGCCATGGCTCAAGGTATCACACCCCTATTCAAGGCAGGATATAGGAGGAAGGGATGGTGCCAGATACATCTGTGCCGTTTATTAAAAAGCAAGCTTCTCCAAAACCCAAGCAGGTTTCTGCCTATTTCTCACTGCCAGGACACTGTCAAATGTTCCCTACAACCACAGAAAATGAAAAAAGAAGATATTCATTTCTCCAGCCTCTGGAGTAGAGACTGGTAAGGGAAAGGAGGATCAGAATGGGTGTGGGGTAAGCCAGTCTATAGTTAGATAAATGCTTGTTGACCCAAATTGCTTCCCCTTGAAAGAGACAGGTTATGCCATGTGAAGGCATCCGGGGTATAAAGGATCTCTCACCCATGTCAGAGGACCACTCACCCACCACACCCGGGCAGCCCCTGATAATCTATCCAGGCACCTGCTGCCATGGACTATGGCCCACTAACATCTCTCTCTCTCTCTCTCTCTTTCTCTTTCTCTCTGGGAGGTTTGTCTCACAGAGAGCCACATCACTGAGGAAGCAGAAGGAAAAGAGAAAGTCTGTCTTAACTTCCAAGTAATAAAATTCAGGGCTGTTTTCTGTGGCCAAAGTGAACTGTTCAATTAACTCAGAGAGGAAACGTCATATCAGTTATGTGGGATAGTGACTAGCTCTCATCTTTCGACCAGCTGTCTGGACTTGAAGAGCCAGCTGGCACCCAGGTCCCGGGTATGTGGGGGCCTCCTTCCAGCCAGCTTTCCTCCTCTCCCTCTCCCCTCATTTCTGCTGCTTCTTCCACCTGGTTCCACCTGATCTCCACATCTGTTTACCCTTAGCTTGGGCTGCCTCCCATCCGTCCTCTCTCACCTGCAGATGGAGTATCTCTGAAGCTGACTGTGCATCCGACACCTCCCTCCCTCCCTGCCCCTCCTTAGACTCTCTACCCCGTGGCAGTGGGCTGGCAGGAAGACCCACCTTCCTAACCACAGGCCCCTGCCGGGCACACATACAGTACTGGGATTCCCTGGAGCAATGCGTTGCTGTTAGAGTTGGTGGGAGGGTCAGGATCCGGGAGAAATCCTGAGGGACTTGCAGGCATGACTCACACTTGGAGTTTGGTGGGTATCTGCCCACATGAACATGAAGACAGGCACCTGCCCACTGTCAAGCATGCCTGGGGTCTCCTGCCTGAGTGGGCAGGTTTGTGCTTCTGCAAGACTGCAGGGAGCTCATTGGCATGTCCTTCATAGGGGCAGCAGCCTGCCTATGGGGGTTCCACAGCAGGAGTCCATAGCAGGAGCCTCGCCTAGCAAGGATGTTGCATCTCCTGGTGATTAACAGACAAGAGTCATTCCCATTGACCCTGAATCCCAATAGCCCAGGAATGGGGTGGGGTGCTAAACAAGGGTAGGCAGATACAGGAACAATTTCCGAAAATCTAGGTTAGCCCCGCTGCTGTGTTGGTGAAGGCTGGAGAGGGTGCAGGCAAAGGGAAAAGGGACCCTTTCCTAAACTCTTGGTAGAAATATAAATTGCGGCTTAGGCATTTTTGAAGGACAATTTGGCCTTACCTATCAATTTTTATTTTTATTTTTTTTTTGAGAAAAGATCTCACCCTGTGGTCCAGGCCAGAGTGCAATTGCGCCGTAGCGCAATCATGACTCACTGCAACCTCCACCTCCTGGGCTCAAGTGATCTTCCCACCTCAGACTCCCAAGTAGCTGGGACTACAGGTGCACATCGCCATGCCTGGCTAACTTCTTGTATTTTTGTGTGTGTGTGTGTAAAGACAGGGTCTCACCATGTTGCCCAGGCTGGTGTTGAACTCCTGAGCTCAAGCAATCCACCTGCCTCAGCCTCCCAAAGTGCTGAGATTACAGGTGTGAGCTACCGTGCCCAGCCACCTATCAAATTTTATTTTATTTTTTGAGTCGGTGTCTCACTCTGTTGCCCAGGCTGGAGTGCAGTGGTGTGATCTCGGCTTACTACAACCTCCACCTCCCAGGTTCAAGTGATTCTCCTGCTTCAGCCTCCCAAGTAGCTGGGACTACAGGCATGCAACATCACGCTTGGCTAATTTTTGTATTTTTAGTAGAGATGGGGTTTCACCATGTTGGTGAAGCTGGTCTCAAACTCCTGACCTCACGTGATCCACCTGCCTCAGCCTCCCAAAGTGCTGGGATTATAGACATGAAGCACTGTGCCCGGCCACCTATCAAATTTTAAATGGGCAAGTGTATATCTAGGCTGCAGATTTAGTTTCACACATGTATTATCTTAGCAAGGTTTCTTCCAAGGATTTTAACTTTCTAATTATAAAAATAGTAAAAGGGTGGCCAGGCGCAGTGGCTCACACCTGTATTCCCAGCACTTTGGGAGGCCGAGGCCAGTGGATCACGAGGTCAGGAGATCGAGACCATCCTGGCTAATACGGTGAAACTCCGTCTTTACTAAAAATACAAAAAAATTAGCCGGGCGTGACGCCGTGCGCCTGTAGTCCCAGTTGCTGGGGAGACTGAGGCAGGAGAATGGCATGAACCTGGGAGGTGGAGCTTGCAGTGAGCCGAGATTGCGCCACTGTACTCCAGCCTGGATGACAGATCAGGACTCCGTCTCAAAAAAAAAAAAAAAAAAAAAGGAGGGGGTTACCAACACTTTCCTGTACTTCAAATGTGTGTAGGTAAATATATTATCATCACCCTGGGGACAACTCTGGCCTCGGGGCTCCTGAATTCCACTGGTAGAGGTTTTTATGAGTCAGCAGGGTCAATGGGGACATGAGGTGCCTGGTAAGGGAATTTGGGGGCCATCAGAGAAGGCAGAGCATCCGGCTTTATTTGCTTGGGGGCAAGGTCTGCCTCATGGCTCTCCCCAGAGGCCTAGACTCTCAGCATCCAGTTTATTAAGGTGAAAAAATAGAAAACAGGAAGAGAAAAAATAATATAGCAGACAATAAAAGAGACATAGTAAATTAAAAGAAATAAAAAAGATTATTAAAACGATATAAAAGACAGTATGCAACTAAATGATTAAATGAACTAAAAATAGCCCCCGACTCAGCCTGAGGCTCTCCAAGGCTGGTCAACTCTGGAGGTTGGCCAGGCACAACCACAGGTTCCCCCCAATCCCGCAGTCTGCACTGCAGCCACCGGGAGGAGGACCGCGAAGGCAGGGTTCGCCTAAGTGAGCGAAGTCCTAAGTGAGGACACCGGCTGCTCCTTTGCTCCTCATGGCCGAGCTGGAATCTGGTGGGACTGTTCAGACAATCTGAGTGAAGACCTGGGCCCCTCAGAGGGGCTTTGGAATCTGGAGATGTGTGTGTTCCTGCAATGACCAGGTGCGCTGGCTCTGAGTCCCCTGCAGCCCCGTTCCCAGTCTGCTGCCTTGCCTCTCAGGCCTGCCTTCTCCCTTCAGAGAGAGAGTGATCTTCAGGCTTTCTTATGGGGGACCTTCTGAGCCCCGAGGCACTCTCAGGCCACTTCTGCCTGGTCTCACATCCTTCTAAGGATCTGCCCACAGGTAGGGTGATTGTCAGATGTGTGTTCCCTACAGAACAAAAGCACAGAGCAGGGCTTGCCTTAGCTCTGAGCAGAGGGTTTAACCAGCCTCTCTCCTCACAGCAATATATTTCCCAAGGTCAGGGTTCTTCAACCTGGCATAGCCTCATGAGGAGACTTCAGTATGCCCCTGGGTGTGTCTAAGGTCCTCTGAATCTGGCTTTAAAGGGCACCTCTGGCCAGGTGCAGTGGCTCACGCCTATAATCCCAGCACTTTGGGGGGCTGAGGTGGGTGGATCACCTGAGGTCGGGAGTTCAAGGCCAGCCTGATCAACATGGAGAAACCTTGTCTCTACTAAAAACACAAAAATTAGCTGGGTGTGGTGGTGCATGCCTGTAGTCCCAGCTACTCGGGAGGCTGAGGCAGGAGAACCCCTTGAACCCGGGAGGCAGAGGTTGCAGTGAGCCGAGATCACGCCATCCCACTCCAGCCTGGACAAGAGCGAAACTGTGTCTCTAAATAAATAAATAAATAAAGTAAAGGACACTTCTGCCAAGCTGGGAAGAATATTATGCCTTGCTATCCTGTTGGCAGCTTCCTCTCTGTGCCCCATCTAGCAATGGCTAGAACAGGACCAGATCCTCGCTCCTGGCTCTGTGATTTACAGGCACAACGTCTCCTACAGCCCTATGGAGAAGAAGCTCCTATCACCAGGGGAAAGATTAAGTGGTACATGTTGTTGCATCCTCACCCTAGAACACTCCTGAGCACTTAAGAGGCTGACGTGGGCCTCTTAAGGCCCACCCATATGTGGGCCAGGAAAGGCTATCTATGCCGGATTATTGGGGCCCAGGGCCTGGTCTTCCAGAACAAAGAAATATTTGGCCAGAATTAAATCCCCACCACTTGTAACAGCTTCCTGCTTGAGACCAAGGCTTCAAAAGTCCCAGGAGCAATGATTGGTCAAGGCTTGAGATTAAATGTTGAGGGCTCCCCACCACACAGAAATCTCCCTAGGGAAGGAAACATTCCCAAGTACAGAGCAATCTGGCTCCCAGGGAGGGCAGGGGACAAATTACCACTGTCTGCTCCTCCAAACCCCAGGAGTCTTTTGCCAGTCACAAAAAACAGCACAATAACAATAAAAGCGAGAAGATAAGATGAGATGAAAGAATGTAATATAAAATCATAAAGAACAAAATAGAGATAAGGAATGATCAAGATAAGTAAAACAGAACTAGAGGACTCAAAGATGAAAAGGAGAAAAGAGATAAATAAGCTTTTAAAATTATTCAAAAAATATAATCAACAATTTATGAGCTTAGAAGCTGAGGTTATAAAAACAAAGGTTTACAATGTTCAAATGGCCCCAGGCAGTGGAACCTGAGCAGCAGCCTGCAGGAGTCTTCCTTGTCTCCCACACAAAGGCAGAGTCTAAAACCCCCTTTAACCAAGTCCAGATCCCTTCTAGGCTACATCTCACTGCTTAAACACCTTGGGGCCTCTATTTCTGACTTCTGATTTTTGCTGATGTCCCTGAGGTAGTATTCAATTCATCTTCTGCCTGTGTTTCCCAAAGCAAATGTTATTGGGAACTAGTAAAATATAGGTCCACAATTCCTGACTCTCAATTCAGAAATCCAAAAAGCCATGAAAACCAAAACTCTGTCATCTCTTATTTGATGGCACAACTCGATCTAGCCTGAACTTATTTGAGAGCAAAACCTGACCTGAACTGAGATGAAGCCATTTATAGGGTGAATCTTCATTCATTTCCTTGCAGAAACATGAATGTGCTTGATTTGAGGGAACTGCCACAGAGCTTGCTCTGGGAATGTGCTTCTTACCTTACTAAAATTCTGAAACACATCTGGCGCTAAGGTTTCAGGTAAGAGATTGTGGGCCTGAGTTAAAATCCTCCACCAGATAGAAGAATAGGAAAATACACAGTAGCATATTCACACAATGGAATACTATACAGCAATGACAATGACTTAGGTACACTACACTCTATATAATGTTCAGAAAATAAACCAAACACAAAAATCACACATGTTGGAAAGCTCAAGACCACCTCGTTTTTGTTCATTTCTTAAATTCCACTGCTATAAAGTTCAAAAACAAGAAACCTAATCAGGTAGGATTTCTTTCATTTAATCTTTCAGTAAATATAGGCCAGTACCCCGATTACCTCTTCCCACCAGAGCCTAAGCCGACCCCTTTGGAGAATGTACTGCTAAGCCCCACACTGACAGCCCTGTCGCCAATGCAGGGCCAGTTTGTTCCCTCTCCATCTTCCTCCCTCTGCCTTTGTCTCCAGCTCCTCTTTGTTTTGCCCCGGTGGAGTGGCTCACGGGATGGTGGCAATCTTGTCTTTTCATGCTTTTGTCCCCACTCCATCCGGGGTCCCTGTCCACCCTCTTCCCTGGCCATTCATATAGGCGTTTTATCTTTCTTCATTCCCTCTCCTCCTTGGCTGATGGGCTGCCCGATCCCCACGCGGCCCAGTCTCTTCCTGTCCTTATGTCTCTACCGTCTGATGCTTGGGATCTGCTGGTTTTAGGCTTTTGTTTGGGCCGCAGGGCGTTCTCTCTGCCTCTGCCTCTCACTCCCACCGCCCTCCCTTCCTTCCCCCTCATCTCGATGTCCTTTGTGGGACGTTCACTTTTATCTCCCTTTGATTTGCTCTCTCCTCTTTGTAGAGGGAGAATGAAAGGCTCAGCTAATTGTAGCAGTAGGGCAGTGACGCCTGGCTCCCCTTCCCAGCACCTTCCCCACCAGGGCTGAGCAGAAAGGGAAATGAGGGCAATTCAGAATCCCACCGCCCTAAGCCTGCTCCAGATCTCTCTCCCCGTGGGCTTTTCTCCTCCAGTTTTCGCAAGGGGAGATTAGATAGTACTGGAGCCCCTCAACCCCACCTCCACTCAGTCTCCCTGGACGCACCCCTTGCTCACTTTTGTATTCACTGTGCCCTGGTGTGTGCCAGGCAGCATGCAAGGTGCTGGGTGCAGAGTGGCCAACCAGATGGATGTGCAGTCTCTGACTTCATGTCCTAACATGAAGCAGGTTGGTGCTATGATAGCAGAATTATAATGTTGTCTTCAACAGAGGGACTGAACTCA